>NW_027551558.1:10430380-10526609 GCF_008692635.1 Crocuta crocuta | reverse complement strand
CTTTTTAGTGTATTTACCACTCTAAACTCAATTACAGGAGACTTTCACGCTCCACAGCCAATTCTAGTCCCTTTTTGATAAAAAAAACTCTGGTGAGGAAATAAGTCATGATGGTGATAGGGGCCTGCCATTTAATATTCATTGAAGTACACATGTTTGGAAATTGGAAGCAGAGTTTAATCCATTTTCATATTTATATCAACATGCAGCTTTAAAAAGGATCCCTCCTTTTCTCCACCAATCTTGTCAATTTCTCCTTTGGGAAGATAAAACTGGATATACACTTCATTTTTAAAAGGTTAGAAATATGTGAAGTTATAATTACTCAAGTGTGCGCTTCAGATCTGTGAATTTTTAACTCAGAACTAATTTTTGCATTTCATTTGAGCTCCTGGGAGAGGCAGGTAACAGATAAACCAAAGTCACTGCTGTTTCTGGTGGCTAGATTGGGGGGTTTGACTTTGCTATGGGAGCTCAGTGAAAAGGAGAGGTTGGGAACATGGTGATCTCAGCCCCCAGATCTTCCAAGTTAGGGGAAGGTTTCACAGCCGTTCCAAGTAATGTAAAAGAACCCCTTTTAAAATAAAGGCAAGGCTCACAAAATAACCAGTGTTCATACTCACCGATAGAGGTTACAGGATTGTTCATAGAGGGAGATCTGAAACCTGGGGAAGAAATAGTTAACACAGTAAAGGGGGGGCACTGTTCTGTTGTCCCCCCACTCTACCTTGTGGGGTTTTTTTTTTTTTTTTTTTTAATGTGGATGAATGTTTAAGTATGGCGCTGTGGTCAAAGGCATCTCTTTTAATAATGCAACACACAGCTTCCTGAGGGGACAGCAGCTGATTTGGAAACTGAATATGGTGCACTCTAAATTCAACTCCCCAAGGAAGGCTGACTAACTGATAAGTGCCACGAGCTAGCATGGGGACTCATTCTGTCAAATCAACTTGCTGCAAAGGCCCCATGCGGAATCTTCTCCAGTCTCCGGGAGCTAATGTGAGCAGACACTCGTGACATTAGACAGTGCAGCAGGCCTGGCATGAAGGAAAAGTTCACCATCCGCCAACAAGGTGGTCTTTAGATGACAAGGATAAAGAAATCAGTGCAAATTTGTTAATGTAACAACTTGGAAAAGTATGCTTTAAAAAAAAAAAAAGCCACTCTATAGGGAGAGAGGATCAAACGAAAGAAGGGCAACAGTACTTGGAAGCTTTCTTTGGGCTTTCTGTATCTTTTGGGCCAAAGGCTTTTCTCCAGGTCCTTTTTCTATACTGGGGAATCCTCAGTTAAGCAAGTGAGTCCCACCACACAAGCCACTGCTCCACCTCAAACCCTTTGCCTTACTGGGGTAAATGCCACATCTCTGATTTCAGATGGGTGATCACGTGACTCTCTCCATGGGCGAAATCCTCATCTGTCTGAGCTTGGTGCCTTAGTGGTGAAGGAAAACGGAAGAGACTGTTCTATGGGAAGAGACATGGTGATTAGAACGTTACCTCTGTGTCTAACACAAAATACCAGTAGCTGTCTATAACGGGATGGAGTATTTTAAGAATCGAACAGCGCTCCAGGAAAAAAATGTAGTTATTAATATCAGATAGACAAATTTGATTGTGTTGAGTGTCTGATTCGAAGAGGTGGTTCTGCCAGGTTTTTTCCCCTGGGTGGGATCAATTTAATTTTTAAGAAGGCAATTGAGGGGCACCTGGGTAGCTCAGTTGGTTACATGTCCGACTCTTGAGTTTGGCGCAGGTCATGATCTTGCAGTTAGGCTCTTACGCACGCTCTCCCTCTCTGTCCCTCTCCGACTTGCTCTCTCTGTCTCTCTCAAAATGAATAAATAAACTTATTTAAAAAAGGCAATTTAGTATAGCATACTTCTTTCATATTTAAATTAGAAAAAAGTCATACCTTTGAGTCTGGTGAGCTGCATCAGCTCCTCACGGGAGCTGTGACAGCATGGGCTTTGGAGAGAGGGACCTGCGTTCAGGTCCTGGGCCTGCCACTTACTAGTCTGTGATCTTGGGTAAGTCATTTAATAAAAACATTTACCTCATAAGATTATCCTCAAAATACCTGCATCACAAGAGCCTTGTCACATGAGTGAATACATGTGAAGTTCTGAGTTCAGGGTCTGGACTCTACTAAGTGCACCATACATTTGGCCGTGGTTATTATTGGGATGAATCTAAATGGGTTTCCACAGGCCCTTAGTGACCCTAAACTACGGGAAAGGGTTCTGTAGTCAAGTAAATTTAGGAACCAGGTTTAGTATATGTGTTGCTGAAGCAAGCACATGTAGGAACCAGGTTGAACACAAATAACAATTTTGTTAATGTTTATGTATTTATTTTGAGAGAGAGAGGGATAGACAGTGAACAGGGGAGGGTCAGAGAGAGGGGAGGAGAGAATCACAAGCAGGCTCTACACAAAACCCAATGTGAAGCTCAAACTCACGAATTGTGAGGTCATGACTGAAAGCCAAAACCAAGAATTGGATGCTTAACCAACTGAGCCACTTAGTGCCCCAGAATTTTTTTAACCATGGTATTTTTCAGCGCCTTTGTTATGCAAGCATGCATGATGAACACCTAAGGAAGAATTTGCTTTTTTTTTTTAAATTTTTTAAAATGTTTATTTTTGAGAGAGGGAGAGAGACAGAGCATGAGCAGGGGAGAGGCAGAGAGAGGGAGACATAGAATCTGAAGCAGGCTCCAGGCTCTGAGATGTCAGCACAGAGGCCAACGCAGGGCTCAAACCCACGAACTGTGAGATCATGACCTGAGCCGAAGTCAGATGCTCAACTGACTGAGCCACCCAGGTGCCCCAATAATTTATTTTTTTAATCTTTTCTTTTTCCTAAGTAAGCTATGCCAAATCTGGGGCTTGAACTCACAATCTGGATATCAAGAATTGCATGCTTTACTGACTGAGCCAGCCAGGCATCCCCTAAAGCAGTAATTTAAAGCATGATAATTGGTTACCACATAGACCTCAAAGGTCACAAAGCACTCCCTTTATTATTATTTTTTAATGTTTTTATTTATTTTTGAGAGAGAGAGAGAGAGAGAGAGCATGAGCCAGGGAGAGGCAGAGAGAGAGGAGACACAGAATTGGAAGGAGGCTCCAGCCTCTGAGCTCTCAGCACAGAGCCCAATGCGGGGCTCAAACTTGTGAACCATGAGATCATGACCTGAGCTGAAGTCAGATGCTCAATCGACTGAGTTACCCAGGTGCCCCCAAAACACTCCCTTTTTAAAATAGCATTTTGTAAAGTGGGCTTAGCAGGAGGCAGAATACTGCATGGTTAAAACCTAGACACAGGAGTTGGACAGACTCAAGTTCAAATCTGTCAGGCAAGTTATTTCCTATCTCTAAGTGGTCAGTGTCCTCAGCTGTGGCGTGGGGCTAGGAGGGGTATTCACCTCCTAGGCTTGCTCTATCAATTAAATAAGGTAATGCCTGGCTCTGTCTGCTCTTGTTGATATATATAGAGAGAGGCACTAATATTTGTCAACAGGTAAAGAATTGGTCATTTTGTGCTCAACTGCTCCACTCATTCAGAGGCCTGGATGCCTCTAGGTTGCAGTAGAAAACTCACTGGCCTAGGAATCCACTTCCGTGGTTTTGGGAGCACCCTTGGTGGGTTTAATTGAGGAATTAGCTGAGGAAGACATAGGACGTATTTACCCAGATTACCCCACCTCTGTGTCCAGTTTTCTTGTCTGTGAAAAACCAAAGCAGCAGCACGCTTTTCCTGCTTGTCTGAGCGTGACTGTGAGACCCAGAGATGCTCGTGTACATGTGATTGTCCTAAAATAGAAAGACCTGTTGCTTTTTTAGACATAATGCTATTGAAAACTTACTATAGTCCAGATAGTGTACTAGGTCTTATGTGCTAGGCCTTATTTTAATCCTCACTGTGAGATAGATATTATTATACCTATTTTAGGGATGCAGAAACTGGGGCTGAGAGAAGTTAGATACTGGTAATTTCCCCCCAAGTTCTCACAGCTAGTAAGTGATAGAGCCAAGAATCAACTCTAGATCTGTCTGACTCCAAAGTTCTCAGAACCACTGTGCTTTAAAATAAAAACCATTACGGGGCACCTGGATGGCTCAGCCAGTTAAGCGTCTGACTTCACCTCAGGGCATGATCTCACTGTTGGTGAGTTTGAGCCCTGTGTCGGGCTCTGTGCTGACAGCTCAGAGCCTGGAGCCTGCTTTGGATTCTGTGTCTCCCTCTCTCTGCCTCTCCCTCACTCATGCCCTGTCTCTCTCTCACTCTCAAAAATAAATAAACATTGGGGTGCCTGGGTGGCTCAGTCGGTTAAGTGTCCGACTTTGGCTCAGGTCATGATCTCATGGTTCATGGGTCTGAGTCCCGCATCGGGAGCCTGGAGCCTGCTTTGGATTCTGTGTCTCCCTCTCTTTCTGCCCCTCCCCCACTCATAGCGCCCCCCTCAAAAAATGAATAAAAATGTTAAAATAAATAAATGAATGAATAAACATTAAAAAATTAAAGTAAAAACCATTAAAATACATTGTAAGCTCAAAATTAGTATTGGCCACATACAATTTCTCCACCAGCTTCTACAGATATCCTTTAGTAAAGGATCCCTAACTTGGACAGCGCCCACCAGTTACATGAATGAAGATGAAGCATTGTGTAGAAAACAGAATGACCAACACAGGATCCAGCTTCTTAACTGGATGATGACTTATGGATACTAGCTGGTTGGTTAACTTTGCCTGGGACCTATGCATTTGCTGTGATTATTATTATTATGACTAGCATGTGTTTGAGGGCACCCACTCGGGGAAAGTCGTAATCTATTGGTAACTGATCTCTATCTCCTGAGAATCCCTGGATGGCAAACTGATGTATACAGCAAGCGGCTTCACATACTGAAGTAGAGCAAGGTCTGTCAGAGAGGGAAAATCCATATTAATGATATGCTATAAAACACTTTTTGTTAGTTACATATATTCCTTTACTTTCATTTCCCAAGAATAGCTCAGCTGTCAAAGCATTTCCAAGATTTCCATAGATTCGGCAAATACTGTGCGATCGAGTTATTGCTCTGAGAGAAGCTGCAATTAAAACACATTAATCACTGTAACAAAGGATCCTTATTGAGGCTGACAAAGATGGTGAAATCTGATGAATAATTAGTCTGGTTAATCTTTTAAAAGTGAATTAAACTGCTAACAAGTTAAATCACTGTGATTTTCAAAATAAGCCTCCAGGGTGAGCAGAGAATGGGAATATTATCTTCATTTTTAAAAGATATTTTCTCCCTCTTTCTTATCTCTCGGCTTGCGCCGGAGGCCTCGGGTTACAATAGTGAGACCCTACAGAGCAGCTGGGGAGAACAAGGCTGGTCAAGGTGTGAGGGCATGTTTTTCATTTATCCTCCCAGTGATTTCTTAATATATCTAAGGTGAACAGTGGATAGAAGAAGAACTATGGATGACCTTTAAATCTGATCCAGAACTAACATGGCACCTGCTCGCCAGCCACTGTCAATGACCCGAAGTGGGTCCATCACGCGGTTCTGATTTCATCCCCACGGTAAGCCAGCCAGCCGTGACAATGGGTGATTCTATAATTCCCTCTTTTGCCCTTCTCTCCAGCCAGGTGGCTTCTTCTTCCAGACAACGCCTCTTCTCTTTGCATTTCAATTACTCTGGAAGGTTTGCCATGCTCTGAAAATACACAGAGATGGGCAGATACGAACTGGCAAGCCAGGGGAAATGGACAGAAGGGGACAATAATCATTTAGGCTAAAGTCTTGACTTTGACCGAGTCTCCACAATTTGGGGGAGTTTTAGTGGATGCTATTACTGTGTTGTCCAGACCCCCTTCAGGAAGGAAGGACTTACTCCCCCAGCTGCTGGGAGAGCTACTAGAATTTGGACCTCAGTTGTGAGCCTCAAAAACCGCCCCTCCTCAACAAGGCCATACTTCCTTCCATGGCTGGCTGCCATCTACTTGCTGATCAATGTCAGGGTACAAAGACAATCGGGGCCATGTGAGGGTCATCCTGGTGCCAGAATTCCCTACGGGGTTGGCTAACGCCTTTGTTGGGATAGCATCACAGCCCAATTTCTCTCTTACCCGATCTTCGTTTCTTCTCCTTGCATAGGTATCAAACCCAAGAGCACCCCCTAGTAAATAAACTGACTGCTAAACCCCACCTTGGAATCTGCTTCCTGGTAGCCCCAACCTATGACACTGGTGACGTGGAGGTCTCTAATGACTATTGATCCTATAAGAGCAGATGGGAAAAATGGATCAGCAAACCTCCCAACTCAGGGGGGTGGAAAAATTATTTCCTGGCTCCATATCACTCCTACAGCAATTGTATTCCTGCCAGCAGACGTCCCAGCAGATAGCAAGGATCACCTAAGGAAGAGAGGGGTAATTGCTGTCACAGATGAAAGGCTTATAGCTTTAAAAAGATGGATCTTAAACAAATTCATTATTACAGGCTAGTTACTTCTCTGTGATTGTTTCCTCATTTGCAAAGTGGAAAGGTACAGTTGGCCTCACAAACTTACTGGTTACGTGAGATGATGAAGGTCAGCTGCCCTACCTCAAGGATCCCTAAGGGTTTATTTCTCTTCTACATCCACCATCTTCCTCACCTTGTTTTTCAGATGCCAGGGAAATCTCTGCTTTTCATTTTTTTCTGCTTGATTTCATCTACCCGGGGTTGGGGTGCTTGGGGATTCCATTTCAGGTTGAGGGTGCTTGGGAGGGTGTTTAGCCACCCATCTTCTGTTCGTCATGTCCATGGTTACATGTTACATGTCTATACATGTTAGTTGCAGTGGAGGTCAGGGACACCACACAGTAACTCCCTGGGAACTGACAACCTTTCCTACTTGGAGGACACAGAGGACAAGTCAATAATGCTGAAGTGTGATTGTTTTCAGTTTTAATCTGGTTCTCGGTTTCATGTGTGGTGGCCATTTCTCCCCCACTAAAATGTAAGTGCTGTAAAAGCAGGTCACATGTCATCTCTTATAACCCGGAGAATTTAGCTTGGAGGAAGTATTTTTTGTTTTTGTTTTTTGTTGTTGTTGTTTGTTTGTTTTTGCCAGATTACTTGGGGTCTCAACAAACAAACTGCTCAGAGAATAAGCAATACCCATACAAACTAATATGTTCTGGGATCTTCCCAATCACTCTGTGGCAATTTCCAAGCCAGTTTAGTTACTCTTTAATCTCCTGGTGATGCCCTTGCCTGAGGTCATTGTGACAGAAAGCCAAGTTTAAATGCTCTTGCCATGAATCAGACCCATGTCTATCTTGGGCTTGAACCTAGAGAATCTTAACAGAATTGTAAAGCATCATGGGAAAGTTTGGGAAGCAAGCTAAAACTGGACCTCAGAGAAAAGTAAAGCAGAATTGAGGTCATTTGGCCCAGGATAAGGGAAGTTCTGTTCACTCCCTTCCAATGCAAAAAGTCTATTATGAGGAGAATGTTCTCTGACTTTCCATAAGAGCAAACAAGATTGAAACCGGAAGGACTTTGCTAGGGTTACCAATACTGAACATTGAAATCTTTAGAAAGATTAAGTCAAATGTGTGTGTGTGTGCGTCTGTGTATTCTATTTTTTATTTTCAGGATTGCTTTCTGTTTTTTTATTTTTTATTTTTTTAAAGGATTTATTTTGCTTTCTTTGCATCTGCAGCAAATCAGCCTTTTTTAATGTTTATTTTTCAGAGGGATAGAACATGAGTGGAAGGAGGGGCAGAGAGAGAGGGAGACACAGAATTTGAAGCAGGATCAAGGCTCCGAGCTGACAGCACAGAGCCCAATGTGGGGTTCGAACACACAAGCAACCCACGAGCTGTGAGATCGTGACCGGAGCGGAAGCCGAGTCGAGTCTTAACCAACTGAGCCACCCAGGCGCCCCTAAAAAAAATCTCTTTATTCCTTTTTACTATCTATTTCTCTTCAGTCATTCATCTGTTGTGTTTATTCTTTCTTTTTAAAAAGTTTTTACTTATTTATTTTATTTTGAGAGAGGCGGTGACAGAGGGAGAGAGAGGATGCCAGGGGCTCCATGCTTCACGCAGAGCCCGACTTGGGGCTTGATCCTATGAATGGTGCGATCATGACCTGAGCAGAAACCAAGAGTCAGATGTTCAACTGACTGAGCGCCCCAGATGCCCCTGGGCTTATTCTCTTTTGAGATTTCCTAATTTAGTCTTCATTTCTGAAATAAATCTTTCCCTTTCTTCCAAATTCTTTCCTGGGTCTATCACCTCATTTCCGCATTTTTCTCATTTGAAGTTGCCATTCTTCTATCTCTTCTATCATTTTCTCAATTTTTTAAATTTTCTTTGAAATACTAGGATATACTTTTCATGTGTTTCATGAGCATATTTTTCTAAGTAGTTTTAACTTGGGAGCAAAAATGTTTCCGTGATACCATAGCTTCAGTGACCCACATCTTCACTCCTCTCTGTATGCTTCCACCCATCAGCAGGCTTAGGAACTGATTCTCAGGATTCCACCTCTCCTCTCCTCCAGGATCTTGCGCCACCAACCGCTGTCTCTTCTCTTTTTCTGTACTTTTTTTTTTGTTTGTTTTACCTTTTTTAAAATGTTATTTATGAGAGAGAGAGAGAGAGAGAAAGTGAGTGGGTACAGGGAAGAGAGATGGAGACACAGAATTGGAAGCAGGTTCCAGGCTCCGAACTGTCAGCACATAGCTAGACATGGGGCTTGAACTCACGAACTGTGAGATCATGACCTGAGCTGAAGTTGGATACTTAACTGACTGAGCCACCCAGGTGCCCCTGTTTTTCTCTACTTTTAACCTTTCCCTACTGGAACTTTTCCTTCAGCATATAAACATGTTTGTATCTACCTATTTTGAAAACTAAGACAAACTGCTCTCTTTCCTTCTTATATCTTTCTTTAGCCACCTTCTATTCTAATTCTTTTCTTTTCTTTTTTAATTATAGGCACTTTATTTGTTCGTTTGAATATTTATTTATCTTTGAAAGAGAGAGAGAGGAAGAAACAGAGTGTGAGTGGGGGAGGGACAGAGAGGGAAGGAGACACAGAATCTCAAGCAGGCTCCAGGCTCTGAGCTGTCAGCATGGAGCTCAAGGTAAGGCTCAAACCCACAAACCATGAGATCATGACCTGAGCTGAAGTCAGATGCTCAACCGACGGAGCCACCCAGGCGCCCCTTCTCTAATTCTCTTCTTAGCCAACCTTTTGTGAGGTCCATTGGCATTACTTCATTTCCCAATCCTTCCCCAACCCGTGCTGTCAAGCCACGCTGTCTAGCCCAGGGCTACACACCTCTGCTGAAACTGCTGCGAATGTCCCCACTGACTTCCTTGTTGCTAAATTCAATGACCACTTTTCGGTTTTTATCTTATGTGACTTCTTTCTACTCTTGGACACCAGTGGCCGCTTCCTCTTTCTTGAACTGCTCTCTTTTGCCAGTTCTCTTTCTCTGGTTTCTCCTTCTTTAGCCAACCACATACAATTGTTGTTCTAGGGGGTTCTGTCCTTTCTCCCTGGGTGATCTCATTCACCCCCTCGATTTCCACTACTACTCAAATGCTAATAATTTCTTATTTACTTATTTACTCACATGACACTGTACTTGAAAATGAACCTAAGATATGTCACTCAAATATCCACAGAAAAAATTAACAGAAAATCTAGGCAAAGGGGAGTGGGGCAGGGGAAGCAAAGTAGAACACAAAATTTGGCTCTAAGATTTTCTGCAGTTGGTTCAAAAAGGAAAACAGAATAATGCATATGTTTCACTGTGTTCCTGAAATAAAAGTCAACAATTTGCTCCATAGAAGCACAACATTTATGGTTCTGAGATAGAAGCATTTTGTCCCATGGGTCCTCATAAGGGGGACACTGCACTGTCTTATAGAGCATTTCACAGTGTATCAGTGAATACAACAATGTTTTTCCACAGGTTTTTTTTTTTTTAATAATGCCCCTCAATATTGATGAATTAGATTTCTTTAACGTTTATTTTTGAGAGCGTGCAAATGGGGGAGGGGCAGAGAGAGGGGGACAGAAGATCCAGAGCAGGCTCTGCGCTGACAGCAGCAAGTCTAATCATGACCTGAGCTGAAGTTGGACGCTCAACTGACAGCCACCCAGGTGCCCCAATGCTGCAGTCTTGAAGCAGAATTTCTTTTCTAGGAAACCTCAGTTTTTGTTCTTAAGACCTTCAACTGATTGGAAGCTCCCCACCCACCCCCAATTATCACAGGTAATCTCCTTTACTTCAATTCAACTGGTTGTAGATGTTATCACATCTACAAAATATCTTTACAGCCACACCTAGATTAGTGGTTGGTTAAATAACTGGATCAATGTTTTTCTTACTATTGAACTTTTTAAAAAAATTTTTAATGTTTATTTATTTTTGAGAGAGAAAGGGGTGGGGGCAGAGAGAGGGAGACACAGAATCCAAAGCAGGCTCCAGGCTCTGAGCTGTCAGCACAGAGCCCGATGTGGGGCTCAAACCCACAAACCATGAGATCATGACCTGAGGTGAAGTTGGATGCTTAACCCACTGAGCCACCCAGGTGCCCCTCTTCATGGTTTTATATTTTGAGGTTTAGAAAGTTCAAAATCTCCCCTATTGCAGATTATATTTTCAAAATTTCACCCATTTTCCTCTATCACTTTTTATGGATTTGTGTTTTTAGGGTTAAATCTTTGACTCATCAGAATTGTGTCTTGATAGGGGCGCCTGGGAGGCTCAGTTGGCTAAGCATCTGACTTCAGCTCAGGTCGTGATCTCATGGCTTGTGGATTTGAGCCCTGTATCAGGCTCTCTGCTGTCAGCACGTAGCCTGTTTCACTTCCTGTCTCCCTTTCTCTCTGCCCCTCCCTAGCTCGTGCCTTCTCTCTGTCCCAAAAAAAAAAAAAAACCAAAAAAAAAAAAAAAATCCAAAGAAAACATTTTTAAAATTTATCTTGATAGAGTGATCCAGCTTTATTCTTTTCCCCATCCACTAGACAGGTACCCTTAAGCCACTTATTAGGTCATCTAACATAAAAAGCTGCCCTTCTAGGGGTGCCTGGGTGGCTCGGTTGGCAAGTGTCGGACTTCAGTTCAGGTCATGGTCTCACAGTTCACAAGTTTGAGCCCCAGGTCCGGCTCTGTGCTAACAGCTCAGAGCCTGGAGCCTGCTTCAAATTCTGCATTTCCCTCTCTCTCTGCCCCTTCCCTGCTCATGCTCTCTCCCCCCCCTCGAAAATAAAGAAACATTTTAAAAAAATTTTAAAAGCTGCCCTTCTAAAGAAAAGGAAGAGACTGATATTTCCCAGACTTCCCCGATGGTAAGACTCTCCTAAGGCACATATTAATATATGAGTTCCCAGGCTCCTCCCCGAGAAACCCTAATTAGGAGGAGCAGAAGTTTATACATTTTTAACACGTACTCTCTGATGATTCTTATCATCTGGGAAGTCTGGCAAACCCTGGAGTAGACGGTGCTCTGGATCTAAATAGACAGGACCATGTCATCAGACTCTGGATCTTAACATTTCTTAAGAGGTCTGAGAATTTGTATTTCTCATAAATTCCTGGAGCCAAGGAATTAAATCCAAACCTGTATTTCTGATTAGCCTTCTACTAATTCTCCATATCCCCTGTCTCTGTATGATTTTTCTCCCTAGAAACTATCACTATCTGGCATTTTATTTGCTTGTCAGTAAAGATAAGAATTTCATTTCGTTCATGGCTATGTCATCATTAGGACTGTGGGTGATATACAGTTGATGTACAGGTGATGTAAAACAATAGTTGTCTAGGGGCACCTGGGTGGCTCAGTCGGCTGAGCGTCCCACTTCGGCTCAGGTCATGATCTCTCAGTTTGTGAGTTCAAGCCCCGCGTCAGGCTCTGTGCAGACAGCCAGCTCAGAGCCTGGAGGCTGTTTCAGATTCTGTGTCTCCCTTTTTCTCTGACCCTCCCCTGCTCATGCTGTCTCTCTCTCTCTCAAAAATAAATAAAAACATTTAAAAAAATTTTAAAAACCCACTAGTTGTCTAATGAATTAATGTTTCTCCAGTTCAGAGTTCTCTTTTGAAGTACTGGTTCTGTTATCCACTGCCCAGTAGATACTTCCACTTGAAAGCCCCATGAGAACTTTAAACTTAATATATCAGAGATTGAGCTCGTCATTTCTCCCACCTCAACCCAAACTGCTAGCGTTCCCTGGCTTGGAGAATAGCCTCACCAATGACTCTCCTATTTAAGGAAGGCACCATCGAGACCCTCTCATTTATGTCCTACCAGCCACTAAGGCTTGGTAATCCTACTTCTCATCGTCTCTCAAGTCTGTACTCACCTTGCCAGTGCCTTAGTTCAACTACCATGATCTCTTGCCTGAATTATTGCAAAAGTCTCAATGTCCTCTCCAATAAGTACGGATTTCTAAAATACAAATCTGTAATCCTGGCTTAAAATCTTTCAATGGTTCTGCCTTGTTTGGAGATGTGGCCTAATTGTCTTAACTTGACTAACTAGGCCGTTTGTGACCAACCTCTGTCATCTACTTCCTCATCCCCTTCAACCTTTGGTCCAACAAAATGAACTATTCCTTCTCAACAGACAAGCAGTGGTGACGCAAGAGTGCAATGATGAGAGCAGTGTGCGCTGGTGGAGACGGCAATGGGCTGTCTGATGCATCGTCTATAGGGAATATTTTTGTTTAAAATGGTGTTGTTTGAAAACCAATTTTGTGGGGAAAAAATTGGAAAAAAAAACAAATACTGAGGAAAAACTCCCTTCTACCCTTTTAGGTTCTATTGCTGGGCCCAATAATTAAATTTACGTAAGACAGATTAATAGGAGAAGAGCATACACATCTTATTTAATATTTTCATGTGCACACAGGGGATTGTATATGGAAAATGAAGATCCAAAGAAGCAGTTAAGACTGAGAGCTTATATACTTTTTAAACCAAAAAAAAATTATAAATTTGTAAAGAGGTGACAAGACAAAGGAGTTTGGGCTATGGGACAGTACATTGTGAGACAGTGGCTGGGAAATACATGAAGGACACTGATGGAAGATCAGTTACTTTCAGTTTCTTTGCACAAATTCATTATGGCACTAATTCCCAGTCTCAAGTGATAAAAGTGTTCTTCTCTTCCTGATACAGAGAGAGGAAATTTTATTGACCTAAGTAGAAAGGAAGAAGTCAGAGAGCCCTTCCTGTACCTGCTGTTCCTCAAGGCCTTCAGCACAAAATAAGTCAAACCAGCATACTGTGAGGTGGCATGTTCTGAACCCCTTCAGTATGCCGGCAATTCTAGATGATGACGGTGAGAAGAAGAAGAAAAAAAGCCAGTTTCTAATCTCCAGAAACATATCTAATGCAGTTGGTTTCACGTATTACAAACTGACCTGACAACGCAAAGCTATATTGTTCTCCTGCAGGACAAAACCATGTTGCAGAGTATCCACTTTAGATGTGGTCACTGTGCAGCACTCAATCCCATGTATTTCATGCTCCTGGCCAATATGATTGGCCGCTTTACCAATTACAGCATTAGCTTTGATTTAGTACCCACTCCCCTCATGATAAGATTTACTGAGATGCCCAATTCAGAGTGAGCCCTTCTTTCCTTAGAAATCCTTCTTTCTTCCCCCACATTACCTAACTAAAGCCCGAACCCAAACCAAATAGGTTTTTTCTAACACCCTCTTACTGAGACGTCCCATAGTTCTCCATGGTGTGCACTGTCCCTCGCTGCGACCATAAACATAACTTATTCCACTACATGTGCGTCCCTGTTTATGTCTGGGTAAAGGGCATTGATACATTGCAGAATCTCTTATAGATCTAACTTCTGAACACTTGCAATGGTTATTGTTGAGCTTTAATAAAATACATGCAGCTTCAAATTAGATCATGTTTATTACTCGTGACTTCTGCCCGGATTGGATTTTATCCATCTCTTGCCAGGCAACCCCTACTCATCCTCAGGCCTTAGCTAAAATGGTACTTCTAGAAAACCACCTTTAAAGCCTCCCTTGTTAGAGCCCCCTCTGGACATATGTGTATTTCCTTTTTGATATTGCCAATGCTTGTCAGCTGTCTATTACCATGGCTAGCTTGTGAGCAGCATAAGGATATGGCTTGTAGTCCTCTTGCTGGCTCAAGAAGTGTTTGTTAAGTCCATTAAATAATGAATCTCCTCCCACACCGCCTAAAGAAACAGGGCCTGAGCTACAGAGCAAGTCTTCTGGTAGAATTCCCAAAGCAGCAAGTTTCTAAATAGACAGTTTTCTAGGAGGAATTCTCATAGCAAACTTGTGAGAATCAAAAGAACATGCTTCAATTTTACCTTCCCTCCATTCTTCCAAACCCTGTTTCTCTCCACCCTTTAACATCACAGAAGTATCCCAAGAAAATTCAATGTAAAGGTAAGGAAAGTAAAAATCCACTATAGATGTCTAAAGACAAACAGAACATCAAGAAGAATAGGGATTGGCCAGGGGTGGGGGGTGGGTGTGGTAGGAGACCAGTTGTGGGAAATGTCATCCACCCTAAAGTAAACTTATGAAGAGCAAGCACTTTCCTCCTTAACCCTCAACCCTGCCAGGCACAAAGTTTTCAGAATTAGGAGGAGTGAAGAGGCAATACACTTGGGGCTCCAAAGGCTGAGGCAAACCTGGAAGAATGAAAATAAGATGACTTCTTAGACGGGGGATCAGAAAGTCTTCAGTTCTCTTGAGGATTCACTGGTCGCTTGGGTCAGCAGGTAGGAGGAAGCCAGGCATCCTGGCTGAGGCATGTTTTGAGTTCCCTTTGTCTTTAGCATTTTAACATGAGGATTCAGAGTGACAAACACTCATTCATGTGCCCAAGAACCCTGGTGTCACATGTTTAGGGAGGACACCCAATCCACAGGATGGCTCATGTGGAACACTGCAGTGCAGCACCCTGACCATCAGAGTTGCCTCGGGAAGAGAAAATGATATGAATATCTAGTGTTGATATTACTGTCCAGCGTGGACACTTCAGTCTCTTCCCTGACAGAGAAACAGAATTCCACACACAGAATCGCTATACTGATTAACATGTATGTTTTGAGGCAGAAAAAGATTCCCTGCATTATAGCAGAACTGAGAACTTACATGTCAGGCTGAACCCTGGTACAAATTAAACAAATGAGTAACAAACCCTTGCAGAGAGGAGCTTATAATGGAAACACTGACGGGATATAATTATGATCTGGATTTTGATCACTACATTCTGTTGAAGACACCTCCAGTATACACTAGTTATGTAAAATACCCATACACTGTTGTCAAGGGCATTTTAGAAAAGCATTAGGGTAAAGTTAATTTTTCTGAGCCTCGAAAACCATAGTGATGATTAAGTGAAGAAGCCAACACTGCACGCTCTTTGCTACAAAGGAATTCAAGGGAGGTCAGAGGAGGGGGTGACTTGTGGCAATCCACTCAGGTCTTCTCTGTTTTACCTTTACTTCTAAGTGATTCTCAGCCTTCATAGTTTATGCTAAAGGTCTACTTGAAGGACTGACACACAAGGATATCCCGACTGACAGAATTTTCTCAAATAATTAAACTCAAGAATGATTATAGGTTGCCCTGTGTTACATATGACATTAAGTCACAATCATTACTCTCAAGTAATGTACAAACTAGTGGTAGAGAGATAATCCAAATATACAAAGTACCAATATGCAAAGCTACACACTGTAGGTGCTGTTGGGGCCTAAGACACCTTACTTAGTTAGGGTATTAGAACCAACCTAGGAAAACAAAGGGCTTACAGGATGGGTAAAATCTTCAAGAAGTGACAAAGTGAGGTGTGTTTGGGCATGCCTGGCACAGGAAACAGTGAGAACTATGGTTCAGAGGCCCATCAAGTCTAAATGAGCAAAGCACTAGACAAAGAGAAGCAGAACCCTCCAGTGGGTGACATAGGCATTCGTATGAGGTCAGCCTGGAATAGATAGAGCCATGCTAAAGACTTAGAACAACAGGACTGCATTTTCTACTGAAGGTTTGTCATCAGAAAGTAGTTCCATCACAGTTATGTTAACGTCCCCAAAAGGATAGAGAGAGAGAGAGAGAGAATATGTCCCTCAGTGACAGAATTGTCCCCCCTTTTAAAAAAGATGTGCTGAAAACGCTTTTTATAGATTTTAAATCCCTTTACAATTCTCTTTCCATCCTTTTTCTCTCTCTCTGAAGCAAAGAATACCATTCTATCTGGAGATGTCATTTGGGCTCAACCTCAAGCTAAGCCTGATCGAGTTCACAGATGAGAATTAAGAAAATGGAAAAAACTCAAAATACACTCTTAGAATTAGGCCACCCAAACTCTGCAGATTTTTATCCTTTTCTGCTTGGGCCTTAGCAAGAGGCAAGCTGGGGTGCTCAGACTAAGGATAATTGGCTGGTCTTAGGGTGAATAATTGAGTTCTATGGCAGGGAAAGTTGAGAACAGGAGAAGTGACACTTTAAAATCATCTATTTCTTCTTCTAGGGTCCTCATTCTTCATAAAAATAGTTTTAATTTTCTGAAAGCTTTGAGTTTTCTCTGTGAGTGAGTGTATGCATGCACATATGCACACATCTGCACACCAAGTCTCTGAAGAGAATACACTGGGGGCTCTCTTGCCTCTGGTTGGAATCCAAAGGAAGGAAAATATGGCAGAAAAATAAGTCTTTGAAATTCACTAATAGATGCCATTCCACTGGCTTGGTGTGACAGATCTATTATATCAAGTCTAAATCCCTTTGCCTGTGGATGCAGCACGTGGCCATGGCATCGCTGTCCATGGTGCTGACACATCTCTGTGCTAGATAGACATGATTGTTTCTCTTAACTCTGAGACAATGATGGTGAATTAAAGTCCTTGTGTGCATTTATGCCACAACAGCCATAGTTGGTATGTAGTCGGTTTTGTATCTGAAGAGTAACTTTAATTTTTATTATACTGCAGAACTAAATTACCATTTACCTATCTCAATATATGCAGCAAATTCACATACAGTGAGTTCTACCAAGTGTCAGTTAATTACAAAATTTCCCCCCTAAAAGGCATGTGGTCTGTCTGTCCCTTCTTTCCCACATCTCTCTACTTATAACTCTATCTGGCTTTGAAATTACTCTACAATCTGATCATAATACCTGCACATTCCTATCTCCTACTTTCAGCAATGGCAAGAGCAATGGTCTCCTCACTCATCATGCACCACTGCCATTCCATTGCCTTCTATTCTTAGCTCATTCTGGTTCCCAGACTGCAATTCCTCTCAACTGTTATGATCTTCCTTTCTACTCATAAAAACTCTACCCAGATTTCAAGTTCCAGCTCCTACCTTGCCTCCTCTGTGAAACCTTCCTTGATAACCCAAGTACTTTCAGTTGTTCTTCCTCCCCATATTCCTTTAGAATTTATTATTTGACAAATGTGACATTTCATCTTGGACCAAAGTACATTTGGAAGGGAATCTCAACTTTAATTCTGTGCCACTGTAGTACAATGGAAAGGGCATGTGTTCTAGTATCAGACAATTCTCAATTTCAATTCTAGCTCCTCCATTGCCTAGCTGAGTGACGTACTTAGTCTTTCAGAGCCTCACTTCTCTAATTCTGAAGAACAATCTTTAACTGTTTATAGGTAAATAGGTATATAGGTATTTTTAAAAATTTTTAATGTTTTATTTATTTCTGAGAGAGAGAGAGAGAGAGAGCAGGGGAGGGTCAGAGAGAGAGGGAGACACAGAATCTGAAACAGGCACAGGCTCCAGGCTCTGAGCTGGCTGTCAGCACAGAGCCCGATCGACTGAGCCACCCAGGCACCCCAGTATATAGGTATCTTTATCCTATATAAAGCTCTCTTCTTCCTGACTGTAATTTTTATACCACCTACCACATGTTAAACATGTGGTGAACATGGCTGTACTGAAATGCATACAAAATTTAGCTTGTTTACTCAACCCTGTTGTATGATCCACCTGCAAAAGCTTGCCATCTCTGATCAAGCACATTTTGAGCAGAGAAGTGTTCACAAATCCTGAGTGTGCAAACATAAGAGAGACCATTTGGAGAAGATGTTGAAATATTTGGCTCTTGAAACGGTTATTAGGATGACTAATTTTATGTGTCAATTTTACTGGGCTAAGGATGCTCAGATAGCTGGTAAAACATTTCTGGATGTGTCTGTGTGGGTATTTCCCAAAGAGGTTAGCATTTCAATCAGTAGACTGAGTAAAGAAATTAGAGCTCACCAATGTGGGCACCATTCAATCCATTGACGGCCTAAATAGAACAAAAAGGTAGAAGGGTGCGTTTGCTCTCTACCTGAACTGGGACATCCACCTTCTCTTGCCCTTGGATATCAGAGCTCTTGGTTCTTAAGCCTTTGGATTTGGACCAAGATTTACCATCAGCCCCCTGACTCTTGGGTCTTGGGACTGAGATTAGGATTGGCTCCCGTGGTTCTCATGCCTTCAGATTCAGACTGAATTACACTACCGGTTTTATGGGTTTTCCAACTTGCAGACAACAGTTTGTGGGACTATTGCACCTCCATTACCCTATAAGCCAACTCCTATAAGAAATCTCCTCTTACATATATCTGTACGTATGCACCTAGGTACTATCTACCGATCAATATATCACTGGCTCTGTTTCTCCAAAGAACCTTGACTAATACAGTCATGTTCTCAGTCAAGGTCTGATGAATGAGTGCAAATACTGTGAAGCCATTCACAGACATGGCACTGGCAAAGAATACAAGTAGATGTGGAACTCTGACTCTGGAACAATCTGTGCCCCAAACTCTTTAAAATTCAAAGTACAGTGTTGGAGAAATTTCCACTCTCTACAGCATGCCAAATTTTGACATTTTCCCCACTGACATTTTTTATTTTCTATTATCAGAAAGGGCAGAATTTCTTCTGAAAAAGAGAAGAAAAAGAAGATACACAGAATATCGGTTTTAAGTGTTATTTTTGTTCTTGAAAAGGCTTCTCATAGACTTTAAAAGAAAGCTTTTTTCCTTCAGAGATTTATTTTGATAGAATTATCTGAGCCTTGTCAGGGAGAACAAAATTTTGTGAGCCTACCATACCAGTAAAATGCCAAATTATATGCTGTAAGTTTTTTGTTTTATTATCTTTGGGTCCAGTCAAAGAGAGAAAAGATTTTGAATCCAGAACTATTAGCATTTGGAAACAAAAGAGTCTTCACTGCAGCTGTTCCCCCAGGGCTCATTTCCCCAGCCCTATGCGCTCCATCATTCAGGTGGGAAGATGACTTACCGCCTCCACCCCCACTCCACCATGCACTTCTCTTCTGGAGGTCCAAGGAGTTTACAAACAGGATCAATTCCTCAGCAACCTCTTTCAAATACTTAAAGCCAGCTTTATAACGAACTCCAGGACATCAGCACGCACACAAACTCACACACACCCTGAAAAGTAACATTTTACTGAGGGCATGAGGTCCTCACTGGTCCATCCTGGTCACAGCGACGTGCCATTATGCAAAGGAAAGAACTTAAACTTTAAAACAAGGCACACTTGAATATGAATCCCATTTCTATCAATGTTCAGCTCTGCTACTCTGGGCAAACACCTAACCTCTCTGAGCCTCAGTTTCTTTGTGAAGAGGAGATAATATCTATGATGAGGGGATATGGTTGGGAAATTACCTATGTAAAATACCTGCCACACGGCTTGCCTGTAGTAGGAGCTCAGTAAGTGATACACTGTTATTATAAGTGAATCCTGTAACTACAACACTGGAGAGACACATTTTAGGTTTTGGGGACACCGCAGGAAGGGTACTGAGGTGGAAAGAAGCACCAAGAGAGAGTAAGTTGGTGGGGCTGGAGAAAGGAGCAGGGGACGCATCACATAGATCTCATGCAACCATTGTAAGGACGTTGGATTTTTGTTCTAAGTGTGACAGAAAAGCCATAAAGGGTTTTGGCCAGGGGTATAAAATGATTAGATTGGTTTAAAAAATATGACTTTGGCTGCTGTGTGGAAAATATACTGCAGCCGAACAGTCAGGAGGTTATTCTAATGGTCTAGGTGAGAGTTGATGGTAGAAGGAGATGATGATGAGGGTCATAAGAAGTGATCTTAAATGCAATATGCCTTGATGGTGGAGTTGACAGGTTCATTGATGGATTGGATGCATGGAGAAGGGAGGGAAAAAGCCCTGATTCTTAGGTTTTGCTTACAGGAATTCGGTAAATGGAACAATCATGAATGAGACAGGGAGAACTGTGAGAAAAAGTTGGGTTCAGAGATTTCTAATAGACATCCAAGTGGGAATGGGGAATTGGAGACTGGACTTTGGGTGTCATCATCATAAAGATGGTATATAAAGCCGCGAGACCAGAGGAGATTGCCAAGGCAGAGGGAGAAGGAATCCAAGGACTGAGGCCATGTTTCTGCAACGTTTGTAGGTTGGAAAAAGGAAATCCAGTAAAATAGCCTTGGGAGGACTATTCGCCTCTGGATTTGGCAACATTAAATATTAGTAAGTGAAATTGCAGGGACAAAAGCCTGACTGAACGGAAACTGATGAAGACCAGTAGAGACAACTCTATCAGGAGGTTTACTGTAAAGAGGAAAAAATCCAGGGAGTTGCTGGAAGGAGAAATGGAGCCTGAAGGGTTTTTTAAAGATGGAAAATACATTAGAATGGGCGCTGATGGGAACCATTTAGCAGACAGGGCAACTTAAAAAGGAAAAAGAAGGCAGAAGAGTGAGGTCCTTGAGGGGGCAAGAGGAGATGAGATCTGAAAATAAGCAGGAGGATTAACCTTAGACACAATGGATCACAAGAGGAAAGAAGGCCAGGTTTATGGGCACAGATGCAGGGGGCTGGTAGAATAATTGTCTTGTATATTTCATAAGCCTGGGCCAGGGGACATTACTGGAGAGTATCCTATATCAGAAAGGGTGGTGTTCCATTATACCAATAGATTTCATACCACAATATAGGGAACGTTAATTTTTAATTTTTCTCCTGGTTCCCTCCAATCAACCCCTCCTGCTGTCTCTGAGGCTTTTCTAACCAGACTCCAGCATGGACACTGCATGCTAATGAGACAATACTTGGGCCAATCCCAGACACTTGTTTCTGAATAATTAATCTGGCACTTTACCAGCACCTACCAGCCTTGGTTTTTCTGATGATTAAATAAAAGGCCAAGGCTCTTAACAACCGTCAACTAGCTCTTCGCTGTGGTTTGGCTCCATGTCATATTAACACGCTGGGAAGTCTGGACCGATCTGATGAAAGGAGAACACCTTCCCCCTTTTGGCTCTCCACCAAACTATAGCTCAGACAGCAGGGGTCCAGCTTAGTCACTCCCAGGAGATGAAGGGGGAGAGGATGTCCTGACAATTCTGACCCCTCACACCCATTTCAAGCATCACCTGGGACTCTCTGGCTTTCCTGAGTCCCTTCCAACCACTCAAGTGCCTTGTTTTGCTTGCTTTCTGGCAATTCTCAGGTCTCCCTCCTCTCCATCTGATAGTCTGAGATTTCTCCTGAATGCGAACGTGATCAACATCAGCTTGAGTTCCCCAGGCTGTAGGACTGTATGACTCGAGCCCTAAATTCAAAATAAAAGACAGTCTCTTTCCTACTGAGAATTAAACAAAAACAAAACCAAAATAACAGGTTTCTCTCAGCTCATGTTTGAAAATGCCAAGCAGAAGCCCCACCTTTGAGACAAGCTTTGAGACTTCTTTAACGAGGACTGAAAGAAAGAGGATCAGTTAGCCACGGGCTTTTGTGAAGTCCTGCTGGCACCGCAGAGCTTTCTGAATTCACAAGGGGCATCAGAGGCACTGAGATGGCAGAGATTGTTGTGGCAGAAGCAACTGGAAAATGTCCGGACACTGAAACACAGACAGATTAACATCACCCCGGTGGACACTAATGACTTGCACTTTGAAATGCCAGAGGCTCATACTGCCAGTTAAGACAAGGAAAAAACACATTTCTGGTCTCCAAAGACCTTAGATCTTTCCAAACTCTGCAGGCAAATGCGGCCATCATGAATTTCTGCAGCTGGGCAGCTCCCTCGCGCCGCTAGGGGAATCATTGCCAGAGTTGCTATGGGCAGTGTAGTCAGTAAAGCTGAATAAAACAATCACGAAAACCTCCCAGAGGTTAAGTTAGTAATGACTCGATTCATAATGCAATGTATTCAAGCCCACAGCATTTCCAAATACCAAGCTTATTTTAGCGGTACTAGGTAAACCGCTCTTTCCCCTGAATGCTCACAAGCTCAACAAATGGGTTTCCAAACAAGTTTTATGATTTACCGTCAACAGTTAATTAGAATGTCTTTTCAATCGCTGGCATCTGGATAAAGTAATTTTGTCCCAGCATGGGCATTTCTAGGAAGCAAGTAAAAGTCAAAGAGGAAAGAGCTTGCAAGAAGCATGCTCAAAAGCAAAAAGTTTCAAGAACTGCTCTCAGCTGCAGGAAACGAATGTTCCCACACCAATTTGATTGGCAAAAGAAATGTGGGCTTTGAGTGCTGAGTACCAACAAAAGGAGATCTGATGTGATCGAAGGAAGGGAATATCTGGTTGAACATCTAAAACCACAAAAGGGCAGGAACTGATAAAAAATGTAATGTCAAATCTCAAGAGTTCCGTGCTAAATGCATCTAAACTTCACAAGTAAGCAGGTTTCTTAAGTCAGTTTACCACTTCCGGATGTGGTCAGCAAATAATGGTACACCATACCAGGTGCTACAAGCAAGGGGAGACAAAACTGGACCTCAGTTCATGGTCACTTCTTCCTTTGTTTTTAAAGTAGGCTCCACGATCAACGTGAGGCTTGAACACGTTACCCTGAGTTCAAAAGTGGCATGCTCGATTGACTGAGCTAGCCAAGCACCCCATTTAGTCAATTTAGTCTGATATGCTTGAAAAGTCCAGACCAACAGCACAAAGAGGGACAGAATTCGACGCCAAACTGTAGGATGCTGATTTTGAGTATAAGAAGTTTAGGGGCACCTAGCGATTCCATCGGTTAAGAGTCCGACTCTTGATTTTGGCTCAGGTCATGATCTCATGGTCAGGAGACTGAGCCCTGCATCTGGCTCTGTGCTGGGCTTGGAGCCTGCTTCTCCTTCTCCCTCTGCTCCTCCTCCACTTCTTGCACGTTTGAATGGGCTCTCTCTCTCTCGCTCTCTCTCAAAAAAAAAAAAGTTCAGAAATGAGAAAAACTAGTGTTGGCTGGGGTGAAGTGTTCCTGGGAGGCAGAAAACCCCAAACGAATCCAAACATGTCTCGCCTTGGCCTGCCAACAATTGTCAGTCACCATGACTGCTGTGCCATTATTGCTGCAAAAGCCATTACTTTAAAACAGTACAGGACAGGGGCGCCTGGGTGGCCCAGTCAGTTGAGTGTCCGACTTCACTTCTGGTCATGATCTCCTGGTTCATGGGTTCAAGCCCCGCGTTGGGCTCTGTGCTGACAGCTTGGCGCCTGGAGCCTGCTTTGAATTCTGTCTCCCTCTCTCTCTACTCCTCCCCCGCTCATGCTCTGTCTCTCTCTCTCTCTCCTTTAAAAAAAAAAATAAAGAACATTTAAAAAAAATTTTTTTTTAATGTTTTATTTATTTCTAGGAGAGAGANTCTTTTTTTTTGTAATGTTTTATTTATGTCTAGGAGAGAGAGAGACAGCGGGAGCAGGGGAGGGTCAGAGAGAGAGGGCGACACAGACTCTGAAACAGGCTCCAGGCTCTGAGCTGGCAGTCAGCACAGAGCCTGACGCGGGGCTCGAACCCACGAACTGCGAGATCATGACCCAAGCGAAAGTCGGACGCTTAACCGACTAAGCCACCCAGGTGCCCCAAGAAAGAACATTTTTAAAAAATTAAAAAAGTACAGGATAGTGATTAAATAACTGCTTTGGAATCAACTTGCCTGGGTTTCAAACCTGGCTCAACCATCAACTACCTGCAGGATTTTAGGCAACTTAGCCTTTCTGTGGCTCCATTTCCTCATTTTTTAAAAAATTTATTTTTATTTTGAGAGAGAGACATAGAGCATGAACAAGGGAGAGAGGAAGAGGGGGAGGGAGGGAGGTAGAGAGAGAGGGAGGGAGAAGGAGAGAGGGAGGGAGAGGGAGGGAGGGAGAGAGAGAGAGACAGAGAGACAGAGAGACAGAGAGAGACAGAGAGAGAATTTCAAGCAGGCACCATGCCCAGCGGGGCTCTATCCCACCACCCCAGGATCATGACCTGAGCCAAAATCAAGTCAAACGAGTCACCCAGGCATTCCTCCTCAGTTTTAAAATGTAGTTGATAATAGAATCCATCTGATAGAACCATCATGAACGTTAAGTGAGTTAATTGTTGTAATTCACTCAACACATTTATAGTTGGGTGTGCATCAGAATCACCTGGGAAGTTTATGTAAAATATTTATGTCATGGGATCTGTAGAAGTTGGAAAAATGATGCCCCCTAGAGCACCTAAATATATTTGGGGAGGTGGTGGTAGCTTATAGTGTAGAATTTAATTAAGACTTTCTTTGAAAGTCTTACTTCTAGGCCACTTGGTCAGCAGGCCATTCCACCTTTGCCCTAGGGTGGTTCTCAATTTCTTGCACTATTTTGCTGTGAAATACTTTTAGGTGTGTTTCTTTGTTTCTTTTTTTTTTTAAGTTCATTTATTTTGAGAGAGAGAGAACACCCACACAAGTGAAGGAGGGGCATAGGGAGAGGAAGAGGGAGAGGGGGAGAGAGAGAGAGAGAGAGAGAGAGAGAGAATCCTAAGCAGCCTCCACTATGTGGGGCTCCATGCAGGGCTCGATCTCAGGAACCCTGAGATCATGACCTGAGCTGAAAACCAAGAGTTGGATGCTTAAGATGACTGAGACATGCAGGTGCCCCAGTGTGTTAGCTTCAATTTGGAGTATATCTGATTTAAGAAAAAAAAATGCAGGGGCACCTGGTGGCTCAGTCAGTTAAACATCTGATTTAGGCTCAGGTCATGATCTCACAGTTCATGATTTGAAGCCCAATGTAGGGCTCTCTGCTGTCAGCACAGAGCCCACTTTGGATGCTCTATCTCCCTCTCTCTCTGCCTCTCCCTACTCTTGCTCTCTCTCAAAAGTAAATAAACATTTTGAAAAAAAATAAGAGAAAAGAAAAATGCAGTCACACTTGTTCCCTTTTTTTGAGACTCTGGAGGATAGGTTGGTTATCTTTTACTCTTTCGACATTTTCAGTGTATTATTTTCTTTCAAAAAAGTGTAATGGGCTATAATCAATAAAATGATAAAAGAAATGATGAGAACCCAGAGAATGAATTAAAACATTTAAATAATAACAACCCCCAACACTTATTCATGTTTGAAGGAAGAATGCTATTAAAGGGTAGAACCTAAAACTAGGGAGAATAGGGATCCCATCTGAAGTCAATATTAAGTATAGCCTGTTTTAGTGCAACAGCAAAAACCCCTCAAATTAGCTGAAATACAAAGGTGATCTGTTGGCTCAAATAACTGGCAAGTCCAGGGGTAAATTTGTCTTTAAGCACAAGTGGATCCAGAAAGGTCAATGATGTCATCAGGCCTTTCTCCAGTCCTTGACTCTGCTTCTCCCCATGTTCATATTCTCAACCAAATACAGGTGCCTTCATGGGGCAGGAAGAATGGCCACCAGCAATTACTGATTCACATCCTGATGACTCTAGGATAAGACCTCTCTCCTACCAGCCACAGTAGTAAAATCCAATGAATTACACGAATTGCCTTAGTTTGGATCCCCAAAATAATCACTCTAGCCAAAAAGATGGGATTGTCTCAGAGGGTAGGCCCAGGTCACGTGACTAGAAGTGGGGGGGGGGGGTATCAGAAAATCAAAAGTATGGGGGCACCTGGGTGGCTCAGTCGGTTAAGCGTCCGACTCTTGATCTCAGCTCTGGTCTTGATCTCAGGGTTTTGAGTTCAAGCCCCAAGTTAGACTCTGCGTTGGGCATGAAGCCTGTTTAAAAAAAAAAAAGAAATCAAAAGTATGTATGTAGGTGAAACACTGTAGAACAACTCAAAATGCTAAAAAAAAATTCCTTTTAACATGCATTATAAACATATATCTTTCTTCCCGTATATAATTTAAAGTGTTTTAATCTAACATAATTCAACTGTCCCACACTTGCCTGAAAACACACCATTCCCTCTTCAGTAGGAGACAACCCAGACACACATATCATTTCCATATCCTGTTCTGTGTACCATATTTCCAGGCCATTGCATTCCTCCCAAACAGGCCTGTGCACTCAGGAACAAGAACTATATCAGTGTCTTTGCAACTTAATGCAATGGAAAATCCAAATGCTTTTTTAAAAATGTCTATATTTTATTTTTGAGAGAGAGAGATACAGAGAGATCTGCGTGTAGGGGAGAGGCAGAGAGAGAGGGAGACAGGGGATCTAAAGTGGGCTTTGTGCTGAAAGCAGAGAGCCTGATGCAGGCTCCCCGGAAAATGCGTACACTCTTTACTGAGCCCAAGTAAATGCTATTAATCTCCTTCTCCAAATTAAACGGAAATGATCAGAAAGCAAGTTGCATAAAAGTGTCCAACTTTTTTTTAAAGCTTTATTTATTTAAATAATCTCTACATCTAATATGGGGCTCGAAGTCATACCCTGAGATCAAGAGTGGCACACTCTTCTGACTGAGCCAGCCAGGCGCCCCCAGAGTGTCCAACTATTAAAAGGTAAATTATTTTTCAACTTTAGAGAGACACATACACTAAAGCAAACGCTCCACATTATCCAAGAAAATTAAACATATTTTCTAGTTCCTTAAAAACGAAACAAACAATACACTTCAATTAACCAAGCAATTTAAAAAACCTATGCCACATTTTAGGAATTAACAAGACTTAACTGGGGCACCTGAGAGGCTCAGTCGGTTCAGCGTCTGACTCTTGATTTTAGCTCAGGTCATGATCTCACGGTTGTGAGACTGAGCCCTACATTGGGCTCTGCGAAGAGCATGGGACCCCCTTAAGATTCTCTATCTCCCTCCCTTTGAACCTCCCTGCTCATGCTCTGTCTCCCTCTCTCTCTCTTTTTTTAGTGTTTTATTTATTTCTGAGAGAGAGAGGAAGCGCGAGCAGGGAGGGGTCAGAGAGAGAGGGAGACACAAAATCCGAAGCAGGCTCCAGGCTCTGAGCTAGCTGTCAGCACAGAGCCCGATGCGGGCCTCGAACCCACGAACTGTGAGATCATCCTGAGCCAAAGTTGGACGCTTAACTGACTGAGCCACCCAGGCCCCCCACTCTGTCTCTCTTAAAAAAAAAAAAATCCTGAAGTTTATGTTCAGCTGTTACAAGGATATTAACTGTCCTATCTTGAAGGGGCTCAGTTTATAGTACACTCAAACGCCAATTATGTTTGACTACTTTTCTGTATTGATTTATCTAGACACTATCTGCCCTGTGGGAAACACATAAACTTTCAGCCTTCACACATGGTAACTAACACTGGGAAAGTATCGGCAACAACCCCTTGTTGCCAGTGCTGGTTACTTTCTTGTAGTGAATGACCCTGCATCTACCTGGTTTTTTGTGTGCTTATGAAAGAATTGCTGTTTGACAGAAGCGTTGCTGAAGGGTGTAACAATGACAAATTGGACCTCACTTATAATGAGAATCTGGGGGCTGCGTGCAAATAAAAGATTTGAGCAGAGTATTTTTTGAATAATTGAGAATTATACACATGAATACATTTGGATATGAAAAATGTAGTCACAGATGGAGGAAGCCCTTGATTTCATCAGACACATGCCTTAAGAGAAAATACAATCATAGCTAAACATTAAATCTGCTGCTTAAAATATGTTGAGGCTTTTAAGCAAAATAGGCTTTTAAACTCAAGGCAATCACTTGGTCCTTTGCTCACACTATTTCGAATGTATTTGTGTGAAAATTGGAGGAGGCTCCAAAAAGGCCAACAAACAACTGTGAATGATCCGTACTATTTTCTGATTCTTTGTGATCCATCATGAGTTGTTATAAGGGAAAAGAAGAAGTTAATTGACCAAAATAAAATGAGATTAAAGTCCCCTGCCTTGTTAAGTTTTCCATTTAGGGTGTTGAGTACCATACTTTCAGCTCAAATTTTGAAGATAAATGTTTCTTTTTTTAAAAATTCTTTTTAATGTTTTATTTATTTCTGACAGAGAGACAGAGAGACAGACAGAGAGAGAGAGAGAGAGAGAGAGAGGCAGCATAAGCAGGGGAGGGTCAGAGAGAGGGGGAGACACAGAATCTGCAACAGGCTCCAGGCTCCGAGCTAGCCATCAGCACAGAGCCCGACGCGGGGCCTGAACCCACGAACCATGAGATCATGACCTGAGCTGAAGTCGGACGCTTTACCAACTGAGCCACCCAGGCGCCCCAAGATAAATGTTTCTTTAAACACACATACCCCACTTTGGTCTTTGTCACAGACTGTAATGGCTACCATCTCAGATGTTTCATATTATGTGTAAAATGATTTAGCAACAATGGCAAGGTTTTTTTTTCAATGCTTATTTATTTTTGAGAGAGTGTGAGCAGGGGAGGGACAGAGGATCCGAAGTGGGCTGTGCACTGACAGCAGCGAGTCCTATGTGGGGCTTGAACTCAAGAGCTGCAAGATTATGACCTGAGCCAAAGTTGGATGTTCAACCAACTGAGCCACCCAGGTGCCCCAATGACAGCACATTTTGATGTCCAAGCAAACTATTTGCTGGAGAAGTCAATCGCCCCTATGACCAGGTCTTCGGGTCTCACAGGCATGTTTGCCTGTCAGGTGCTATTTACTTTGCATTTATATGGACATGATTGAATAAACTCTTTCAAACTTCTACTCATGCTCTATCAGTGAGCAGTGAAATCAAGATACAACCAGCATTTAATATTTTTCTTTAGGAACATTCATTAACATAGAAAAGTAGAGGGAACAAAGCAGAAAGAACCCCCATACACCCATCCCCCATATTCAGTGATTATCAAGATATCATCACATATTTTCTTACATAACCACATAGCCCACCGTCACACCTAAAAAAGTTAGCAATGATTCCTGGTGTTGTGCAATATACTTCAAGTGCCTAAATAATGTTTTCTTGAACTGGTTTGTTTGAATTAGGATCAATCAGCATTTTTTAAAAAGGTGACGTAGAAAAAAATGGATTCGTGAATATCCAAGGCATCACATGGAGTAAAGCTCATTATTGTTTTAGGACATTTCTTTTTGTATGTGTGTATTTGCGTCATTTGTAAAATGTATTTCCTTACCACTGGCCCCAGTCACAGAAGTGTGAAAGTCACTGGTTTAGTGAGCCTCTCTGCTGTAGATTTTGGGGTCCAACAACACCTTCCTCAACAGTTTAAGGAAGGATGTAGAGATACAGGAAGCTCTATGTCTTTGCTCTTGCCGTTCTCTCTGCCTAGAACTCCCCTCACCACCATGTCTGCTATTTCATGTTTTCCCCAGCCTCCAACGGCTGAAATGTCATTCTCATCATGGGCCCTTTTCCTGTTCTCCTGTCCAGCCTGTCACTTGGTTTGCCTCTTCTGTGTGTGCACTCATCGCACTGCCTGTGCTAATGGTTATCTGGATACGGTATGTGTGGTATGTGTTTCATCCGAATACATTAAGCTCATTCCGTGTATGATGCAGAACGTCTTTGCCTTGAGATGTTAATTGCTCTGTGCTTTGTTAACAGTAAGCACTTCACAACTGAATAACCTGAGTTAGAAGTTGGTTTGAGACATGAGCTGTAGGTTATTAGGCAGTGGCAAAAAATCAGACCCCAAGGAGACGCTGGAGAAGAACCCACATTTATGAGGTTTAGACTAGATCATGAAAGGCAACCACAACAATGGTAGCTACATCATTCGTCAGAGCTTCCTATATGCCTGCTACTCTAAGAACTTCACTTATTTTATCTAATATTCCCCCCAAAATTCTGAAAGGGTATTACCCGTATTACACATACGAAACCGAGCAGTTGGGGTAGCTTAGTCTGTTAAGCACTGAACTTTGGCTCAGGGCATGATTTCATGGTTTGTGAGTTCCAACTCCCAGCAGGGGAGCCCGAGCCCCGCTTTGGGTGAGCATGAGCCCCCCATCAGGTGAGCTCAAACCCCACTTCTGGTGAGTACAAGCCTTCCCCTTTTGGTGAGCCCTGCTTCTCTCTCTTTTCCTCTTTCTCTTCTCTACCCACTGTGGGATTCTCTGCCCCTTGCTCACTTGTGCCCGCTCTCTCTCTCTCAAAACAAACAAACAAACAAAAGAAACTAAGCAGTTAAGTACTTTTGCAAAGTCTAGCAGCTAAGCTGTCCTTCCGATAAGATTCTATTTGGAGGCTATTCCGTTCACTGGGATAGGGGCTCTCAATTTTTAACCAACATTTGAATCCATTTCATAGCTCAGAATAAACTAAGGGAGAAACCAAGGATGATCAACCTCACCTTCTCTTCCACTTTGCCACAGCCTCCAGAGTCTAAAGAATTTGGAGAAGAATTAGGGAAGTCTGAACTGAAAAACAAGCAAACACCACTCTTTCCCTCTTCCACACATACGGACACACATATGTGTGCATACGCACCCTGCATGTGTTAGCTATTCCATCCTTCAGACCACAACCTAACAACCCTTTCTCTGGGAATCCTTTGGACTCCCAGGTGAGGTATATTCTCTCATGGAAACCTGTTTCTTTCTCTCTGAACCTGTTTCAGTGCGTAACTCATTCAGTGTGATTATTTGATTAATAACTGCTTTGCCCTTTGGGATAGGAGTTTGGTCACTATAAGGACCGCTACTGTTTGGGCCCATCATATTTTTTTCTAGCACTTAACTTGCTGCTTGGCAGATCTTAGGTGTTCAATAAAGAGTGAATATGTTCATGAATGTGAATAAATGTCTAGACAAATTTCATCACTAGTTTCTTCACACTTTACGAGGAAGCCTGGTACAGCAACAGAAAGAATGTTGGTTGGAAATGGGAGGGTTTCAGGACTAGAAACAATTAGAAGAGAGCCTCATTCATTCTCACCACTACCTCCACCAGCCTTGCTGCATCTGTAACCATCCACTTTGTCTTTCCTTCCATGACAATGGCAGGAATGTCTGGATTCTAAAGTCAACCCCTTCGTGGCTCAGTCGGCTCAGTTGGTTGAGCGTGTCTGACTCTTGATTTTGGCTCGGGTCATGATCTCAAGGTCATGGCATCCAGCCACACATCAGGCACCGCAGTTGAGTGTGGAGCCTGCTTGGGATTTTCGCTCTTCCCCACTTGCACGTGTGTGCTCTTTCTCGCTCTAAAATAAAAGACAATATTTTTAAAGATGCAGAAACAATTTAAGGTCAGTCCCTTGACTTTGTGCTAGATCCTATTCCCTCCTGCCTCCAATGTACTCATTCTCTTTCTCATGCATTATCAAATTTTCACTCTCTAATTCAGCCCTATCCAAAAGAATTTTCCATGATGATGGAAATGTTCTTTGTTGTGCTATGTTGTTCGGTATGGTAGCTACTACCCACTTGAGTACTTGAATAGCCATTGAGTACCTGAAATGGGGTTAATCACTGAGGAACTAAATTTTGACAAGTTTATTTAATTTAGGCGCCTGGGTGGCTCAGCTGGTTTTAATGAAGCTAAGAAAGAAGTTTATTTAAGTAAACTTAAATAGCTATATATAGATGATTTCCATCAACATCAAACATGTTATTTCTTCCATCTTAAAAAATATTACCTCCCTTGACTCCAAACCACTTCTAGATACCCCTTCTCTGCTCCCTCCTTCACAGTATATTCTACAAATTGTCTAAGCTCCCTGTATCCATGTTCCCTTCTTTTATATACTTTTTAAATATTTATTTATTTTGAGAGAGAGAGAGTGTGTGCATATGTGCAAGCAGGGAAGAGGCAGAGAGGGGGGAGAGAGAATTTCAAGCAGGCTCGATGCTGTCAGCACAGAGCCTGATGTGGGGCTCGATCCCTTCAACAGTGAGATCACGACCTGAACCAAAATCAAGAGCTGGACCCAACCGATTGAGCCACCCAGGTGCCCCCTTCCTTCATGTACTCTTAAAGTTAATTCATTCTATCTTTTGACTCAACATGTCACCAAAATGATGCTCTTCTCAGCATCACCAGGGACCTCTGTGTTGCCAAATCCTATGGTCAATGTTGAGTTTCATTTTACCCGAACTAACAGCAACATTTTACATGGTTGTTAATTCCTTTCTTGAAAGACTTGTCTGTCTGTTATTTATGATCTTTCTCTCTCTCTCTGTCTCTCTCTCAGTTCTCCTCCTACCTCTCTGGCTGTTCTTCCTGTTTCTTATGCTGGATTTTTACCTTTGCATCCTCCAAATACTGAAATGTCACAAGCCTCAGTCCTTAAACCTCATTTCTCATCTCTATTTTCTCCCTAGATGCTTTCATCTATCTTCATGGCTTCAAATATTAGGTTTATGCTGTAGATGCCCAAATGTACCTCTAGTTCTGATCCAGATTTGAATGTCCTATAGCAAACCCTCTACTAAAACCTTACATTTGGAGATCTAAGAGGCACCTAAGCGTCTTATTCTGTAAGATCATTTTTGATTCAGCTTTTAAATCTTCTCTTCCCTCAGTCTCTCACCTTTTAATCAGTGCCATCTCCATCTCTCTAATTGCCAGGCTCCAAATTTTGGAGACATCATTGACTGATATCCCACAGCCAATCCATCAGTAAATTCTGTCCTACTATTTAAATGAAGCAAGAACCTGACCTTTTCCCATTATCTCACCTGCTACCACTAAGGCTAGTCTAGATTATTACAAGAACCTTCTGACTGGTCTCCCTACTTTTATTTACCTTTACCCCCTTAAAATCACCTCTCCAAACAGTAGCCACAGTATACCATTAAAAATGCAAATGGAGGGTCTCTTGGGTGGCTGAGGTCATGATCATGGTGAGATTGAGCTTCAGATCAGGCTGGGTGCAAACAGTGGAGAGCCTGCTTGGGATTCTCTCCTTTTCTCTCTCTCTGCCCCTCCCCTTCTTTCTCTTTCTCAAAATATTAAAAACAGGTTTTAAATAAATAAATAATGCAAATGGACTCATATCACAGCAAAACACCAAGCTTTCCAATGGTTTCCCATCTTTTTCTGAATAAAAATCAAAGTCCTTACAGCAGCCTATAATATCCTGCATAATCAGGCCCCCAACTACCTCCCCTCCCTGCCTTTCCTCTAATCCACATGGTCCTTCCTGCTGTTCTTTGAAGGGGCTAAATATGCCACCTTCAATTTCTTTACACTGATTCATTTACTTTAATATTTATTTATTTTTGAGTGAGTGAGAGAGAGAGAGAGACCGAGACTGGGTGGGGGAAAGGCAGAAAGAGAGGGAGACACACAGAATCTGAAGCAGACTCCAGGCTCTGAGCTGTCAGCACCCAGGCCTAGGCAGGGCTCCAACCCACAAACCATGGGATCATGACCTGAGCTGAGGTCCGAGGCTCAACCGACTGAGCCCCTACACTGATTTATTTTTACATGGCCGTTCTTATCTACCTTCCCAAACTAAGCTTTGGAGCTCTAGTTAGAGTTCGTTCAGACTTGGCCTGTTTTGTTCCCTGCTGGATTCCCATCTCAAAACAGTGACTGGCACTGAATAGGTGTTCAATAAAGCAGTGTTGAGTGAGTGAATTACACTTCTAATCCCTAGTAGCATAACCCAGGGTAAATCGCGTAACCTTTCTTGGATCTCATTTTCCTCATCTCTCAAAGGAGACATAAACTAGATAATCTCAAAACGCTCATTTCCTCAGTACCTATTTAATGCTATCTACTGTGTGCCTGGCACTGCGTAGGTGCTTGACCTACGAGGAAAGGTCAGTCCCTGCTGTCCAGGAGCTGGGTGTTGGGTGGGATAACCAGCCACACGGGGAATTACCGTGAAGGGCTTCCAGCGAAAACTTCTGAGCGTTCAACTGGGAACGGGAAGGATACAGTTATGTGAAGAGGGAGAGTGGAAGCCTGTTCCTGGCTTCCCATGTGTGCAGAGGGAACCCTTCCAGACTAAACCTGATAAAGGCTAGGACCTCCTGTTTAATCTCCAGATTTGGCTCCGGACTCTTAATCTCGTTGTTCTCTTACCTCCGATGCTGATGCATTTACTGAACGAAGAAGTGGAGTGGGAGGTGGGGCAGATAGTGAGTTCAGTTCCAGCTTTAAAACTATCCGACCTCGGTTGGCACCCCCCGTTTCATACAGCGAGGCACCGCTAACGGACTTGGGCTTGGACCTGCGTATCTTTTCACACTGTCCTCAGGCCCCACTAACACAGATCTCATCCTGTTATCCTTGGAGGCCCTCAGCACAGTGCAAAGGTCCTCAACGTTTTCTCCGTCTCGCGTGTCCCAGAGCGTTCCCAACAATCCGTTCCCATCGGCGCGCCAACCCCGGCGCCGAGTCAGGAGCGCTGAACGTCGGCGACGACCTCCGCGCACGCCCGCGAGCCGTCCCACACTCCGGGACTTTCACGGTCGGCTCTTCCCCGGAGTTCCCGGGCGTCCTTGCCGGTCGGCCCCCCGCAAGCCCCTGCGCTAACCTGGGAGGAGCCGACCTCTTCTGACTCTACTAACTGAAACGCGCAGGGGTGGAGGCTCTGAGCATGCTAGGAGGACGGCTAGAAAACCAAAAGAGAAGCTCCCTCAAATAATTAGCCAACCCGCACATTGTTACTAACACACCACACGGGGCTCATTTGTCCTCAGGGAAATAGGTTTGTGCACCTTCCAGGCTAAAACAACGCGTGGCTCCCCCTACGTCTGGCGCGCCCGGCCTTTGGTCTCTTCCGCGCCGGGCGACCCCGCGATCANGCCCCGCCTGTCCTTCTCCGCGTCCTCTTCGCCAACTGTAGGGGCCGAGCGTCCCGAGGCCTTAGACCCCCACCTCCGCCTCCAGAGGGTGTTTACCGGTGACAGAGTCGGTCGACTTCGGAAGGTCATGGCCGTGTGCAGGGTTTGCTTCCGGCATGGATTCTGCTCTCGCCTGGGACTGGGATTTACTGCCCTTGGGCTGCCGGCGGCCAGTGAAGTTGGGGGCCGAGGGGTGGGCTTTCAATGCGGCTGCTGGGATCGGGTATTACTCTTCTCCTTGAGATTGACCGGCTTGGGTGCTGTCCCACGTGGGAACATTATCAGTGATCGGTAGCTAGCTAGGACGTATATTTCCAGAGGCTTATTTCGGGGGGGACGGGAGGAATAGGTTGGGAACTTGGGGTGCGCTAGGGATCATTTAGAGACGGACATTTGGTTATGATCAGCTTGGGCTTTTGCCTGCATTTCCTGGACTGGAGGTTTCCTCTCGATATTTACAAGGGTGTGATACGGGTTGGAAATTGTCACAGTAGGGCTCCGTAAGTGTCACTGAATAACTGAACATGGGCAAGGGAAGTTAAATTCCCGGCGGGTGTCAGTGTGTGAATCGATGCTCTGAAGGATTGAGGTTTATCAGAGGAGATAGGTCAGGCATAGACTTGGAAGTGGGGGGAGATGAGGAATTTTGATGAAAAAGTGTTAAGAGTAGTATCCTGACCACCTAAGAAGGAGAGATGGGGACTGAGGTTTTAGAATAGGAGAAAAAGTGATTTTGAAACACTGTATAGATGAAAGTACTTTGGGAGACAGCAGGACTAAGAGCTCAGGATTTGCTATTGGACAAGTTACTCAGCGTTCCTAGAACTCCGTTTCCTTAGTTCGAGTGGTAATAAGGTTGGTAGTACTGCATAAGATTATCTATAAAAAGCACTTAACATAGGGACTGGTACTTAGTAAGTGCTTTATTAGTTATTACAATAGTAATAACTATGATTACATGGATCTTTGTGGAGCAGCCTGGAAACCTACTCTCTGCATAAAATTATATGGAGGAAGTGTTTTATGGCTTCTTAACAACTCAGTTACAGATCTTTGGAGTGAAGCCTGCTTGTAACTTATGGCCTGCCTGGATTTTTCTCATTAGGCCTGGAACAGCGGACCTCAGGAACCATGCCTCTGCTTCCGCAGAATGCATTTCTTTGCTTTTAAAGACTTTATTTTGAGAAAGTTGTGCCAATTACTCTTTTTTTTTTTGATGTTTATTTATTTTTGAGAGAGAGAGACAGTATGAGCAGGGGAAGGGCAGAGAGACAGGGAGACACAGAATCTGAAGCTCCAGGCTCTGAGCTGTCAGCACAGAGCCCGACGTGGGGCTTGAACCCACAAACCGTGAGGTCATGACCTAAGCCCAAGTCAGACACTTAACCGACTGAGCCACCCAGGGGCCCCTGCTCTTATTTTTTAAGTCCTTAACTATCCCTGTGAGGCCAGAGGAGGGTGGATGTTATCTTTCTGTTGCATTTGAGAACTGTAGAGAGAAAACAGTCTAGCAGAAAGAGTATTGGTCTTGGTGTTCATCAGACCTGGATTCCATTTACTTGCTACGGAATCTTACCTAACCTCTCTGATGCTCAGCTTCGTGATCTGTGAAGTAGAGGGAACAGGCCTTTCCTTTTTTTTTTTTTTTTTTTTTTTAAGTGTTTTTTTTTTTCTATCAGGGGATGAGGTGGGGTGCGGTGGGAGCAGGGAGAGCGCAGTCACNCAAGGCTGATTTCTTGTCATTTATGATTCAACTTACAGTTTCTTCAGAGAAGCCTTACCCCAACATTCACTCTAAAAAACTACTGTATTTTTGTATTATCATGGTGTGTCTGACTTGTGTGATATTATTTGTCTATTTTCTGTTTGTTTCCTTAGTAGAGAAAGTGAATTGCATAAGAGCAGGACTTTGTCTTGCTCCCCACGGAGTGCTCAGCTCAGAGCAGGCAATAAGTATTCCCTCTTTCTGTTGCATTCTTAACAATCCTTTCATACAGTCTCTCGTCCCACAGCCTGTAAGCATGCCCAGATCTTTCCCTCCTGAAAAACAAATCCTTTCCTAGAACTCTGGACTTAACCTCTAGATGCTTTCCAGTTTCCCTTCCCTGATTGCGTGCCTGTCTCCATCATTTCCTCACTTTGTGTTCACTCTTCCACTCACTGCAGTCACACTACTGGTAAAAGCCATTATTGTCTTGCTTATTAACTTTATATTGTATATTTTTAAATGATAAAACTCATGTGCCTTGAGGAGCAATTGCAAAATACAGAGGGAATGGCAACTGGCTTAGTTGGTGGAGTGCGGGGCTCTTGATCTCAGGGTTGTGAGTTTGAGCTCCACGATGGGTGTAGAGATTGCTTAAAAATATAATCTTAAAGAAAAATTACCCTTAATTCTATCACCCAGAAAGATCCACGGACAAAACCATGTCCTTTGTGTGTGAATGTTCGCACGTGTGTATGTATACATAATCATTTATGTACGTGTAGATGAAAGTTTATTTCATTATTTTTTTCTCCAGGGACTTCTTAAATACCAGACTCACTTTTAAGGCCTTGAGCTCTGGCATATTACCTTGTCTCCCATTTTCCTCTTCTTCTTGAGACCCTTTGCATAAGTCTTTCGTGATTTTGTTCCATGTAGGATTTTTCTCACCTGCTTTGCTGCTTCCTTTTTCTTCAGCTCATCTCTTAAATGCTGATGTGTTGGGGGGTTTGGCGTCAGCCCCTACCTACCTGTCTGATCATGAGGGTTATTTCTCTTCGTGGATGTAGACCCTTTACTAGACACCTCCAGTGGTTGAACTACTAGTGCTTGAAACCCATCGCTTTTCAAGTTGGACTTCTCTTTCCTCTCAAATCTGTTCCTTGTTTATTCCCTGTTGTAGTGAATGTTGCCATTTCTATCTGCTTCCTAAAGATTTTTTCATTCTTATTCATTGACGCCTCCCTGACTGGATTCACCCCCATGTATTGATTATACAAATGATTACGTTCTGTTAGATTTATCGCCTGGAATGAATCTTCTCTTCCACCAACCCTCCCGTTATTCCCTAGTCTCCCTGATACCATGATCATGTCAATTTTCCTACTTACAGTTAGTCACTGTGGTGGCTTCCATTAGTTCTAGGATAAGGTGCTTCATGATCTGGAGATACCTCTGGGGCCTCACTTTTGATCAGTTCTCTCCGTGACATCCTGTAGTCCAGCCATACCGTACTACCATACTGAAACAGGGCTTTCTCGGGAGCGTAGGAATTCCTTCTGGGGATCTTGTTAAAATGTAGATTCTGATTTTGTAGGTCTAGGCAGGGGGCTGAGGTTCTGCATTTCTGATAAACCCCCAGATTATAAAGGTACCATGGTCGATTTTTTGACCAGCAAGCGTCTGAGGGGCCACGTTGCACATCTCTTTGCCTTTGAATGTGGTGTTCACTCCTGGGACGTGTCTCCCCTTCCCTCCACTCAGGTATTTCAGTCCTTTAATCTGTTAAATCTTGACTGCTTTTCCCGCTTGACCACTCCTCTTTTGTGCTTTCTCTCAGACCCCGAATCACTAAGCACCTGTTAGCACGATTGCATGTGTACCCACCAGCACTCTAGACCTGGCTGTAAGTTCCTTGAAAGCAGGGACTTGGTTTATTCTTTTTGCCTCCCCCAGCGGCTGACTTCGTGGCACATAGTAATATAGGTGTCAGGTATTTGTTGAGTAAATCAGTGAAAAATTTTAGACACGGAGGAAGCAATATCGTGACATGCAGAGATGTTCGAAGGGATATTTAATCCATGCATGTAGTGTGGCGGACCTCCACACGCTCACCCCAATCTTGGTTTCCTAGAATGCCCTGGGACGGACAGATGAGTATTATTGAGTAAAATTATTAGAGTTTATTAATTTGTTTTCAAAATTGAAGCACCGAAAAGTATATACTTTTATATTCTTTAGTCTTGTTCTTCATTTCCCATTTCAGCACCTTTCTTCGTTTTTTAAAAACAAATGTTTTCGTAAAAACCAGCTCTTCCCTTATCCTTTTGGGGAATTTGAGGGGCAAACACTTATTTTTCCAGACTCTCTTTTTTCTCACACTTCTGGATCAGAAGCTGCTTATATTTTGTTGTGAGAGTCTTTTAGCCTGTGCTTCAGAGGAAGGATAAGCTTTGAATTAAATCAGTTTGGAAGTGGATCCAGATTGATGATTGGATTAAAAGTGAAGAGCACGTATTGCCCTGGGACAGAATGATGTGACGTATCAAGTTGGAAGGAAAGAAAACTTTCCCTTGTTTTATTTCTTCATAAGGAAAGAAATCTTAAGAAATATTGAGAGTCTGTCTGGGTCCTTTTGGGGTTATGAGTCAGCCTCTGTGTATATAAATTTATCAGTTACAAAGAGCTATGATAGGCATATGTACAACTGATCTATGCTGTCCATAAAAGAGGAATATCATACTGGGGCACCTGGGGGCGCTCAGTTGATTAAGCATCCAACTCTTGATTTCAGCTTAGGTCATGATCTCACAGTTCATGAGTTTGAGCCCCATTTGGACTCTGTGCTGGTAGTGCAGAGCTTCCTTGGGATTCTCTCTCTCTCTGCTGCTTCTCTGCTTGTGAACACGTGTACTCTCTCAAAAATTAACATTAAAAAATATAATACTGTAGTGTTTCAGAGAGAGCAGTCAAATTTGTTTATGGTAGGGGCTCACTTGAGTTTAAGAGGACCTATGGTAATGAAGAGTCAGACTGTTCTAGGGGAAGAGAAGAGGAGAGAGAGACTTGTTCGAGGCCGTACTTTTATCCTATGTGGCCATGTGGGGTTGGATGTAGTAGAAATTGGTACCGCAAAGGCCAGTTGATTTCTTGCAGCTATTAACGTTGATTAGAAGTTGGTCAAGCCATTGGAGAGTTTTGAGAGGTACCGGTTTTGACAATGTTAACACAAGCTGTAGGAGAGATGGAGGCTAGGGATGGATAGACCAGTAGGAACATCTCTCCCACAGATGTGGGCTAACAGGACCTCAGCTAGGTGGTGCGGAACCGAAAACCAAAAAACACTGCCTTTTCTTCTTGAGAGATTGAGAACAGGTGATTGGTCCGCATGTTGGCAGAATTGAGCAGAATAGACTTGGAGATGAGGATAAACAGTAGTACCTTCAGATTAGATCTTCAGTGTTTTCAGGCTTTGTATGAATACATTGCACATGCACTTCATCTCTTGGGGTTCATATTACAAATTAGGAAAGAAGCTTGGAAGAGTGAAGTAATTTATCAGGAATCTCCAGTTGGGATTTAACTACAGGTGCTGTAATGCCCCGTTTTGAAGTGTTAAGAGTATACAGGTGCTTGAGGTGTTTAGGTTACTTAGGTACATAAGTAATAAGGATTACTTGCGGATATATCATTTTTAAAAAGGTGATACGATGCATTATAAATTTAGGAATTAAAGACTATCCCAAGTGAATAAGCATATGGTATGATCTTGGAATGTAAACTCTGGAAGGAATCTTTAGAGTAATCTTGTCAATCCAGATTCTCGCGTCACGGATTCTAAACAGTATATCCTGTTCCATATTACATCATAGGTCCCAGCGTTCATCCCTTCCTGTCATAACTGAGACAAAGGGGGCCCACCTTTGGACTGGAGGAGCCTAAGGTGGAAGAGACGTCTGGATAAGTGGAAAGGAATTGGGGTTTCAAGCCAGAAGACNAAAAGCCAGGGGATTTTTTTTTTTTTTGAGAGCGAAAGAGAGAGTGAGCGAGCACACAAGCATGCAGGTGAAGGAGGGGCAGAGAGAGGGGGAGACTGAGAATCTAAAGTAGGTTCTGAGCTGTCAGCACAGAGCCCAATGCAGGGGGCTCGAACCCACCAACCATGAGATCATGACCTTGAGCCAAAGTCGGATGCTTAACCAACTGAGCCACCCAGGCAGCCCAAGCCAAGAGATGTTTAAATGTAGAAGAGTTACAAGTGGCTTTTTTAGTTCAAAATTTTGTGATTTACTATAAAGCATGAAACTATGTTTGGGGGACAGCTTAACTGGGCAAGACTTTTTGGAGAATTGAGGTTTTGCAAAATAGTTGAGTGAGAAAGTTCGATGAAATAGGTTTACAAAAGATTTTTTTTTTAATGTTAATTTTTGAGAGAGGGAGAGAGAGAGGGAGAGAGATAGCGTGAGCAAGGGAGGGGCAGAGAGAGAGGGAGACAGAATCCAAAGCAGGCTCCAGGCTTCCAGCTGGCAGCACAGAGCCCAATGTGGGGGCTCAACTGACTGAACCACCCAGGCGCCTCTGCTAATACATTTTTAAAAGAAGAAAATGCTCTAGGAAATGTGCAGTTAATATTTATTACACTTACTCTACCAGGTCTTTTAGGTACACTTTCTCGGTGTTGTCGAACTTTGGGCATTTGTGTGCTGCCTTCAGATTTTTTTGTGTGTGAAATCTGAGTATTACTGCGGCCATTATTTACATTTAATATTTTTATTTACATTGGTTTTACATTTAAAGTGATCTTTTTATAACTTAATTTCATCTTGAGCGAAAATGTTAGTAAAATAGAGCTTGATATGATATTTTCAAATATTAAAATAGATAAAAGTGCCAGAATGGAAAATTTTTGTCTAAATGCTGTCTAAAATCATCTTGCCTAGCAGAAGGGGTAATTTTGGGAAACACTGCATTATCCCCGTTCATCTTTGTGATATCCTTGTGAGGTAAATGCTCCCAGAATTTACAGGCTGAGAGAAAGTTGGAGCAGCGTGGCCAAATCACACATCTTACAAATGGCAGAGCCTGAACTCAGGCAGGTCTGTAGGACTGAGACTCATGCTTGTAAGCTCGGAGCTCCTGTGTTTCCCCCATGCCACGGAGCCTTCGGTTTTTGTCTCTAAGTCCGTCCTTATCTAGTGTTCATGAAAATGAAAGTACCTTGGTACTAGGTATTTTTCTTCCTTCTCCACCACCCTCTCTGGTGTAAGCTTCCCTCGGCCTTTTCCCTGGACTACTGCAATGGTTTTCTAAATGGTATCTGTCTTAATTCTTCTTCTTTAAAAAAAAATTTTTTTAATGTTTATTTTTGAGATAGAGAGACACAGAGTGTGAGGGGGGGAGGGGCAGAGAGAGGGAGACACAGAATCTGAAGCAGCTCCAGGCTCTGAGCTGTCAGCACAGAGCCTGATGGGGGGCTCGAACTCATGACCTATGAAATCATGACCTGAGCCGAAGTCGGATGCTTAAGCGACTTAGCCACTCAGGTGCCCCTCTCTGTCTTAATTCTTGATGCCCTCTAATTTCTTCACCCAGCAGTTAGACTAATCTTTTCAAAACAGAGATTGATCATGCCACAACCTTCCATAGGTTTCTGATATATTTCTGTACCTGGCATAAAATCTGTACCAAGAATAAAATCCAGACTTTTATCTTTGCAGACCTTCATGATCTAGACCTGTCTTCCTCTCCAACCTCATCCCATGTGTTGCTCGCTTGCTTGGCCTGCTGACTGTTCTAGCTTGCTTGGAATAGTCCTCCCCTCTTGTCTGTGGCGGCTTCTTTTCAGCCTCAGCTAAAAAATTAAAGTCACGCCTTCCTTGAGCATTTTAAAGATTTTAGGGGCACCTGGGTGGCTCAGTCGATTAAGCATCCAACTTTGGTTCAGGTCATGATCTCACATTTTGTGGGTTTGAGCGCCGCATCGGGCTCCATGCTGACAACTAGCTCAGAGCCTGGAACCTGTTTCAGATTCTGTGTCTCCCTCTCTTTCTGACCCTCCCCTGCTCATGCTGTCTCTCAGAAATAAATAAAATGTTAGAAAAAATGTAAAGATTTTATTTTTTAATAATCTCTACACCCAGTGTGGGGCTTGAGCTCATGACCTGGGATCCAGAGTCACATGCTCATCAACTGAGTCAGCCAGGCATCCCCCATTTTTCTAGAACATTTTATTCCAAATAGAACCCTGCTATTAGTCTTTCATTGAGTCTCTTATTTCCTTCATAGAGCTTAACACAGCAGTAGCCGTTTTAAATTTTTTTGAAGTTTAATTATCAGATTTACTCACTAGGTAAGTAGAGGGGCTGATCCTAGCACAGTGCCTTGTACACAGAAGGTACTCAGTAAATATTTTTTGAATTAATAAATCAAAGAATTTAGGGTAGTTGTGATAAAAATAAAGAACAACTAAAGGTTATTAAAGAGGGAATGACATGAGATGGTTTTGGGGATGCTTTATCTGGTGGTTGTATTAATAAAAGCTGAAGCCTAAGAAAGTAAGGAGTTTGTTACAAAAATATCCATGTATTCTGGGGGCACCTGGGTGGCTCCATTCGGTGGATCCAACTCTTGATTCAGCTCAGGTCGTGATCCCAGGGTTGTGGGACTGATGTAGTCATGGTGTAGTCAGTAGCAGTAGAGAAATTTGAAAGGACTACCAACCACTTTTAAGAGGAGGCATTGTGTATTTTTTTCTTGTGTAGACGACTATAGAAATTGTACTCCTTGACCCTACAAAGATAGGGTTCATTGAAGTCATGATATAGCTTATGGTCTGGGGTACCAATCTGAATTGTCAAGTGAAGTGAACAACTAGTATTTTTAAAAAACTTTTCTCTGTTGGTGCCTGGGTGCCTTAGCAGGTTAAGTGACTTTTTTTTAAAATGTTTTTTATTTATTTCTGAGAGAGAGAGAGAGACAGCGTGAGCAGGGGAGGGTCAGAGAGAGAGGGAGACACAGAATCTGAAACGGGCTCCAGGCTCCGAGCTAGCTGTCAGTCCAGAGCCCAGTGTGGGGCTTGAACCCATGAACTGCGAGATCATGACCTGAGCCAAAGCCGGATGCTTAACCGACTGAGCCACCCAGGCGCCCCTAGTGACTCTTGATAGTGACTCAGGTCATGATATGGTGGCTGTGGGAACCAACCCCAAGTCAGGTTCCATGCTGACCTCCATGCTGAGTGTGGAGTCTGCTTAAGATTCTCTTTCCCTCTCTCTGCCCCTCCCCTGCATGTGCGCTCTTTCTCTCTCTAAATAAATAAACATTTCAAAACTTCTCTTTGTTGGGGTATCTGGTTGGCTAAGTCAGTAGAGCATGTGACTCGACCTCAAGGTCATGAGTTCAAGCTGCACATTGGGCATGGAGCCTACCAAAAAAATAAAAGGAGGCATTATCTTTTTGGGTTTTTAACATGTTAAAACTTAAATGGAATCAGTAACTTAAAATGTAAAAGGAATTATGTATTGTGTGCAATGGTGGCTCAACATTTGAAAATCAATCCATGTAGTCAACCGTATCAACAGATTAAAGAAAACTCAAGTAGAATAATTAAAATAAGGGATTGGTAAGAACATGAGATAAGTTTGTGAACCCCCTTTGCAGCCGCATTTGTTTCCCTGATGCCTTTCCGCCACATTGAACTCCTTTCAGAAGGTGACCACTCAAGTACAAGTCCTGCATCTGTCGTCTTGTCACTTACTAGCTTTTACTGTGACTTTGGGCAAGTTGCTTCAGTTTTCTTGTCTGTAAAATGAGGATTATAGTAATAATTTTTGTTATTTAGCATGCATCGTTAAATGTATTATATACATTGACTGCCGGTTATACCTATTCTATTGCAGATCTGTTATCTTTTTTTTTAATTCTGGGAGGCCCAAAGTGCTGGAAGCTAGATTGACTCATAATAGCAATGATGAAGATAACAAAGAAGATAATGTTTTGAGAATGTGTGTGTGTGGTGTACATTCAAAGTTTAGAAAGAATGAGTAACACTTCAATAAAAAGTTTATTTGGAAAAATAAATACCAGTGGGCCGCCTGGGTGGCTCAGACAGTTAAGCGGCTGACTTCGGCTCAGGTCATGATCTCGCGGTCCATGGGTTCAAGCCCCATGTCAGGTTCTGTGCTGACAGCTCAGATCCTGGAGCTTGTTTCAGATTCTGTGTCTCCTTCTCTCTTTGCCCCTCCCCAGCTCGTGCTCTGTCTCTTTCTGTCTCAAAAATAAATGTTAAAAAATAATTTTTTTAATTAAAAAAAAGAAAAAATAAATACCAAAACTACCCAAAACATACAAAGATCTCTTAAAACTCAACAATAAGAAAAGTTTAAAGAAAAAGAAAAATGTAATGACCCAATTGCAAAATGAACAGAAGATAGGAAGTTTCACAAAGGAAGACATATAGGAGGCAAATAAGCATATGAAAAGATGTTCAGCATCATGTCATTAGGAAATTGCAGATTCAAACAGCAGTTAGATACCACTACATACTGGTTAGAATGACTAAAATCCAAAACATCTCTGGCACCAAATGTTGGTGAGAATGTGGGGCAATAGGGAGCTCTCATATTTATTGTTGGTGGGAATACAAAGTGGTACGGCCATTTTGGAAGACTGTCAGTTTCTTACAAAGCTAAATAAACATAAGCTTACCCTTTGATTGGCAATCGTATTCCTAGATATTTACCTACGTGAATGAAAAATTTACATCCACATAAAAGTCTGCATGCAAATGTGTATTGATGCTTTATTCATATTTGCCCAGATTGGAAGCAGCCAGTATGTCTGTTCTTCGTTAGGTGAATGGATAAACAAATTATGGTCCATTTGTAAAGTGGAATATTATTCAGCACTAAAAAGAAATGTGTTAATGAAGCCACAGAAAGACACGGAGGAACCTTAAATGTATTTTGTGAGGTGAAAGAAGCCAGTCCGAAAAAGGCTCCGCTCTGTATGTGATTCCATCTGACGTTTTGGAAAAGGCAGAACTATAGAGGAAGACAAATGTGATTGACAGGGTTTCAGGAGGAGGGGGAAGAGATGAATAGGTGGAGCACAGGGTGTTTTTAGGGCAGTGAAACTCTTCCGTGTGGTACTGTAATGCTTATCAAAGGTTTGTCAAAACCCATAGGTATACACACACAGCGGGGACCCTGTTGTAAACTAGCAGCTTGAGTTCATGTATCCTGATTGGTTCATCATTTGTAACACTTGTACCACACTAATGTACATGTCAATATGGTAAACTGGATGGCGGGGAGGAGGATGTACAGGAACTCTGTACTCTGCCCAGTTTTTCTGTAAACCTAAAAATGCTGTGAAAAAGTAAAATATTAGGGGAAAAAAGTGCAGGCTTAAGAGGGGAATCTCGTGGAAGCCTGCTTATAATAATTTGGTCCTCGTACCTTTTTGAAATATGGACGTTCAACTCTAAAGTCATTATTTTTTTGTACTAAAGAATTGAAATAAAAACCAACCATCAGTTTAAAAAAAAATGAGAAAAACACTGCCGGATTTTGCCAGAGGAAATTCATGGGTAGTCTGAATAATAGTGGTGAGTGCCAGGGTCTCTGGAGGGAACCTAAGATGTTAACTCCAAAATGCAAAAGAGCCATTTATGACACGTTGATGAGATGATGAACTAATTTTCACCTATGTGGTTACATCAGTTTTGGTCCTCAGATTGGAGGCAGTGCGTTCTAGCTGGTGCAAGCTTGAGGGTAGGTGTCTACATGCTGCGTAGACTCTTCTTTCACCCCTGGATTTATTCTTTACTTTCTATCACAGCGTACCTGTTGGTACAGCCATGAAATTCTTGTTTTGTACTGGGTGTGTTTCTGAGGAATTTAAAAATAAATTTGGGGCCAAATAATAAATGTAGAAAACACTGTCATGTACGGAAGCAGTGGAGACTTCCTTTTGAAGAGTGAAGAATCCTTTGGTTAAATGTGTAACCCTTCCCTCACTCCAGTTCATTCTAATGGTGGAGTCATAGTTCACCTTATCTAACTAAAGTCACGTATACTGGGACATCTGGGTGGCGTAGTTAACATCCGACTCTTGATCTCATCTCAGGTCACGATCTCAGGGTGTGTGAGTTCGAGCCCCACATTGGGCTCTGCGTTGATGGTGCAGAGCCTGCTTGGAATTCTGTCTCTTCTCTGCCCCTTCTCCGCTTGTACATGTGTGCGCATGCTCTCTCTCCAAATAAATAAACTTAAAAAAAAAAAGTTTAAGTGAAAGAGAGTTGGCCGCATCAAAGATTTATTTGTGGAAAAAGTAGCTTTAAAATGTTCAGAATAATGTACTTTGTCTTCTGTCTGAATTTTGTTTGTTTGATCTTACATTTTAAAAACTGCATTTTAGCAAAGGTTTTATTTTTGTGCTTTTTCATGGTTTCTAAGGTTTGGGTTGTGTAAGAAAATCTTGGCTAATATACTTCACTACAGTTTTGAAATTTCTGTATTAATCAGCTTTTGTTGTTTTGAGCAATATTTCTTATTGCACATTCACCTGAATGATACATTCCAGATGATTTAAAATAATGCTATTTTGTGTTTGCCTAACAAGGGCATAGTTTAGTAACAGCTGATCCAGTAGATACTCGAATGACCGGAGAAAACCTTTGAAGATAAGGGATAAATAAGCAGGATGGTATCCTCTGTGGTTTGTAGGTGATTAGCATTTAATTAATTCAGCTTAATTAACAAATGAGCCATCTACAGATTAGCCATCTAAGTGTGCTGACCGTTAGGTTTGTAAAGGTAAGAAGACATTGTCTTATTTAATTAGTATCCTGATTTTTTCCTACTGTTTTCCAATTTGTTTACATAGGTAGAATCCTTGGTGGCCAGAGTGCTTGTGATTTGTCCCAGATCACAGTAGTAGAATTTCTAGTCTAGTATCTGTTACTGCCTCTGAATTTTACATAACCTTGTGGTGATGCTTTTGGTGTAGATTTCTTTAATGTAGTATCACATTCTGAATCATTGAATTTGTGCCTGGTTTTCCAGGTAGGGAACATAGGGTAGGAAACCAACAGCTTTATTTTTAAACTCACTACTATGTAAATGTTTATTGGTAATTGGGGTAAAAATGTGCACATGCAAGAAAAATGGGATTATCATCATGAAGGTGTCTCTGGATTAGTAAGTATTTTTATATCACACTTTGTTAATATGTACTTTGTATATATTATTTAATTACACTTACTATCTGCTATTGGAAAGTTTAAGCTATTTTGGAATAAATGTAAATCTTTGTGCATTAGAAATTTTGTGTTAAAAAGTGTTTGAATGCAGAGAAAGTTTAAATTCAATTCAAAGATTCATGATAGGGTTTTCCTCACACATAAGGGTTATTTTTAAATCTGGTATTTGTAAACCGGGTATAACCTGTATTTCTACAGTATGGAATACCTCTGATTTCATGTTTTAGAGCATTTGGCTTATGTGTTTGGCCTTCTGTTATTAAAATATTGACTGGTTTAAAGGTTGTTTGCTCTTTAGAAACATACATGTACTAGTCTGACCTTATCTAATTTATAAACTTTTCTTTTACTTTCTGAAAATTAATGATGTTTAATACCAGAAATCTAGTGTTATTTTTAATGATTGCAGTTGTTAAAATAGCTAGAAAAGTACTATATAATTAGTATTTTGACAGGTGGAAAGCAGATATGAATTGAGCTGAAACACCGTCACTCTGAAATGTTTCAAATTTATTTAGACAGATTGGAAATTCTTTTGTCCTGAATGATTCTTTTAAAAATTGCATAATTTAAACTTGGACATTGGTCTTTTAAATTCATAATGAGATTATACGTAGAAAACATTTGAAAGTTATCAGAGTTTTAAATACATTTTAGATCTCTTATCTCATTTGTAAAGGTGAGAAGAACTTTGTTGCATAAACTGCTTCATTTTCCTTCATTAAGCTGGTTTTACCTAAGGGAAATAAAATACACACGCACGCACACATGCATGCACTTACATCACACCATGGTATTGTCTTAGTGTGAAATGATTCTGTGTGGAAGGTTATCAAGACACTAACAGTTGTTTAAGAGATTTACTTTGCATACAACTAGTGTGCATGTGATTTTATTTAGAGTAAAAGGCAGAACTTTCTTCCTACCGTCTTACACTTCTCAAAGCATTTCTGGTTTTGCCCCAGAATTTAGGTATTTGGTAACCAATAAACTTTGTATAAATTTTGCTTAGTAAAGGAATTTAAGTAGATAATAAATGAGTTTAGTTAATTGCCAATTGTGTTTCATTTTATAGAGGGCTACCGAGCCAAGCCAGGCTATACGCCATTGCTGTTGAGAAAAAGAATTATCTTCAAGAGGAGCCCGCTTCTCATAAAAAGAATGCCAGTCAATTTGACTGGGCTCTGATGAGACTGGATAATTCGATTCGAAAGACCGGCCGCATCCCAAAGACTCTTCTCCAAAAAGTCTTTGATAACACCTGTCACTCAGGTATTTCATGTTTTTCTGTAGATTTTCTTGTTTGGAGGCAAGATCACTGTAGAACACATTACTTGATACTTTTTGTTTGTTATTTCTATTGATGATTTTATGTTATGATTGTGATCTTTCGGTCTTTCCAACTCATCAGGGCAAAATTTCGCGTAAAACTTCTGTGTTTTAGATGTTTATTCCAAAATCAGCAAATAAAAATTGTCTTTTGCTTTCCACAGTTTATAAAAAAGTCACTTTCAGTGGTAAATTGTCTTGGAAGTTACTATTTTTTTTTATCTTGCCTTATATAGTGTCAACTGTCCCCAAGATGCTTACGTATGATAGATATCCAGAAAGACCAGTAATCATTATTTCCCTTTCATTTTCACTTAGCTTTTATAATCCATTTGAGTCACTTACTTTGATAATCTGGTGGAAGGTTGTAGGCCCTCTTACCACCTCCCACCCCCACAAGCCCAGCATGCAAACATGCACATAATTTTGCATGTAGTTACAGAACATTCCCAGCTTCCTAAAGCCCATCTGTGGATCTTATTCACATTAAGAAGCAATGGAATCTAATGATGAGGGGTATCGAAGCAGTACCAGTTATTAATTGTGTGTATTTAAAGACTATGGTATCATTTCCTCTTTGATTTATTCAGAGTTGAACGACTATTACCATAGTTAATTTCAGAATATTTTTATCACCTCAAAAAGAAATCTCCAAACTCATAGCCATTATCGGCCAACCTGTCCTTCCTTCCAGTCTTAGACAACTACTAGTGTGTTTTTTTGGCAGATTTCATAGTTTGGATGCTTATATATGTGGAATCGTGCAGTGAGTGTTTTGTTTTTGTTTGGTTTTAAAGTCACCTTTCAGAGACATGTAGATAAAGACCAGGGATAAAGGGAGAAGGAAGTTTATATTGTTTTGTAATTGAATGTAAACTTGGTATTCATGGGTTTTAATTTTACTGCTCTACTATTTTCATAAGATACTGAGAGGCTTAGCCTTTGAATTGTAGGAAGCAGTGCTTATAAATTAAGTTCTGTGTATTTTTGTATGGTATAGCGCCTTGCAGATTATGTGGATTCATAAAAGCAGACTAATTTTAAAAACATAATTTTTAGTAATGCAAATGTTACTTGTGGATTTGGGTAGGGTTTTTCCAGTTTGTGGGTACTCGTACAGTTAGTGAGGCAGGAGATTTTTGACTCTTTATGGATTTCAGTGTAAGTTCTGATATTTATCTGTGTGATATTGCTGTTCTATTAAATGTTACCCATTACCCTTTTCATAGGTAGCCCAGGTGGTAATCAAGCCTTGCTCCTCCTGCGCAGCTGTGGTTCTCTCTTGCCTGAACTACAGCTCTCAGAGAGAACGGAATTTGCTCATAGGATATGGGACAAACTTCAGAAATTGGGTATGATTGTTTAAAAATATGATGTGTATATGTAGAAAGTATAGACATTTATTCGTTTGGTAAATAAGAATTTCCTTACATAAATGCCGTAATTCAATTTTATGGAAGAGCTACTTGGTAAAATTTATCTGGTGAGTTATAGTGACATCTAGGGGCATTAAGAATAAAATAATTTACTAATGTAACATTGTGTGTCAGCTACACTCAAATGAAAAAATAAAGTAAGTTTCATAACAATTACTACTTTTATGGTAAGTTAAAAATAAAAAGGCTGTTGGTTTGTCAAAGTTGGGAATGTCCATACCATTTGACTAAGCAGTTCCATTTGTTGGAGTTGAGGTAACAGAGGCGCCTGGGGGGCTCAGTCGGTTAAGCGTCTGACTTCTGCTCAGGTCATGATCTCACAGTTCATGAGTTTGAGACCCATGTTGGGCTCTGGGCTGACAGGTCAGAGCCTGGAGCCTGCTTCCGATTCTGTGCCTCCCTCTCTCTGCCCCTTCCCCTCCGCCCCTCAAATAAATATTAAAAGTAAAAAGATTTTTAAAAAGTATTTAGAGCACAGATATATTCAAATGTGTGACAGGATAGCCTTTATTGTAGTTTGTAATGGTTAGAAATTGGAACCGACTCTAATGCCTCCCACTGGGGATCAGATAAATTATGGGATGTCCATGAAATGCAATACTGTGCAGCTGTTAAAAAAAGGAGAGTTCTTCTGTGCTGATGTGGGGTGTTCTCCAAAATAGAAGGAGAAATTAAGGTGCAGAACAGTGTATACAGTATGCTACTGTTTGAAGAAAAACGTTTGTGTATGCATATAATGTTAAAGTAGTTCTTGAAGGATAATAGATACCAGATACAATTTCTACTCTGTACCTTTTTATGCTTTTAAAATTTTGAACCATGAACATATTATCTATTCAGAAAATAACATAATTTAAAAGACCATTAGATAAAATCCAGTGTTCATTCTTGATTTTTAAAAACCTTAAGAATAGAAGGAAGCTTCTTTAACATGTTAAAATTTAAAGCCAACAATCAATATCATGCAATGAAATAAGTAGTGAAACAGTACTAGAAATTGCGGTTTTTTAGATGATGTGATTATTTACCTATAAAATCACAGAAAATCAACTTAGAGGTAAGTACTGGGAAATATTAAATGTTCAAGAATCTATAAGTTTTCCTAGTTAGAAAATAAAATGCATAAAAGGTTCTAAGTTTAGTCACAAATATAAAAAATATTTATGAATATCCTTCAAGAAACATGTAGCACCTATATGAAAAATAAAACTATAGAATACACACAGAGCCTCACCTCAGTTTTGAATTCATCTAGAATTGATTTTGATGACAAGTTCGTTTTTTAAAGTTTCGAAGAGAATAGATGAATAGTGGATTTCAGAAAAGAGTTTTGTAGGTATCAAAGCAGCAGGACAGTGAAGATAAAGAATTGGCTTCATAAAAACTAGAAATTTCTATAGGTCAGTAAGTGATGTAATTTAAAAATACATGTTGAACGGGGAGAAATATTTGTGAAGAAGGATATATGTGCTTTCTTTAAGCCATAGAGCTGCTTTTTAGCCATTAGAGTTCAACTTGATGATTTTTTAGAAGTTTTCAGGCACTGTATGATAACCTTATTTGCATATTCACATTGCAGGTGTTGAATTGTACATGGTTCTCCTTAAGGCCCTATATAAAGTGTTAACAGTGGTTAACAGATTGGGCACTCGGGGACTGACTACCTACATTCAAATCTATGGTCACTTACTAGCCATGTGGCCTTGGAAGTGGAAGAGTCAGTTTTCCTCATCCATAAGATGGGGATGAGAGTACCTGTCTCAAAGCTATTGTGAAGAGTAACAGAACTTCTAGGCACAGAGCACTTAGCACAGTTTCTGAAACATCGTAAGCACTGTATGTACATGTGCTTACCATAGTAAGCTAAAAACAGATATTAACAGAATAAGGTCTCTACTGTCTAGAATCTCAAACTGACACTAGATACTCACCAGAGGCCTGTGTTGCTACAGGCAATTAAGATACGAAATTTAATTACTGCAAATTTAGTAAAACATTAGCACCAGATTGATATGATGACCGAGATGTCATCAATGGGTAGTGGAAGGCTGAATGGTAACGTTGATTGATGTGGCCTTAGGCTAGATAGAACTTAGAAGGAAACAAAAGGCTTTGGAATAGGGGTAATAACAATAGCAGACTATTCCAGAACTGGAAATGGACCCTTCAGACAAACACTGAGTAGCCTGATTAGTAAATCACGTTGCTAGCACAGGCCTCCCCGTATGAAACAACTGCGGTTACAGTTCGTCGTGGTGTCTGCACTGTGGCAAGGACTGCTTTCTGTCGAAAATCTTTGTCACTTTAAATACAGAGGTGTTGTCAACATTTTCCAACAGGAAGGGAGTATTATACTTCATGAATAAGACCTCTTTTAATACCTGAATAAGAAGTTACTTGTAACTGTATAGTAATTCAGTTCATTAATGTTCTAAATGCTTAGCTTGCTCTGTTCTGACAGGATTTCTGTACAGATGGGTCTAAGTATGGGGTGAAATGCTGAAGTTACCATTTTACCCCTTTTGTCTGTTAAATTTAAGTATGCATATTTTAGTTGTGATAAAGAATATGATTTTAGGTCTTTTTCTAAACATTTGATTTAAATTTTATTTGTAGGTACTGTGTATGATGTAAGTCATTATAATGCTTTACTTAAAGTCTATCTTCAAAACGAATATAAATTTTCGCCAACTGACTTCTTGGCAAAAATGGAGGAAGCGAACATTCAACCAAATCGAGTAGGTAGTTGCTATCATAAATATTTACTGGTTATATCCCTTTTTTTTAATCCCAGGACAAAAATAGTATTTAAAAAATATTAACTAGCCCATTTCGTTGACAGGTGACATACCAGAGGTTGATTGCAGCTTATTGTAATGTAGGAGATATTGAAGGTGCCAGGTATGGAGCTCTATAAACGTATGTTGAAACAAACAAATTTGGGGGCCCCTGGGTGGCTCAGTCGGTTAAGCGTCCGGACTTTGGCTCAGGTCATGATCTCACAGTTTGTGGGTTCAAGCCCCGTGTCGGGCTCTATGCTGACAGCCAGCTCAGAGCCTGGAGCCTGTTTCAGATTCTGTTGTCTGCCTCTCTCTCTGACCCTCCCCTGCTCACACTGTCTGTCTCTTTCAGAAATAAATAAAACATTAAAAATAAATAAATGAGCAAACAAATTTGTAAGTACTATAAACCTAGGATATATTCATTTGTCTTTTTCTATTTTTAAGTTTCTTCTTAGGGAAATTATTTCAGAAGGATTTTAATTTAGAAAATTTGGTAATAGGACTCAGACAAAATATAAAATTGTGTAAGAGAGGAAAGATAAATAAATATTGCTATTATAATTAAAATTTTGACTTACTGGAGCAGAGACTTAAAATTGCTGAGGTGTGTAAGGTTGGCTTCAGTCCTTTTAAGTTGATTATTTCCTACAAGGAATGTTCTTAGCCATTGAACTGTATTCATTTATAAAACTTGGAATATTCTATCTTGCTGATTCATATAAAATCAGTCGTGACATTTATTTCTCTGTAACATTAAGTACTACTTTTGGATGGAGGTTTTAGTAAATAAGGAATAAACTGAAATGTATAATTCATTTTTAATTTAAATGGATTTTATGAAGCTTTATAGGCTTTTTAAAGTTTAGTATAGAAGAAACAATCAGATTTTAAAAACTTACCTGCTATTTTTACCAAGGGTAGTTCACGGTATATAATTTGATACAATTGATCTAATTTCAGGGAGTGCGTCTACATACTTGTGTCTATATGTTGTAAAAAGTGGCTCTGGTGTATATTTCCAAGGAGTGTCTTCATTTCTCTTTTATTGCAGCAAGATTCTTGGATTTATGAAAACTAAGGACCTGCCAATCACAGAGGCGGTTTTCAGTGCCCTTGTGACAGGGCATGCAAGAGCTGGGTAATGTTCAACTTAAGGTTTTGTTCTCAAGTGGGATTTAAATTACAGGAAGTTATTGTAGGAAATTCTTAAACCATGTTTATCTAACCCCTCAAAAATTTTGAGTGTGTGCGGTAGAATATGTAACCTTTTAAAACCTTATTCTTAAATTTATCTGTTTCATAAAACTTTTATTTGAAAATATTCAACTTTAAAAATTGGGCCTGATCCAAACTAGCGCTGACTCTATATTTTAATGGCTCTCTTGATGCTCTTGGAAACAGTTTTGTTTTTGAAGAATAACTTCCTAAATGTTATTCTTCCCTAAAAAGGTAAATTTGAGTCATTGCATAGTTGATGAAAGAGGGCACATTAAGGTCTATGTGATTATTATACAGTTTGGTTTCTCTCCTGGAAAAGTTACCTGTAGAAATTTGAAAGGTTTATTATTTTATTTCAGAAACCTACAACCGGTGTCATATGTATTTGTCCTTTTCTAATGTCCTTTGCTAAATGGTTTATAAGAATTGTTAATAAGTACAGGCTAATACATTTTAGATTGATAATATTATGTTTGCCAGTATTATAGTAATCGGTTCTGTTTTCTTTGAATAACTTCCAGAGATCTAGAGAATGCAGAAAATATTCTCACAGTGATGAGAGAAGCTGGCATTGAGCCTGGTCCAGACACATACCTAGCATTATTGAATGCATATGCTGAAAAGGGTGACATTGACCATGTTAAGCAGGTATGACTTCCGTCACGTAAATAATACGTTAAAACTATTTGTATAAAAAAATCATTTGTGTGAGCTTGTGTTAGGTTTCATATGAAGCAGAAAAGTGTAGTTTATATCTGTTTTTAAAGATATTTCTTGTAGACATTAGTATTGAAGGAGAATTTTTATAGTTCGGTACTTTATCGCTGAAATGTAACATCTTCTGTTTTATAAAATAAGCCCTAAACCTTTAGATGGTGTATATTCCTAATTTTTATTAGTTCGGTATTTTAATTTATTTGACTGTAATTTAAAAATACTGGTTTCTAACTTGTTCTTCTAATTTCTGAAACTGTCTACAGACTCTGGAGAAGGTGGAGAAGTCTGATCTTTACCTTATGGACCGTGATTTATTGCAAATTATTTTTAGTTTCAGTAAATCTGGGTATTCTCAGTATGTCCCAGAAATTTTGGAAAAACTTACGTATGAAAGAAGATATATTCCAGGTAGTTTTTAAAAATTTATTTTTATGATTTTTAAAAAAATCTGAATTATTATTCTTACATGATGGAGAGGGCATTTACTAACAATAGGGAATTATAGTACATGAACACAGGACTCTTTTAAAAGTCAGATTGGGGCGCCTGGGTGGCTAAGTCGGTTTAGCATCCGACTTTGGCTCAGGTCATGATCTCACAGTTCGTAGGTTCGAGCCCTGCGTCGGGCTCTGTGCTGACAGCTCATAGCCGGGAGCCTGCTTCTGATTCTGTGTGTCCCTCTCTCTCTGCCCCTCCCCTGCTCATGATCTGTCTCTCTCTGTCTCTCAAAAATAAATGTTAAAAAAATTTTTTTTAAGTCAGATTAATAAATTAAACAACTTAAGTTAATGAACAGATGGGAATGTTTTGATTTGGAAGTGTTTCACTATTATCTAGGCAGGTATATCCTTTTGCTCTTTGTAGTTCATAAGTTTGTCTTTCATAGTGGTTGCAGTGTAAAAATATTACTCCATTCAGTAACAAAATATGTCTGTCTTTTTTTCCCAGATGCAATGAACCTCATTCTGCTTTTAGTCACTGAAAAATTGGAAGATACAGCATTCCAAATTTTATTAGCGTGTCCTGTATCAAAGGAAGACAACCTGAGTGACTTTGGCAGTTTCTTTTTACGACACTGTGTGACTATGAATACGGTATCCTGTCTGTTTTTGCTTTCTTGATAGTGTAACAGGCAGTGAAATAAGAGTCTATAAAATAGGAGGGCATATATGAGATTAGTCCAGTGACAAACATTATGAAAACTTTGTTTCTGTGTTATAAGTTTATCGTGTAGAAAGAGGACAAGGGGTTGCAATTTTTCATTCCAAGAGAGGTAGCATATTTGCAGAAGGTCAAACAGTAGGATAGTTGCAGACCCAGCTGATGTATGGCACCTTTTCCCCCCAGCCTGCAGAGAAGCTGAAAGACTACTGCAAGCAGTTAAAGGACTCCCAGATGCATACATCTCCTTTGCAGTTCACGCTCCAGTGCGCTTTACAAGCCAAGAAAACTGGTATGATATTCTCATCACTAAAACTGACATAAATAAGTTTTGCTGAGGTAGCTTTGTAATATTTTATGATATCTCTTTCAGATTTGGCAAAAGCTCTAATGAAGGCCCTGAAGGAAAAAGGTTTACCTGTCAGAACTCATTATTTCTGGCCATTGCTAGCTGGACATCAGAAGGAGAAAAATGTTCAAGGTTAGGTTTTGCCTTTTATAGATTTGTAATGATTTAGAGATCCAGTGTTAAGTTTCTACACACATCTAGTTGGATTCTTTGGGAAGGCAAATTCATCTCTGGGTAGTAGACCTTGTGAGTGAATTAGGGAATTTTCTTTTGATCTAAATCAGAGTCAAGAATTGGGTAAGCATTGTTAAAAACATAGTGGATTTCTTTCTTCTTAATTTCATTTCTGATTTCATCTGTGATCTTGATATTCAAACTTGTGAGTGTAGTTTTAAACAGTTCGTTATTCTTAAGTTTTTCAAAAAACTCTTTAGTTCTTGATTTTACACATATTGTTCGACATTAATTTGTCTAGCCTTATTCAAAATAAAGTTATAGAGAATCAGGCTATTTTCTTTGTGGCCCAGTCTCCTTCACTGAGCTGAGTTACAATAATAGGAAAGGCAGGAAAACTTTTATTGCAGAATGAATGCTCATGACCTGACAGCCTGCTGATTGAAGGACAGAAATGTTCAATCTTTCAGGTTCTTAAGTACGTTTAAGCATTTAGCATACTTTTCCCTTGTACACATGGGATGCCTATAGGATATGAATAAGAATTGAACAAATATTAAATTTTAGAGTACAGTATCTAATTCTTTGGTTTGCATTATTGGTAATTCAGAAAGAGTAGTCTCATAAAAAGATGCTTTTAACAGAAGTACTTCCCCCTTGGGGAAACAAAAAATGGTCTTTTTCATTTTATCTCGCAGTATAATGTGCTTTAGAATGAGATGCAGAGTTGTTAGTGTGACATTGGGTGACAAACAGAATGCACAAACAACAAAAAAAGTGCTTTTAGCAGACTTTCATATTGCAATTTTATTTTAAATATATAGTCGTCTTCTGGTCTAAAGGAAATAGTGAAACAAGTATTCCCTAATTGTTTCTGGCTATAAAAGTCTCAAAATCCTTTTTAGAAAAAATCTTCATGAAAAGAACATGCTAGTTGATTAACTCTTTGCACATCCTCCAGTTCTGAAAGCTCCCAAGAAGAAACCTTTACCCAGTATTTTTGAACAAGAGAAAGTTTACATAGTTACATGAAAATCTTCAGGCATATTCATATTGCACATTTCTATACAGATAAGAAAATACCCCCATTGAAATGTTTGTTTATTCATCAGGAAAATATGCTTTCTTCAACCTTATTGCTGTATCTAGACTTGAATTGGTTACCACACTTGAACAGCTTAGTAAACATAAAAGAATCCTGATTTCTTTCGATCGTTGTAGCCCAAACTAGTAGAAAAATGGCCTTCATCTTGAATCCATCTTCTCTTAGAAGCTTGTAATTTAGATCACAAAGGTGCCTTATTGAAAGCTCACTATGTATTCATGAAGTAACTGAGAGTGGCGGAGAGATTCCATGCCTGACCTCGGATTCCACACCTAGCTGTCAGTGCTGCTGGAGTTAGAACCAAGGATTTCTGTTCTATTTTAACTCTCTTTTTAAGTATCATAACACTTCCATATTAGACATTTGTAAGTGTTATACTGTATTTTATAAAAATTCTTGGATGCCAGTTTTTGCATTAAGGACATTTAAAAAAGTGGTATCAGGTCTTTTAATCAATGATGGTTTTATCTGGAAAACCATAAAAGCTGAGAAAGTTAACTTGAGAGTACAAGATACTGTCAGTTGTGTTACAATTTTTAAAGACTAGTTTCTCACTTTGCAGGAGGCCCAGAAATATAGTAAAGTATGGATTCTACAGCTGTCCTTCACATAGCCACAAAAATACATACTCTTTATGGTTTCTTTAGGGTCAGGTAAGAAGGTCACATTTTTATTAGTGCAATGAACTTGTTCTTTGTCCAGGAAAAGTCCTATATGAACTGGTAGTCTTAAAGAACAGAAGAATAATGGCTGCAGTGATGGAATATGCCGTGGAACGTTTCATAAGGGATAGATAAAACCCTTCATGAAATTAAGAAAGGTATTTAGAGGTCAGGTCAAACTGAAGCAAGAGGCTTCAACAATACTGTGATCATTCATATTATTAATGAATTCTAGACTATTTCTGACTGCCAGTTCAGCTATCACCAACCCCTAAGAAAGATTCTCATAGTGATTTCCTTATAGCTCATCTTACTAGTATTTTTCTCTGTGGCACAAATGGAAAAGTCATCACTTAGGATTTTAGCAGGTTGGCCTGAATGAGAGGAAATCACTGAGAATGATTGAGGATTTGTATCGCTGAGTATATTTAGAAAACTGAAAAATAAGAGTATAGAAGGGATAAGGTATATAAGGAAGGGGTCATATGGAAGCTTGAATGCCAGTTGAGTAAAGTTGGTTGAATAGAGAATACTTTTCAAAAAATAAGAAATTATCTCTAATATGGGGAGTGCCCTGGATAAGAGTCTAAAATCATGTGTATTAAGTGGTCATAGTTGGTGAAAGTTGTTCACATGAACCATTTATCTTTCCCAAAAGTATGAACTATTTTAATTCTTACAGAGCTTTTTGAATGGAAGCTTTCCTCTGGATTCATGAACTTGGTTGTGACTATCTTTGAAATTTTTTTTTTTTTTGAGAGAGAGAGCGAGCAAGCACATGTGCAAGTGGGGGAGGGACAGGGGAAGAGAGAGAGAGAATCTTAAGCAGACTTCGTGCCCAGCACAGAGCCCTTCTAAGGGCTCAGATCTCAACACAACTGTGAGATTGTGACCTGAGCTGAAATCAAGAGTTGGTTGCTCAATCGACTGAGCCACCAGGTGCTCCTGAAATACTTTGATTTGATTGCTTAGTTTTGGTTCGATTTTCTAAGTTCACAGAGGTTTGGGATCTGTGTTTACCTAGGTTAATATATGATTATTTTAATCTTTTTATTTAAAGAGAAATAAGAGAGGTACCTGGGTGGCTCAGTTGGTTAAGAGTCTGTCTTCAACTCAGATCATAATCTCACGGTTCCTCGGTTTGAGCCCCACATCGGGCTCTGTGCTGACATCACGGAGACTGGGATTCTCTCTCTCTCACCTCTCTCTCTGGCCCTCCCCATCTTGTGCTTTCTCTCTCAAAACAAATGAATAAGCTTAAAAATTTTTTTTAAAAGATACAAATTAAAAGAGAAATATGAAGGGTGCCTGCTTGGGATTCTCTCTCCGTCTCTCTCTTTTCCTCCACTTTTCCCCCCCTCTGTGTCTCCCTCTCAAAATACATAAATGAATATTTAAAAAATTAAAAAGAAATATGAATTGTATTTCTTAGGAGGAGGTGAGCAGATATGTGAGATCAGTCATGTTTTTTCCTCCTATTGATAAGTGTTTTTGTCCTTCCATCGGACTCTAGTTATTGAAGTGAGCATCTTTGTATCCTCCCTCAGAGTGCCTGAGAGAATGACTGAACTTAACTGATCAGGTGTGGACCCAGGCTTTCTTAAACCAACTTTAATTTCAGTTAGAAAAATACCTAAATTTAAAATGCTGGCAGTGAATCCTCTAAATGAGCAACATACACTCCTCCCCCTCATGTACCTTTTGAAAGAACAATGAGGTAAGAGAATAAAATGTATTTGAGTCATAGATATTGGAGTGAAGTGTTCTGTACAGAAATAAGAATCTTCTGTTTACAAGCAATTTGTTGGTCTGGTTTCAGACATCAGAAAAGCAAATATATAGTTACATTATTCTGCATTTACTCAGTGTATATCTAAGGAAACTAAAAAAATTAATAGGGTATTTTAAGACAGCTAAAAAAATATCATTATTATTACTGTTAACATTTATTTAGTATCTGTAGGGTTTCACACATTTTTTTCGTTTAAATGACCACCCTGAGAGCTAAGTGGAGAGTTTTACTAGCATCATTCTTTATGTCATAGGCAAAGAACTGCTAAAAATCAGTTTTTGGTGACAGAGCAAGGACTTGATCCCAAGTTCTTCTGAGTCCAGGTTAAAGTGGAGATTTTTCCAGTTCTGTGGTGTTACGAATACCTGCCAGCAATTAGGAGACTTGTTTGTTTGTTTTTTTAATGTTTGTTTATTTTGAGAGAGAGAAGGAGGCATGCCAACTGGGAAGGGTCAGAGGGAGGGAGAGAGAGAATTCCAAACAGACTCTGTGCTGTCAGCACAGAGCCCAACATAGGGCTCGGACCCACAAACCATGAGATCATGACCTGAGCCGAAGTAAAGAGTTGGATGCTTAATTGCCTGAACCACCCAGCCGCTCTAGGAGACTTGGTTTCTTATTCAAGATATGCCTTTGATCTTAGAGAAATCACTCACTTTAACACTATTGTTAAAATGAAGATGATTTGACTTCCAAGGACATTTCCAGATTTATTTACATAGTGAAGCACGCCAGCCCTGGTAGATTGAGTTGAAAGCCTTGTTGATACAGTTGGCCCCTGAAAATACAGGTAACAGGTTTGAACTGCATAGGTTCCCTTAAACATGGATTTTCAAAAATATACAGTACTGAAAATGTATTTTCTCTTTCTTAACAATTTTTTTTCTTTTTTGAGTTTATTTTTTAGTATTTAGTTTGAGAGAATGTGCACATGCGTTGAGTAGGGTGTGGGGCAGAGAGGGAACGGGAGACCGGGAATCCTGAGCAGGCTCTGCGTTGTCAGCACAGAGCTGGACACGAGGCTTGATCTCATGAACTGTGAGAACATGTCCAGAGCCAAAATCAAGAGTTGGATGTTTAACTGACTGAGCACCTTGCTTGCTTGCTTGCTTGCTTGCTTGCTTTCATCTTTTGGTATTTATTTTGAGAGAGGGAGAGAACTTACGATTTTCTTTATAACATTGTTTCCTCTAGTTTACTTTATTGTAAGAATGCAGTATATAATACCTAGCACATACAAAATATATACTAATTGACTGTTGATGTTATTGATAAGGCTTCTGGTCAGCAATAGGCTATTAGTACAGTTTTTAGGGAGTCAGAAGTTCTGTCTGCACAGAACTTTTTGCTTGTGCTGGAGCCAGTGCTCCTAACCCGTGTTCAGGAGTCAGCTCTTGACAGATTGATCAGCACTTAAGTTGTGATCTAGGATTCTTTCTGTTCAGCATGTTTTCTTTTTCCTGTTGTTCTCAATTTTCCTCTAGGCCTAGACCACAGGAATTTCTTCCACACCTGTGCGTAGTACAGTTCCTGGTACTCTGTTTCTATCTATTCACTAGGCACGGTTCCTGGGATGTTGCTATTTCTCATGTGTAAGGTAGGAAATCATGGCCCAGAGAGGTGGAGTTACTTGTTCAGATTTACACTACCATTAAGTGCCAGAATAGGTTGAAAACTCTTTAAACTTAAAGGTCTCTTTAAACTTTGAGCTTGTTTTTGTTTTGTCATTTCACTGGAGAGTCTTATTAGAAACTTAGTTATTTACTTTAAACCATGGTCATGAAAGCAATCCCTATTGGTGAGAAAGGACATTGAGGACATGAGCTTAGCACAAGTCTGTTAGAAATAATTGAAAGGCAACTAGTAAGCCCTCCTCTCAAGTGCTTAGTAATCTTTGCTTATAAAGAAGAGCACAGTGTGATTTGCCATTATTTTTGACAGTTACTATTGTCACTAGTACTGATTCCTAGTGAATTGTTAGAGGAACCTAAATTTTGCTTATGGGTATGGTTTTGCCTCTTGCGCGCTCTATGGACCAAGTCTACATGCATGTTCTCCTAAACTCAGAACTAAGCACATGCTTTATCTTGACGTTTTTTCAGTATTGTATTTATACCTTGAAAAATACATTGAAATATTTAAGGTTTTGAAGATCCATTAGGTGATTTTAAACATAATAAACTATTTTAATAATCTGAATTTTATCTAAAAGCAATGTGCAGATATTCATAATGTAGTCACACTTGCCTACATATCTCTGTTCTCAGTGGGAGTTTACAATCAGGTATTGTATGAGAACACATTACATAACAAATTTGTAGACGTGATTTTTCTGTAGATGATGTGATAGGGCAAACACAGGGACCTTTAGGGGAAGTTTTAATGAGAAAGTAATGAAGCTTAAGAAAATAAGTTTCAAAGAGTCCTTTCTCTTATTAAAATGCGACCTCTGTCAAATTAGGTGACACCTGAGTAGTTTGGTAATTTTCTAGATTAATTGATCTGATATAAAGATATCAGTTTGCGGTATTTGAACATAACTATAGCTTTGGAAAACATGCAGTGACTTTTTAGGAAGTTAGTAAAAGTTATTTTTATAAGTGGGAGAAAGGAGAAATAAACAACCTTGGAGATTTTTATTTTTAACTATATTGAGATAAGTTCTTCGAGTCCGTTGTTTCTTATTCATTTTTACTTCTATAAAATATGAAATCAGAAGTTAAGGGACACCTGGGTGGCTCAGTGGGTTAAGTTTCTGATTCTTGATCTCAGCTCAGGTAAGGATCTCATGGTTCGTGAGTTCGAGCCCCACATCGGGTTCTGAGCTGACGCTTGGACCCTGCTTGGAATTCTCTCTTCCTCTCTCTCTGCCACTACCCCACTCGTGCGCTTGTCTTTGACAGATCCCCTCTCCCCCTGCCTTGCTCAACCCTTCCCTCTGCGGTGTTTATTCTGGTCAAGTGTTAGTGTCAGTCCATCGCTGCTGTGTAATAGCAGTACTTTTTATGATCTGTGCTCATTTGGGTACCAGAAGTATTAGGCTGCTTGTTCAATTGTTTTAAATTTTCTTACAGTTCTAATTCGTAGGATATTCCCTTAGCACTGCTACTGAATAGATGAAGAAAGGAGGAATTTTTTTTTTTTATCTGTCATCTTATTTCCCAGTTCTTTTGCTATTCTGCTTTCTCTTTTTAGACAAACAAAATGAATAGTCTTTCATACATTATGATTCTGAAAGTAAATGAACTGAATTTTCTGATCTTTTGTTAATTTATTCCAAGTACTTCATCTCTGTGCTTCTAAATGTTATCCTGCAGGTACAATTGAAGTTCTCAAAGCAATGGATGAAATTGGAGTAAAGCCTGATCAGGAGACCTATATAAATTACGTGTTTCCATCCTTTGATAGCGTGGCATCAGTTCGTGGTATTTTGCAGGTACAAGTTAAGTGTTTTAATTTCGTAAACGAAGAGATTTCTTTCCTCCTTAATTGTTTAGTAGTAACCCCCCAAAAAGAAAAGTCATTAAGCTTAGTACTAAAAATGGTCTTTGTCATATACAATTTTCTAAAGCTTTGTAAAAACACTGGTTAGTGTACCATCTGTAGTGGTTAAACGTAAAAAACTTAAAAAGGTAAGACACCAGTTTTCTAGTGTGTTGAAAGGCAATTATGTCAGTATCAGGAAAAATGTAAATAAAACAGTAGACGCTCCTTAACCCCACTTTATAGTGTGGCTGCAGTTTTCAGTTTTTGATCATTACTCTTCATTTGTATATGAATTTTCATAATACAGTCTTAGTATACTTATCATGCTTAGTATACTTATTCTTTTTTTTTTTTTAATAATCCTTTGTTTGACTGTAAAGCATTATTTTCCTACCCAGTACTTTCTGTTCCCATCAGAAGAGGCAAGACATTTATGAAAGGGCAAATGAAGAAATTGACTTGGAGAGTGCATTAGATCAGCAAGGGCTGTACTTTGTGTTTTCAAAAAAAAGTGCTTTACAATTAGGAACAACATGGTAGAGCACCAAACATTTTATTTTTTCAGTTTCTCTATCTTATTATTATTATTATTTTAGTATGTTTTTTTAAATTTACATCCAAGTTAGCAGATAGTGCAACAGTGATTTCAGGAGTAGATTCCTTATTGCCCCTTACCCATTTAGCCCATCCCCCCTCCCACAACCCCTCTAGCAACCTTCTGTTCTCCATATTTAAGAGTTTCTTATGTTTTGTCCCCTTCCCTGTTTTTATATTATTTTTGCTTCTCTTCCCTTATCTTAAAGTCTTTGTATGAGTGAAGTCTATGACATTTGTCTCTCTCTGACTAATTTCGCTTAGCATGATACTCTCCAGTTCCATTCACGTTGTTGCAAATGGCCAGATTTCATTCTTTTTGATGAGCACCAAACATTTTAATAAATATTTTGTTCAGAAGGTCTGTTTCCTAGGTGGTTATTCCTTAGGTTATGCCTAGATTTTTCTAATAATGTTAGTGTTTTTTTTCTTTTATAGAAATAATTATATAACTACAATCCTCTTAAAGGCAGAGTTTATATCTTGAGTGTCTTTACTTCTCTTCCCTGAGTACTTAGAGTATTTGGAGCCTGTGCTATACATATTTTTGTTGTTAAAATTTTATATTTACAAAAGTCATTTCCCCATATAATTTTACTTCCCCAACCTACTTTTTTCACTTGGCACTATCTATCACAACATGTAATTCCGCCAGTTATTTTTTTATGTTGCATGCTGTTTTATTATATAGATATACTTTATTTCTGCCTATTTATTGCTGATTATTGATTAGGTGGTTTTAAATATTGTGCTATTATACAGGGACTCAATAAATGAATTGGAGTTGAATTTGGATCAGATACTTAAATTATTCAACAAATGATGATTTTGGGACACATGATTAACCATTTGGTGTTGTTGAATTTGATCTTTACCTCACTATATGTCCCAAAGTGTCATATTAGATCTGTGCATTGAATTTTTATTTTGTTATTAATGAGAGAATTGGTCTGATGCCTTCAGTAATAAACTCTAGATTGAAGGCATTCTAAGGGTAACATATATTTGAGTATGAAGATTAGGTATTTTATTTGGAATGTTGGAACTCTATCTCATTGTTTTTGTTAACGTTCATTTATTCAGTTTACATATTGTTCTAGGAAAGGATTTTTTTGAATGAAGGGTTATCATAGAATGTGTTGATATACAGAAATGGGAAAACAGGAAATTTGAATGGCATATCAGCATATTTTTAGCCGATGCATATTATCGTTGAAATCTGCTTTATCCCTAGGAAAATGGATGTCTACCTGAAAATAATGTATTTTCACAAGCTGAATTCAGAAGTGAAGCAGTTAATGGGAACTTACCCTATGTTTTATCATTTTGTAAGTATGCAACATTAGCGGGAAACTTGACAGGTATCGATTTCAGTTACTATTGAGGGCATAAAGGGTAGTTCATGCCCTTGCTACTCAGGGAAGGTCAGCGTAACTTTGTGTGTTTTTTTATGTTTTTCTTAAGTCAGATTGATAAGAAAGTTTATGAGTTGAACTTATGGACAGTTTGGAAGTTATTTTATCTTTATTTATTTATTTTTTTAAGTGCAAAGGTAGGGGTTAACCAGCACAGAAAGCAGGTTTACCCCATCTCTGGTTTGTTTTTGTTTGTTTTCTTTTTTTTTTTTTAATGTTGGTTTATTTTTGAGAGAGACAGAGACAGTGTGAGCAGGGAAGGGACAGAGAGAAAGGGATACACACAATTTGAAGCAGGCTCCGGGCTCTGAGCTGTCAGCACAGAACCTGATGTGGGGCTCTAACTCAACGAACAATGAGATCATGACCTGAGCTGAAGTTGGACGCTCAACCGACTGAGCCACCCAGATGCCCCAGAGCTAATTTTAAAGTTAAAAGAAACTTGGAGATAAGTTGGTAGGTTAGGACCCAGAATACTTGGTTCTATTTATAATTAAGCTACTGGTTATGGGATCCGGAACAGGTCCTTTGCTTCAATTTCATGAAATGGGGGTAGTGTTACTTATCTGCCTTGTGCAAGTCATTGTGAAAATCATAGGAGATACTGGTTCTGAAAGTGTTTTCCAAACTGATGTGTAGTATAGCCATTGTTACATTGTTACACCTCCCAGTACTCATTAACCAAAACATAGCAGATGTTTACTAAATACTTACAAATGCTTTGGTGCTTTACAGTGTTCATCACATGTTGATAAAATTACCTGCTCTGACAGGTGAGGAAAGGCAGAGACATTAAATGATTTGGTCAAAGTTAGTGATTAAGCCAGAACCAAGATCATCTCACCTGACCTTCTTTCACCCTACGATGTTTTAATGAATAAGACATTTCTTAAAGTCTCCATGTTTGAACGTATCTCTGATATTACTTGACCATTTTTCTAATCCTGTGAAAAAGATGCCGTTTAAGAAGAAAACACGCAAACATCAGTTTCTTCACCCCTAAAATGTTAGAAGTCCAGCTTGGATTACTGTGTACCCAGATTGCATGGGTGAAAGCGTTGTAAAAACCGTATCACTGGTATTGAAAATAGTTTCTCTTAATATCATAGGGGAAAGGCAAAAAGTTCACTATGAAAAATGGTGACTGCTGGAGGAGGTGTAGCTATTTGAGTTTAAGGTTGGGTATCAGTGCTGGCTGCTATCTGAGGGTATTGATTTGCTTTGTGTTCAGTATAATATAAAACTTTGCCTTCCCGACAGGGCGAAAACAGCAGCATTAGCAGAGGAATCCGGGTGCATGAGGTGTATGCACGAGAACTGCCTTTTCCCTTTAGCATGCCTTCCGCTTCGTTGCCAGCCTCCTGGTTTTCAGACCCGTTTGTTGCTAAGGAAACTAGATGCTTTTTGTCAGCAGCCTTCATCTTGCTGAGATGTTTCTGGTCACTTTTTAGCAAATAAAAACTTGACAATATTCTGTAAAATACCAGTTTGAATAGTATAAAAATAACTTTGCAAGAGGCCATTAAATTCGATAAAGACAAATTCCAGGAACTTGAGGAGTACCACTCCTGTGAGTGTCCTCCCCTCCTGCTTTGACTTACAGGTCTTTGAGCGGTCAGTTCTGTCATTGCCGGTATTCCCCATACGCAGCTCCGAGGTTGGCACTTTTGGTTGCCACGTCAGAAGGAATGGCGGGTAGTAGAGGAGTGAGTGACTTGTCTCGATCCAGTTTGTGTAGTAGTAGGAAGCATTTCCCCACTTGGGTTTGTAGGCATGGAAAATTAATTTGATCAAGCAGTTTTATTAAAGGTTGCTGAAAAGCCTGTAGTTACGTCCACTTCAAAACTTCCTTGAGTGACTAAATGCTGGTCATTTCAGAAACGATCTTGAGGTTTTTGAGTGCTGTGTAAAACCGTTGAGAAAGTTCTACTCCCTGTTCAAGGATATAACAGTTGATCTAAAACACTTTTCTGTGTGCGTGAGTTAAATTTTCATTCACGTTTAGGAGAGATCAGCAAATACTCTTAAAAATCTTATGTGACTTTTCCCATGAGTTGTGTTTTTGTTTTTAAGTTAACCAGGTATCTTAATCTTCACTAAACTGTATTTATTAATTCTGTTTTCAGAATTTGCCTCGACTATGAGCTCCTCTCTAATTCTGTCCATCTCAGATCGCTCAGTAGTCACATTACATGTGAAACGATTAAATCAGTTACCTATAACATGGCACCATTTTAATACGGTGGCAGGGAAAAGTAAATTCAGGAGTTGCCTACTCTGATTTCCTCCCTTGCTGGTGATGGTAAGGGTTGTATGAAGAAACAGGCCTTAAGGCAAATCAGACTTACAACGTCAACATTGAAACATGCGAAGTTGTAAATTGTTAAATGACAAAATGAATAATAGAGCAAACACATATTTAGAACAGTGGGAGGTGAATATAAATCAGTTACACAACAGAGGGGAAGTCTTAGGACTTTAGGTTGTCACCTTTATATGAGTGAGGTTATTGGGCATAATGGAAAATGAAACAATGAAGTGTGAATGGTTTGAGAGAACCCACTGCTACTTCGAGAAAAAAACTTTCCGCCTTTAATTTTTTTTTAATGTTTAATTTTGAGAGAGAGAGAGAGAGAGAGAGAGAGAGAGAGAGAGAGAGAGAATGAGTGGGGGAGGGGCAGAGAGTGAGGGAGACACAACCTGAAGCAGCCTCCAGGCTCCAGGTTCCAGGCTCTGAGCTGTCGGCACAGCCTGAAATGGGGCTCAAACCCACGAACCATGAGCATGACCTGGACCGAAGTCATACTTCACCTAAGCTCCCCAGTACTTTTCTCCTTTAAAGGACAGAAGTCCTGTAGGGTAGTTACAGTTTCTTCCTTCACAGGGCCACATTGTCTAGTAATATACAGTTTTGGCATGTGTACCAGACTGACTCTTAGTGTGCTTGTGGATTACTGATTACCATTTATACCACAGAATATTTATAAATTCGTTCATTGTATATCTTCATGAAAATGAAAGAAAAATGTTTTTAAAGGGTGGCTTATGTTGCAGATCTATATTACTGCGTTGTCTAATTAATTTTGTAGCAGAAAATTTCCATTTTAAAAACAAAATTTCCAAAATGAAAATGGAAAGGTATTGCTATAAATGTGTTTCCAAAGAAGGTGATAATTTTTAAGTTTTTTGGGTTTGGTCTGGGATTTAATGCTGATCACTTTCTTTTGCAGTGGAATCAAATACATTGCCTTTCTCGTTTACTTCTTTGAGAGGCAGCCTAATTCTAGGCTTTAGGAGGTAAGATGATTACCTTATATAATGTTCTATGCCTGGTTTCTCCTGTCTTTTTGGCCCGCTGTGTAAGGAAACCTACAGATAATTCTGGTCTCCGAAATCTTACCATTTACTAGGTACCTGAAATAACCTTGCCTGTTTTTTTCTTCCTATTAAGTAGTTGATTTGAGTGTAGCCAGTCTTTTATATCATCTTTTCCAAGATTTGGTAAAAGTCTTGTTTCAAAGAAGAAAGCACTGTTTGAAAATGGCAAGTTGGAGTTACAGAGTTGTACATATGTTTGAATGGTACTTTGAATATTTAATTACAAGGTGATTTTAGTCAGGATAATACCACTGTCTTCCTCTGTGTGCTCAGGGGATGTCAGTGACCTTTTTCCGTCTCAGTGTTGTTATTTTCAAAATACTCAAATGTAATGAGTTGAAAGAATAGTAAAGGAAACACCCACATAACTTTTATGTAAAGTCACCATTTTTGTTAGTTTGCTATATTTGCTTTCTCAAACACTTTTCTCTGATATATATACACACAAGCACATAAGTATATATGCTTTTGTCTTTTTTGCTGGATCACCTGAAGCTGTAGACATCATGATACTGGATCCTTCAACTCTCCTCTCTTTAAGAATAAGGCAATCATCGTGGGGCACCTGGGTGGCTCAGTTGATTAAGCGTCTGACTGGTGGCTCAGGTCATGATCTTGCAGTTCGTGGGTTCAAGCCCCACTTTGGGCTCTGTACTGACAGCTCAGAGCCTGGAGCCTGCTTCAGATTCTGTGTCTCCCTCTCTCTGCCTCTCTGCCTCTCTGCTGCTTGTCCTTTGTCTCTCTGTCTCTGTCTCTTTGTCTCTCTCTCTCAAAAATAAACGTTGAAAAAATTAAAAAGAATAAGGTCGTCATCTACATAATTATAATACTGATATCACTCCTAAAATTTAATAATATCATCTAATATGCACAGTTCATGTTTAGATTGCCCCTAGTTATAAAAATTTCTTTTGTAGCTGTTTCACTTTTTGATTGAGGATTCGATAAGTGCATGCATTGCATTGGTTGCTGCCTCTTTTTATTCTCTTAATCCAGAACAATTCCCCAACCTTTTTTTGTCTTCACGTTATTAATATTTTATCTTACTTTATCTGTAGAGTGTCCCTCCCACATTTTGTATTAGTTTAATTTCTTTCTCATAAGCGACTCAGATTGAATATTTGATGGTATTTCTTACTGCAACAAGAGATAGAATAGTGGTGGCATCAGCTAAGTTTGATCACGTGGTTATGATGGTGGCCCCCTTGTCTTTCTTGCAAAGGAACCTCACTCCCTTTGTGATTAGCGATTAGTCTGTGGGATGATGCTTTGAGACAGCGGTCTGTCCTGTTTTGCAGAACCTTTCAGTCAGTGTTTTCAGCAGTCATTGGTAATCCTTGTTGAATCAGTTGTTCACAGTGGTAGTTACAAAAGGACAAGTTTCTAATTTTGTTCTTTCTGTATTAATGTTAATGACTTTTTTTTTAAACTTTTTTGTTTGTTTTATTTATTGCTAGGAGAGAGAGAGAGAGACAGCGTGAGCAGGGGAGGGTCAGAGAGAGAGGGAGTCACAGACTGAAACAGGCCCCAGGCTCTGAGCTGGCAGTCAGCACAGAGCCCGATGCGGGGCCTGAACCCACGAACCGCGAGATCATGACCTAAGCGAAAGTCGGATGCTTAATGTTAATGACTTCTGATACTAATCTCAGTAATTTTTAGCTTGTTCCTCAGTGGAAACACTAGGATTTTTTGTAGACCTGTCCAGAACCTTCTTCACAGGCCAGGAGAGGTAGAGCAGGTGGGTGGGTTTCTGTTTTGCTACCCTTCCTTTAGCTAGTGTGTCTCTGCTCTTTTCAGTCATAGTTTTGAGTTAGGTTAAAAAACAAACAAACCAAGGGCTGTGCATTTAAAAGTAAAGCTTGAACATATAAAATACATAATTAAGTGGATAAAAATGCTAGTAGAGCCAGAGTTTTAAAAAAGAACCCATAAAAATAAGTAAGAACCAGGGTACCTGGGTGATTCAGTTGGTTAAGTGTCTGACTCTTGATTGTGGCTCAGGTCACCATCTTACAGTTTTGTGAGTTTGAGCCCCTTATCTTGGGATTCTTCCTCTCTCTCTTCCCCTCCTTTGCTTGTGCTCTCTCTGTCTCTGTCAAAATAAATAAGTAAACTTTAAAAAAAAATTTATAATGTTTTATTTATTTCTGAGAGAGAGAGAGAGCGTGTGAGCAGGGGAGGGTCAGAGAAAGAGGGAGATACAGAATCCAAAACAGGCTGAAGGCTCTGAGCTGTCAGCACAGGGCCTGACGTGGAGCTTGGACCCACAAACCGTGAGATCATGACCTGACAAAGTTGGATGCTTAACTGACTGAGCCACCCAGACGCCCCAATAAGTAAACTTAAAAAATAAGAACCCATAATGCATTATGAAGTGAAATAGTAACATTGTCATTCGGTTGTCCTTGAAAAAGTTTGTTGTGTAAACTTCCAGGTGTATGTATTTCTGTCTTTAACTTGACTGACGTTATGTTTATGTGGTCCATTTGAATGGCAGTTGTTACATTTCGTGTGCCCTAGTCTTCTTAAACGAGGTACTCAGACTATAAAGGTAGTCCAATGTGATAGAGGAAAACCAATGTATAACCGGTGTATACCTAGGTCAGTCGTTGGGCTGGTAGTGCCTCAGGGATTGAAGGATGCAGAGCTGCTTGCCTCTACACTTTGTTGTGTTCTCTCTTTCTGCTTTTTAATAAATGTTTATTTATTTATTGGGGAGGGGTTGTGTGCAGAGAGAGAGGGAGAGAGAATCCCAAGCAGGCTCCACACGGACAGCGTGGCTGAGTCTCATAACCTTGAGATCATGACTTGAGCCGCTATCAAGAGTTGGATGCTTAACTGACTGAGCCACCCAGGCGCCTCTGTTTCTGCTTTTTAATTTTGTGTTATCATCTTTGCTGTTAAGAGTTTTTGCTTTGCTCTTGACATCTTTCAGTGTATTTAACCTATGCACACTTCAATAATTTGCTGTTTTTGATTTATTGTGGGCTGAGGCATTATGTAAACTAAGTTGTTGTAATTTGGAAAAATAGTTCTAAATAAGGGCACATGTATGTATATTTTTGTTACTGTTTTATGACAGATTTTGTGGCAGCTGTTTGGATTATGAGAACATCAGCTTTGTGTTTGGTTTATTGCACCATCTCCAGTGCCTAGATTTATACCTGGCACATGATTGACTTAATTAGAGACCTTATTGTCTGCCTCTGTGTTTAGGCATTCCCTTTAATTCAGCAAGTACTTATGGTGGGGATTGGAGATGCTGGTTGGGATCACACTGAAATATGGTAAATAACATATGGGAACTTGTCCTTTATTTTGAAGAATGTAGACTAATTTGTGCAGTGTGGAGGCTTGACTGAGGCAGAGATACATTTAGAATGTATTTTAATCTTAGATATATTTTTGATTTCTAGAAATTCATTTTTTTTTTCAAAATATATCTTCCATATCTCCTTGACATGCCTATGCTTTTTTCTTCTGTCTCATGACTAAATGGAGTGTTGTTGATAGGTGTTTTGATGTTTTTGTCTATTAATTCTTTTTCGTTTGTATCATTTCTGGTCTGTTGGTTAATTATTTTTTTCAGTATATGGCATACATTTCTGCTTCTTTGTAATTTCTGATTGGATGCCAGTTGTGGATTTTATTCTGTTGAATGTGGATTTTTTTTGTATTCCTTTAAATGTTTTTGAGCTTTTGTTCTAATGTTTTGAGTTAAGTTATTGGAACAGTTTTCTTAGTGCTTGCTTTTCTGCTTTATTAGGCAGGACTAGATCAGCCTTCAGTTTAGGATTATTCCCACTAAATTAATCCAGTTCCATTATTGGGGCAGTATCCTCATGGGTATTTGGGCTGCTAGCCCATGTTTTGTTGTTGTTGTTGTTGTTTTAAGTAATCTCTACACCCAGTGTGGGCCTTGAACCCACAACCCCAAGATCGAGAGTCATCTGCTCTACCGACTCAGCCAGCCAGGCACCCCTAGCCCATGTATTTTTGAGATCACTGGGAATGTGAGCTATTCCAACCCCTATGTGGGTTTTGGGAATTGTCTTTTTCAGTCTCTGGAAAGGTCTTGGGTAGTTCCCCAGGCTTCAGCTTGTTGCCTCACTTGTAGGTGATCGTAAGGACTCAGCTAAAGACTGAGGACAGGACTGCAGATCTCCAGAGCTCTCGGTCAGGGTCTCTTCTCTCTGGTAGTCTACACTGCAACAAGGTGTAACTAGTCCCTCCAGGAAAGTATTTTAAATCTGCAAGTTCTAACCCTGTATTATGTTGGTGAGTTTTTCTTCCTGTAGATACAGAAAAGTTTCAGGCTGTGGTAATCTGGCATTATTCATAAGAATACGTGCATATTTTTAAGAATTTGTGACCAGGTGATTTCTTTTCCTCTCTCCCACCACAGAAACTATTAAAAATTCAGAATGTAATCAATGTTGTTACGGTCCAGTATCTTAGACTTAACGTAGCTCTCTGTTATATTTGATGCTGAATCAAAGAGTAGGTATATTTTAAAATCCGTTTGCAGGACATTTAACACAGCTATTAAAACAGTCACCTCGCCCATGCTTCTCCTGGGGTGTGCTGTGCTTAGCAAGTTTAGGACTGGCCAAATGAGAAGACAGCTGAATGCTCATCGGCATTCCCGGTGGAGTCCAGATGAACTCTGCACCTGCCAGGAGGATGAACACTGAAGAGATTTACTTAGTGACTCCTTACCAGAAGCAAGGACTGTGAAGTCTTATTCAATGTCATTCGAAATGTAAGACGTTCTAGAGCATTAAATGAGATACCACAGTCACTTTAACTACTAATCATAAGGGAAACTTGAATATGCATTTCGATATTGGAATGCAGTTTTGGAATAGTTCTCGACCCGTAGTATAAACTGCTTTCTGAAAAAAAATTTTTAAAAAATTTAAAAAAAGCTGTCTTCTAGTAGTAGGCCCAACCTCTTTGAGGAAGTAGTTCCGAGCAGGTGTTCTGCAAGCTGTTGGCCGAGATTAATTTTTTATGCTATCCCACAATGTTTTTGAAATACGAATACTATTTTCTTCATGTCTTCTGAGAGTAGTCTTTGGTGAGCTAGCATTTCTGTAAGTTGGTATGGGGGCTCCTGGGTAGCTTATTAGGTTAAGCATCTGACTCTTGATTTCAGCTCAGGTCATGTTCCCAGGGTCATGGGATTGAGCCAGATGTCAGGCTCTGTGCTGCTGAGCATTGAGCCTACTTGAGATTCTCTCTCCCTCTGCCTCTCTCCCTTGCTCTCACTCTCTCTTTAAAAGAAAAAAAATATATGCCTTCCTATACTTTTCCAATTTATAAATTGTTAACATTTGTTGGCAAAATCACTTGTAGAAAACTGTTTAAATCCAGTACTGCTTAGGTAGGGTGAGATTATTCAAGATTATTAAGGAATTCTTCACTCTAAACTTTTTTTTTTAATAAGGCTATTTTTATGACTATATTAAGGGCATTTTAGATCTGACTGATAAAGTTAGTAAATTCTTATGTCAGACTCAAAGCAGGCTGATATTAAGTATGAGTAAGACTTTCTTTCCTCCTAAGAGTAGTACTAGCTGAAGCAAGTTCAAATAAGAAAGAGGGCAGTATACATAGTATATATTACTGAAAACTACCACCAGAAATATTGGCTGACTTCTAAGAGACAAAATGTCACTGAAGCTAATTCAGAACTAGCTTGGGATATACCATATCAAAAAGATAAATGTTTCAGAATTGGCATGCCAGTATTTTTTAAGTCCTTTTTTTGCCACAGAAACAGAGTTCTGTGATAGAAGCAGGGATTTTCTGACCCGATGGCAATAGTCTAAGCTTGGCAAGTGGGAGTTTGTCTATTCCACTGAAGTGGTGCTCCTTTCCATGTTAAAAAAAAAAAAAAAAAATGACATTAGCCCTATTGAATTCACCAAAATAAATGCCAGATTGTAAGGTCCTCTTTTCAGTCAGCCAGTGAGGCTCCCTCTCAGGACGTCTTTCTATGAACAGGGTAGTACTTCATGAACTACAGTTTAAGTGCGATAATAGGTGATTCAGAGATGAACAGGAAACTTCATGTCACCAAGTTGTTCCTAGTTGGGACACCAGAAAATAAGAAAGTGACTGCAAACTGGTCTTGATCATTACGAATGTGTAGAGGAGAAGGTACTGTGTCTTCTACTACGGTTAAGGGAGGGGTGGGTCTGGGCTAAGATGTGCAGAAAAGGTGCTGAGTTAAAGGATGGGTAAGAATTTGTCTAAGGTGAAGGAAGTGCATTCTAGACAGAAGCATCGAGCCTGACAGAACAGTGCATTTGGGGACCTGAAAGTAGCTTGATAGAATGATGGCCCCAAAATTGTGAAATAATAGCAAGAAATAAAGCCAAAGTGGTAGCCTGGGGCCTTTCATCAGTGATCTCGTTCTAAGTTATGAGGTTCAGACTTTGAGTTGTGGCTTTGAGCCACTGAAAGATTTATGTAATGAAGGTAAGGCTGGCCGTGGATATTCAAAGAGGAGAGAAAAAGGGTGCAGGTAAGGTAGGTGATCCGCAGTTTGTGGGGTCCTTTGAGTTGCCTTTTCAGGTGCCTGTGGAACTTCGGGTGACGATACTTAGTAGTCTTTTATTAAAAAAATTTTTTAGAGAGGGAGAGCATGGGGAGGGTCAGAAAGGGAGAGAGAGAAAGAGAATTCTCAAGCAGGCTCTACATTTAGTCTGGAGCTTGATGCGGGGCTCCATCTCATGACTCTGAGATCATGACCTGAGCTGGAATCAAGAGTCAGATCCTTAACCAACTGAGCCACTTAGGCACCCCAGCCTTTTTTTTTCTTAAGTAATCTCTGTGCCCAACATGGGGCTCGAACTCATGACCCTGACGTCGACAGTCGCATGCTCTGTGGACTGAGCCAGCCTTTCTCAGACTTTCTTTTTCTGCTATACTTAGTCTGTTTCATCTTCTGTGAAACAAAGACTTTTAAAACCTACATGCAGGAGGGGCGCCTGGGTGGCTTAGTCGGTTAAGCGTCCGACTTTCGCTTAGGTCATGATCTCGTGGTTCGTGGGTTCGAGCCCCACGTCGGGCTCTCTGCTGACTGCCAGCTCCGAGCCTGGAGCCTGTTTCAGTCTGTGACTCCCTCTCTCTCTGACCCTCCCCTGCTCACGCTGTCGCTCTCTCTTCTCTCCTAGAAATAAATAAAACATTAAAAAAATAAAAATAAAAAATAAATAAAGCCTACATGCAGGATTGTCTTAAAAATTAAAATATATTAGGCACCTGGAACCCAGTACAGAGGATTACTTTAAGGAGCAGATGAGGAGGGACTGAGAAGCATCAGTGGGAGACTGGCAGAGAATGATCAACAACACAAAGCTCAAAACTTAGTCAAGGGGATGGAAAAGCATTAGGTGAAATTTGACTTGAGATTAGTGGTTATTTTAGCAAGTGTACTTTCACTGGGGGATTGAGGCCAAGGGCCAGATAGCAGTGGATCACGGGGTAAACATGCAGTGAAGAAGTGTTGCCTATTCTTGACAAAAGCTTAGTTTTAAAATATTCTGTAATTTTTTTTTTTTCCCAACTTCTGCCATCACTCATTCAAGGTAGTGCTTTTTGTCATTGTCCATTGTTTTAGATATAGGTACAGTTTTGAAAGTCTGTTTCCATGCCTTCCCTGACTTCATGTCAGGTTTGAGGGCAGTTTAATATCTTAATATTTCTTATTTTATTCAAGCTGGTGTTTGATGAGAAATAATGATTAAGTAGCTTTTCTTAAAAAAGGAAGCCCAGCTTATTAATGTTGAGCATTGGAATAGAGAGATGCAGCATTTAGACCAGAGATGATGTTTGCCTTTTACTATGAGTTTTCAGACATTCGCAGAAGTAGAACTCCCCAAGTAGCCATCGGCAAGCAGTAAAGATTTGGGCCATCTTGTTTCATTTGTCCCTTCTCCCCCCACCCCCTCTTCCCTCCATGGACTGTTTAAACTACAGACAGCTTGTCATTCTACCTATAAATACTTCAGTATATACCTCAGAACTTATTTTAAATACAATAACATGATCACTGTAGTATTATCACACCTGACAAAATTAGCAGCACTTGAAAAGATAGATTCATCAGCTTCCCAAAAGGGTCCATGATACCAAAAAAGTGACAAAACCACTGTAAGTCTTGCCACTTAATGTTGTGTGCTTTTGGGGCTTGCCTGCAGGCCTTCCCTGCTCCTTAGTACCCACACCCCTTGGATGTGGTAGGCGCCCATAGGTTAAGATTCCTTGGAATTCAACCAAAGCTCTTTCTAGCCTGGTCAAAAAAAGATGCCTTATTTTTTTTTTTTTTTTAATATCATATAGACTTTTACTGTATCTTACATTCACTGTGCAGCATTTTATCCTCATATCTTGAGTCTCACCCTTCTTTCAGTTAACTATTTGGAAAAAAAGGTGTCAGGTGGTCCAAGGAGGCTGCGCTGTAACCAGTGGATGGGCTACAGCCCTGAGCTATGATTTTTAGGTCAGTTTATCATTTCTTCTGTTAACTGATTTCTCAAAGAATTTTTCCCAAATGAAAATAAACACTATACTAAAGACAGAGCTTCATACACATTTTTTTCCCCCACCTATAGATAAGAATCCATCTTTTTTCCCAAAAATTTCTTAATGTGCATCAGCGGGAGGGATGATTTCATCATGCATGGACATGTTTGTAGTTTTTATTCATTTATTTAAAAGATTTTTTTTAATGTTTACTCAGTTTTGACATTGTGAGTGAGTGGGGGAGGGGCAGAGAGAGGAGGGGAAACAGAATCCAAAGCAGACTCCAGGCTCAGAGGTGTCAGCCCAGAGCCTGATGCCAGGCTTGAACTCATGAACTGTGAGATCATGACCTGAGCTGAAGTCAGACGCTCAACCAACTGAGCCACTCAGACGCCCCTGTAGTTTTTATTTTGAAGTAATTATGGAATCATAGGAAGTTGCAAAGATAGGACACAGAAGGCCCGTGTGCTCTCCACCTATTTTCCCCCGCTGGTTGCATCTTACATAACTATAGTATATTATCAGAACACATTGGCATAACGTGTGTGTATGGTTCTGACATGTTGCATCGCGTGTGTAGCTCTGTGTACCCGTCACTGCAGTGGACTGAGAACTACTCCGTCACCACTTGTCCCTCCTGGCACCACCCCTGTAGTCCTCCCCCTGCCTCCCAGCCCATCCCTAACCTGTGGCAACCTCTGCTTTGTTTTCGGTTTATAGAATTTTGTTATTTTGCAAAGATAATCTGAATGGACACACAAAGTAAATTATGTTTTGAGACTGGCCTTTTTTACTCTGCATAATGCCCCTGAAATCCCTCCAAGTTTTTAGTGTGTTGGTAGTGTTGGTAGTACATTTTGAAAAAAGTAATTTTTAAGATTTTTTTATTTTTTAAATATTTATTTATTTTGAGAGAGAGAGAGAGAGAGCGAGCGAGCAGGAGAGGGTCAGAGACAGAGGAAGACAGAGAATCCCAAGCAGGCTTTGCACTGTAAGCCAGAGCCTGATGGGGGACTCGAACTCATGAACTGAGACATCACGACCTGAGCTGAAATCAAAAGTCACCAACTAAGCAACCCCGGAGCCCTTTAAGATTTTATTTTTAAGTAATCTATATCTAGATCCAGCGTGGGGCTCAAACTTACAACCCCGAGATCAAGAGTTGTGTGCTCTACCGACTGAGCCACCCAGCCACCCCCATTCTGAATATATTTTTAAATAAAAATAAGTGCCTTGTTAACTCACTATACCAAAATTCAGTCCACTCAAAGCTGCCTACCCTCAAGTTTAAAAAGGTATAGGTTTAAAAAGGCTTAGAGATTTTGTGGTTATCAGTGTTATTTTTAAATAATTTGTATACCGTAGAAGGAGCTTGAGCTTAGAAGAGTTGCATAGTCTACTGACTGAACCAGCTCGGGGCCCCGCTACAGAACATGGATATTCTTTTTTTTTTTTTAATTTTTTTATAGTTTATTTATGTTTGAGACAGAGAGATACAGAGCATGAGCAAGGGAGGGTCAGAGAGGGAGGGAGACACAGAATCTGATGCAGGCTCCAGGCTCTGAGCTGTCAGCACAGAGCCTGACGCGGGGCTCAAACCGTGAGATATGACCTGAGCCGAAGCCAGACGCTCAACCGACTGAGCCACCCAGGCGCCCCCAGAACATGGATATTCTTACACAACCACCGCACACCTAACAAATTCAGAAAATTTAACATTGATGGAATATTTTTGTCTATCATGGCTCTTGTTATTCTAGTATTATTTGTTTGTTTGTTTATTGTATTTCCCCCCTCCTTTCACGAAGCTCTTTCAGGGGTGGATGTTGTCTTTTTGTCTTTAATTTCCTCTAATCTGGAACACTTCTCCAACTTTTGTCTCTTAGGACATTAGCAGTTTTGGGAAATACAGGCCAGTTACTTTATACAATGTTCCTTACGATGGTTCCCCGTGATTAATTTAGGTTTTACATTCCTGTCTGGAATACCACTGGCGTGCTACTCTGCCTTCAGGGAGTTAAATCTAAAAATCACACAATGTCGGGGCGCCTGGGTGNGTCCCTCAGCATCTCATTAGGCTAATTTTAATCACCTAGTGAAGATGTTGAATGTCTCCATTATATGGTTTCTATCTTTACTGTTATAAGTAATAAGCAGTCTGTGGGCAGATGCTTCGAGAGTATGCAAATATCCTGCTCTTGCAAACTTGGATGCAAAGATTTAGGGATGATCCTTAATGATTCTTATTCAAACTAATTGTTATTTTGATAATCCAAATGAGTTAGCCTTTCTAAATTATCTTGTCCTGAAAATTCAACTTAACTTTGGAAAAATTTATTTACCTTTTTTATGGCTTTTATCTGTATGCATTGCATATAATAATTGCTAGTGTGCTTTAACTTAAAATGTTTTTTAAGCCTCTGGATGTATTTTTAATCCTTTGCTGCCCTCTGCAGGTCTGTGGATATTAATCTTTGGAGCAAGGTAAGTACTCCTAATAATGCAATTCATAAGGTGATATCTAAAAAGCTTTTAACAGCAAAAGTTATAATAGCTTCACATATTTACGATATATTATTATAAATTAATGAATTCTAGGGTCTTGAAATTGGTAGTTTTTAAAACTGTCTTCCTAGAGCTTGAAATTGATTATTGAAGCGATCCTTGACTTCGTCCTAAAGTCTTCGTAAGGTTTTCAACTTTTCCAAAGGTCAGCTATTAACACTCTTGCAGTGACATTTGGTATACAGATTTAATAATTAGTTTTTAAATTACATAGACATATGTACATTTGTGTCTCTGTATATGAATGATGTATAGATCAATTTTAATTGCTAGTTTTTTAAAAAGTTAACTGCCTTTATGCAGGAAGTACAGTTATCCTTGTGCTGAATTGCGAGAAGCATTTGTAGCTACATAAAATCAGAATGTACATCATTAACTGGAATTTCCAATTTAAATATTTTTGAAAGTCTAAATTTCCTTTAATTCTGTTTTAAGTATTTATACAATCAGTTGTAATTTATGATTGGCATCTATATATTTAGAAAGTATTTTTTGACTAGAAAGATTTTTTTGGTGGTTTATTCATGAAATGTGTTTTTGTTCAAAATACAGTGTCAGACGTGGCTAATGTCTGTTGTCTGTCTATAAATTACAATTTCTGGTAAAATATATTGACTGTCCTCTATAGATGTCTGTGTTAGTGAAAAAACAGTTTGTAGGTGAGAATTGTTTGATTTTACTTTGTTTTTAAGTAGTTTCTACATTAACCATCCTTCGAATTGCAGCACGATTTATATGGTGGAGTAAAGTGGGATGTGGCCAATTTTGCCTAATTTTCTATATTAGTAAATAAACAGTAGTAGAAGTAACTGCATTTTGAGTTGTCAACACTTGTAATATGTGCCAGGCAGTATTTTAAGAGCAAATAAGTTCATTCACAGAATACCGATAAAGTAGTTCAGAATTCCTAACTCTGTCTTCAGCCCAAGGATGTAGAGTCAAATACTGTGTCCAAAAGTTAGGTCAGTACGAACGGTTTTGTAACCACATATTCATCATGAAGTACATCTTTGGGTTTGCCTGCAGAACTAATGTTGAAGAATAAGGGTTGTGTATGTCTTTGTACATTCAGCTGATAGGAGTCCTTGAAAACAAACATATCAGAGCTCTTGACCCCTTTGGTTTTAATGCCATTGAAATGACTGGGAAAATGTCATTTAAAAAAAAAAAAAAAAAAAAAAAAAAAAAAAAAAAAANTGTTGAATGTCTCCATTATATGGTTTCTATCTTTACTGTTATAAGTAATAAGCAGTCTGTGGGCAGATGCTTCGAGAGTATGCAAATATCCTGCTCTTGCAAACTTGGATGCAAAGATTTAGGGATGATCCTTAATGATTCTTATTCAAACTAATTGTTATTTTGATAATCCAAATGAGTTAGCCTTTCTAAATTATCTTGTCCTGAAAATTCAACTTAACTTTGGAAAAATTTATTTACCTTTTTTATGGCTTTTATCTGTATGCATTGCATATAATAATTGCTAGTGTGCTTTAACTTAAAATGTTTTTTAAGCCTCTGGATGTATTTTTAATCCTTTGCTGCCCTCTGCAGGTCTGTGGATATTAATCTTTGGAGCAAGGTAAGTACTCCTAATAATGCAATTCATAAGGTGATATCTAAAAAGCTTTTAACAGCAAAAGTTATAATAGCTTCACATATTTACGATATATTATTATAAATTAATGAATTCTAGGGTCTTGAAATTGGTAGTTTTTAAAACTGTCTTCCTAGAGCTTGAAATTGATTATTGAAGCGATCCTTGACTTCGTCCTAAAGTCTTCGTAAGGTTTTCAACTTTTCCAAAGGTCAGCTATTAACACTCTTGCAGTGACATTTGGTATACAGATTTAATAATTAGTTTTTAAATTACATAGACATATGTACATTTGTGTCTCTGTATATGAATGATGTATAGATCAATTTTAATTGCTAGTTTTTTAAAAAGTTAACTGCCTTTATGCAGGAAGTACAGTTATCCTTGTGCTGAATTGCGAGAAGCATTTGTAGCTACATAAAATCAGAATGTACATCATTAACTGGAATTTCCAATTTAAATATTTTTGAAAGTCTAAATTTCCTTTAATTCTGTTTTAAGTATTTATACAATCAGTTGTAATTTATGATTGGCATCTATATATTTAGAAAGTATTTTTTGACTAGAAAGATTTTTTTGGTGGTTTATTCATGAAATGTGTTTTTGTTCAAAATACAGTGTCAGACGTGGCTAATGTCTGTTGTCTGTCTATAAATTACAATTTATGGTAAAATATATTGACTGTCCTCTATAGATGTCTGTGTTAGTGAAAAAACAGTTTGTAGGTGAGAATTGTTTGATTTTACTTTGTTTTTAAGTAGTTTCTACATTAACCATCCTTCGAATTGCAGCACGATTTATATGGTGGAGTAAAGTGGGATGTGGCCAATTTTGCCTAATTTTCTATATTAGTAAATAAACAGTAGTAGAAGTAACTGCATTTTGAGTTGTCAACACTTGTAATATGTGCCAGGCAGTATTTTAAGAGCAAATAAGTTCATTCACAGAATACCGATAAAGTAGTTCAGAATTCCTAACTCTGTCTTCAGCCCAAGGATGTAGAGTCAAATACTGTGTCCAAAAGTTAGGTCAGTACGAACGGTTTTGTAACCACATATTCATCATGAAGTACATCTTTGGGTTTGCCTGCAGAACTAATGTTGAAGAATAAGGGTTGTGTATGTCTTTGTACATTCAGCTGATAGGAGTCCTTGAAAACAAACATATCAGAGCTCTTGACCCCTTTGGTTTTAATGCCATTGAAATGACTGGGAAAATGTCATTTAAAAAAAAAAAAAAAAAAAAAAAAAAACACTAAAAAAACCCTCAGCCATTTAGGGGGTCCAGGATATTTTACTTTATTACTTCCGTAATACTTCTTTTAAAAGGAGGAAACTGGTCCAGTGTCAACAAGACCAAAAAGAACATGATGAGAAATAGTATTGNTTAAAAAAAAAAAAAAAAAAAAAAAAAAACACTAAAAAAACCCTCAGCCATTTAGGGGGTCCAGGATATTTTACTTTATTACTTCCGTAATACTTCTTTTAAAAGGAGGAAACTGGTCCAGTGTCAACAAGACCAAAAAGAACATGATGAGAAATAGTATTGGTTGGTAATTCCTATAAGCTGTTTCCTGTTTATAACAATTTATTGAAAACAATATATAAACAAATCGGTTTAGAGGGTTTCTTAGTGACATTTCATGAAACGTTGTAGTTTTCCTTCAATGTGGATTTGTTTTGTTTTTCTTTTTAAAGATCTATTATTTAAAAACGAAACAATCTCCTTGGCAGGTGGGGTAGTGTTGAATTACTGTGATATAGAATAATACCTTACTGGGAAGAGGTTTTATTATTTCAAGAATTCAATTTCAGATTGTATTTGTTCTTGTTTGCTTCTCTTGCTGCAACGCGCGCATTTTCTGTCTTACCAGATAACAGAACTGTTGTACAAGGATGGACGTTATTGCCAGGAGCCTCCAGGACCAACGGGTAGCGTTTCAATTTTGATGATTGTAACTTAGCCACAAATCCATTCTTCTGTGTAATGATGGGCTAGAAGGATTACAGCAGTAAACATTTCCTTTTTGAAAGTGAAATTTGAAAACATTTGGTTATAAATCTTTATATTGATAACCACAACATTTTGAGCTCTATGAGGTGTTTGGTTTTATCATCATAATTTTTTTTAAAGACAGAGTTGGAGGCTTTTTTCTTTTTCGACATTGAGGAAATGCTTCTTAACAGCACTTACCAAATAAGCTTACAAACCAGTATTCTTAGTGCTTGTTATTTTAATATTTTGGAGGTGTAGTTAATTTTAAATTTGTAAAATAGTTAAAGATTTCTTTAGACTTATTCCTATTTAAATATAATTTATTATCCAAAATACCTTATTTTGACATTTAATGATTTTTTTTTGTTGTTTTCCATATAATGAAGCCTAGAATATACGGTTTTCTTTAAGAAAGTACCCTTCTTGAAAGTTCAGATTTTCTATCCTAGATATTAACATATGGCCCTATACATTTTATGCTTGAACGCATAGGAAAATTACTGTTGTTACAAAACATCTTTGTTAATCTTGGTTTTTCATTGGCTAATAGGCAGCTCTCCACAGGATTACTGTATCTGCTTATTAAAATTATTTAACTTTCTGTACTCAACATTTAACAGCCGTTTGTAATTTTACGTGTTCCCTAAATATTGCCCACAAAAAAATTAGTACAGTAATGTGTACAAGGCATTTATTTATTCTTACTACTCGTGATTTGGACAGGAAAGGGGTAAGGCCTTGGGCAGGACCACTTCTGTCACAGAGTGGTGGAAAAAAATAGATTGAAGTAAGATTCAGTACTGAAAAGCTGTCACTCGGTCTGAAAATAATTAATATTCCTTTCACTCACCAGTTAGATATGTGCTCCCAAACCACATAATCTCTATGCCTCAGTGATCATTGTTGCCATTTCAGAGCCTCTCATCAGGGTGACATCTCACACCAAAATGATTTCTTATAAATTAATCTTGATAACATGACAGTCTCAGTAATTTTAGTGGAATGCTTTCTCTTGTTTTTTTCCACAGAAGCTGTTGGCTATTTTCTTTATAACTTGATTGACAGCATGAGTGACTCAGAGGTACAGGCCAAGGAGGAGCGTTTGAGACAATACTTCCATCAGCTGAAGGAGATGGTACCATTTCATTTTTTGCTATATAATGCCTGTCCTGCCTGACATGTATCTATTAGATTTGAAATTGCTGCTTTTAAGTACAACCAGACCACTTCTCAATGACATACACGAGTTGGGGACTTAAATTATGTCTGAGATAATTTCTGTTAGACAAATTTCAGTTTGGTTGTCTAAAACTCAGGGTGTTTTTTTTTTTTCCTCCTCTCCCTTTGCACAGAATGTAAAAATTCCTGAAAATATCTACAGAGGCATTCGTAATCTACTGGATAGCTACCATGTTCCTGAATTGATTAAGGTGTGTGCGAAATAGTAAACTTTTTAAAAATGCTTAATTTATATATAAAAGCATGTTAAAATTTTATTTAAGCATGATGCTCTTGGACAAAAACGGTTACTTATAAGGCAACCATTAAAGTAAGGCTTTTCATCGATGGTTGGTAAATATTGTTTATAGATCTTGAAGAATGTGTTTAAAGCATTAAATACGATGGTTGATGAAGTATGAATAGAATTTCTGGAACATTTTGAAAAGATGAAAAATAGTAAAATGAGCTGAAACTTCTAAAATCTGCTTGTGACATTCGCTGATACACTTTTCCATGTGTTTTCTAATTCTGATTTAAATCTCAATTTTAGGATGTTAATGTCTTGGTTGAAAGAGAGAAGATAGACTCTCGAAAAGTAAGTAGGTTTTTGGAGTAGATTCTATGACCACCACATTTAATGAGAATTCTAGATTGTATGCTTATAAAAACAATGGTTCCTAACATTTTTGTCATCAGTATATATCTAAGAAGTTGGTAAGCAGCTATTCCCCATCTCAAAAAAATCAGCATATCTAAGAAATTTGCATATATACTTCAGGAACTTCAAAAACCCCTGGGGTCCATCCACATCCGGACCCCCAGATTAATATCTGTGATAGCACTTATGATATCTAGGAAAGGTCAGTTTAAAGGAAAGAGTAACAAGGGGTACATTGTCTTTTTGTCGTAAATTTCTTTCCTTCTCTTTTCTTTCCATTCCTATAGACTATGCAGCTTACATCATCTGTTTTGGAGTCTACACTTGAAAAATTAAAAGCTGAAAATCAACCTATAGGAGACGTCCTAAAACAACTCATACTAGTGCTTTGTTCAGAAGAGGTAACATTTGTTTAAGTATTTCAAATATGCTATTAAGGTAAAAAAAAAAAAAATTCTTTGTAGATAAAAGTCAGCAAAGCCAAATATACTATTTATGATTTTCACGATTGATTATTATACGTCATGTGTGAAGAGTGCAATTAAATGAAAGGTTAACTAATTTCAGCTACACCTTGAATGGCATGTTTTCTGGTTGCTGTAGTTTGTTTATGATAATCTGCAAAGTGAATGATAGTAACAGCCGTGATAGGTTTATCATACATGCCAAATGTCCTTTCAAGCCATGGCTCCGGTCTCTCATATCTAGATTGTCAAGCAACTGATACATGCGGTAGTCATTTGCAAGTCAAATATTACTAGGTTGTTAATGCAGGGATTGAAATTCCATTTTCCTGCTGGAAAAAAGCTCTTTCTGAGATAAAGGGTCTGTTGCATTTTTCCAGCAGGCGTCCAGCTGTACTTTGTGTTCGTTTTAGTGTGTGTCTGCAATTTGTGGTATATCACTCGACTCTTTCAGTTTCTAGTTCAATACGATTTGGTGGTGTGCCTGTGTTTTTAGGGGAAAAAAGCATAACTGAGTTTAAGATTATAATAACATGGTACTGTTGGATTGTAAAATATTTCTTAACTTGGATAGTAAAGTAGACTGTGAAGGGCTTTGGAATGATATACATTTCTGTGTGTGGAAATTGGACTGTGAGTAGGGACTGACTTGGTACATATTTAATTTGGACATCTTACAGTACAGCACCCACAGAGCTAAAACATCAGATTTGGCATAGCGGCTCGTTTTGCGTCAACATATAACAAATCTGTTAACCCCTACATATGCATCTTGGCTGCTCTTTGAAAGGTGAATAAAAACACCAAGGAGCAAGGTGAAATTAATAACCCTGAATCCATTCATTTTTAAGGTGCCATTAACTTTCTCTACACTCCTGAGTATTAAACCTAGAGATTTTACATTTTTACTTTTGTATCATTTTATATCATCTTCCTTCTTTTTTCCTTCTGTCCTTTATTTTAGAACATGCAAAAAGCTCTTGAATTGAAAGCAAAGTATGAATCGGACATGGTTGTTGGTGGCTATGCAGCTTTAATAAATTTGTGCTGTCGACATGACAATGCAGAAGATGCATTGAACCTGAAACAAGAATTGTGAGTACCCTGGCCTAGAACAGATCATCAGTCAGTCTTTCATGGATCGTATAAATTGAATATTTGCTCTTATAGAATGTAATTTTCAAAACCTCTTTTTTGTCAGTGGTTTCTGAAATTTCATAATATGACTCCCTTTGATTCATTATGGCTTGTTTTCAGCAAGGAATCTTTGTTTAAGTACAATAAGACATGCTATTCCTGAAAGCCAAGGGTTTTTCCTCCTTGATTATTCTACAGCTGCATATCACAGCAGGGGTGAGGGTAACTGTTTTATAAGGCTTAACATTCCCCCTTCTCTTCTGTAGGGTGGACAGCATTCTGTCCGTTTTTCAGGTATCTTTGGTTTCCCGTCCCAATAGATTTTTAAATTAAAGATGATGTCTTTTTGAGTGTTTCAGTGTTTGTGGCAAAGTTAGAATCACCTGAAGTGCCACGAAGCAAAGAATTCCTTCATTTGTAACATTTGCAGATGGGATGAGGAAATACACATGTGGTGTTAGGTTTTTAGTGCTTTTGTCACTTTGAATATAAATTACTTGTGAATTTGAATGTGGCTTCAAAAATAAACCTTCACGGAAATGTAGAGGCCTACACTGTTCACAGTTCAGAACAACTGAGGAGTTTTTGAAATGTGATAAAATGGATATTGCAGTTCTTTGCACAGTCAACTTTTAACATAACATAAATGTGCCTTTAATTCTCAGTGACCGTTTAGACCCCTCTGCTGTCCTTGACACCAGCAAGTATGTAGGCCTTGTGAAAGTATTGGGAAAACATGGCAAGCTCCAAGGTAAGCCTCGGCACATAAAGGAAATAGGTGATGCAAGTATCTTGCCACTGGAATAACATGTGAATTGATATTAATGGTATATCATGTCCTGCAAAGTGCTTGAACACTTTGCATACAAATTTGCATGTGAATCCATCCAGAGCTGCGTGGACAGTGTAGGCCATTAGTTTTAATGGATTGGCAAGCTTGTCATTTACATTTGCACAGCTCAGTGCTTTTTGCATTTCTACAGCTAGTTTTTATTAGCATTGCTGTTTGGATTGAGTTTGAAGATCATGACTTACGGCACAATTTACTTCTATGCCTGCACTAATGGCTTTGTTTTTGCTTGAGAATGTCTGAAGGCTGAACGTAAAACCTATAAACATAACCTTTATTTAAGAATATGAATTTTGTAGCAGTCTTTGTCTTAACTTTTAATAACATTAACAGAAAATGGATACACTGTAATAAGTTTTCATTTAAAAGTTTGCAGGGAAAGCCTTGCTGATTATATAACTGATAGGCATACTCTAATTTTCTAGTTGTTGAGATAATACTGAGCCTAATTACTTACACTTGATCATATATTCTTACTGTTTGCTTGTTTCTTAAATTTCTCATTCGGCTTTATTTTGAAACTTCCTTCTTTTAGCCTTCCTCTCCTTTTTATTTCTAGAGAAGATATGTTTTTTTAAAATTTTATAGTGAAAACTGTGTGGAGGAAATATTTGATTTGAACATTGAATTTGGATTTGGGGAGGGGGATGTCCTTCTGACACAGAAAACTCTTTATAAGGATTAGCCTGCTTTTTAAAAATCACTTTTTGTAAAGCGGTCAAAACATTTTGCCTGGGCAATAATTAAGAACAACATTATAAAAATGCACTTATTCCATATCCTAAAATGTTTGTTTCTGCCTTTCTAATGAAGCTTAATGAATCTAATGTATTAACATGCAGTCTTTTGGAAAGCTTTCATTGGCTCTGCTTGGCTAATTAGTATCGACATAGCAAACAGGCCCTATCGGTATCAGACCATTAGTCTGGCTGTATATACAGTGTAAACACATCTTTATTATCTGGCCTCCTGACAAGCCATCTGCTGAAGAAACAATGATGTGATTTAGCAGATGTTAGCTCTGAACGATAAAAGCCTCCATTTAGGAGGATCTTACAGCTATAGGGCAGACCGTACAGGGTTACGTGGTGCAGAGTGGGCACACAGTCCCTATCTATAATTTGTAGTCAAAGTTGCAGGGAAATGATAAAACCATGCTATTGTGGATTTATAATTGTAGTCTCGTTTAGAAATGCAAGTAGTAATTAACTTGAAATCGGCATTATACACTAGAATTTACATTCCTGCTGGGCTTGAAATGCTGTTTTAATAGCAGTTTGTTTTCCCTACATGAAATTACCTAAGGGTCTTTTGTGTTACTTCATTGTAGATGCTATTAACATTCTAAAGGAGATGAAAGAGAAGGATGTTCTTATCAAAGATGCAACAGTCTTGTCCTTTTTCCACATCCTGAATGGCGCAGCTTTAAGAGGTGAAACCGAAACAGTAAAACAGTTGCACGAAGCCATCATGACTCTAGGGTTAATGAAACCATCCACTGCCTTAAGTTCCCCACTGGTCACTCTGTATCTGGAAAAGTAAGTTAATTGAATTGTGAATTTTAAATGTTGGGATTCAAATAATGAGTCTCATCGTTTGGGGATTATGCTTTGTAAATAGTCTGTGGCGCTGTGGAACCGTGAGATGGTATATTCCGCAAATAAGAGGACAATTCTGAGCTGGGTGACCTTTAAAATGACCAGCAGCCCCGGGGCCCTATGGCTTACTTCTCAATGGATTGGCCTGTGCTGAAGTTTTTTGTGGGCCATGTGATGATACTGCATGAAAATGAATCTAATTTTTTCCAGTGATGAGCCTTAGAGGTGTTAATTATTAATATAAGAAGGAAGGATTCTCTGGGGCTTGTGATTCTCCATCACGACTGTTATTTGAGTGATAATGTAGCAGCGTCCCTCTGGTTCTCCTTTTCTCCACATAGTAGTTAATTTTAGTAGCATGTGCCGGTACGGTTCTTCTTGCTTTGATAAACGCTGTAGAAGATGTCTCTGCCTTGGGGGAGAAAGATGAATTTTGTTGATAGGGTGAGGTTTACTTAGTTTGAAAATTTTTACATCGGATATCATTTGCTACGCTTTAATATGCACAACTTAAGGTATTATTTGCAATACACATGATAAAAATCAACCCTGCTCTCTCATAATGAGTAAGACTACTACACACCCTTTATTGTATCTTTTCCTTTTGCATTTGTTTTCGCTTTTTTGCCTTTGTAAAAACTTTCTTAGATCTTTCCTCTTTATCATCTTTTTCATGTTTTTTTTTTAAATGTTTTTGGTTTTTTTAAATTTTTTTTAATGTTTTTTATTTATTTCTAGGAGAGAGAGAGACAGCGTGAGCAGGGGAGGGTCACAGAGAGAGGGAGTCACAGACTGAAACAGGCTCCAGGCTCTGAGCTGGCAGTCAGCACAGAGCCCGACGCGAGGCTCGAACCCACGAACTGCGAGATCATGACCTAACCAAAAGTCGGACGCTTAACCGACTAAGCCACCCAGGCGCCCATCTTTTTCATGGTTTAATGCAGTTTTTAATTTGCCTATTTTGTGATTGGGATTTTCCGATTTTCTCATTTTAATTCCATTATAGTTAACATAAAGGTATATTAGTTTCAGGTGTACAATACAGTGATTCAGCAGTTTCTTATATCGGTCACTGCTCATCAAGAAAAGTGTATGGGGGCGGCGCCTGGGTGGCTCGGTTGGTTAAGCGTCTGACTTCGGCTCAGGTCAAGATCTCACGGTTTCTGGGTTCGAGCCCCGCATTGGGCTCTGTGCTGACAGCTAGCTCAGAGTCTTGAGCCTGTGTGTGTGTCTGTCTCTCTCTCTGACCCTCCGCTGCTCACACTGCCTCTCTCTCTCAGAAATAAATAACATTAAGAAACAAAAAGTGTATGGGAGTTTTCTGATTTTAGTATAGATGTTGCCCTGTCAATGCCAGGAAAAATAAAAGATCCATCTTAATGGTTCTCATATTCTTCCCAAATTTCTGGTAATTTTCCTTTATTGATTAGAGGGTATAATTCAATTGAATTTAATGGATGGTTTACTATTGAATTTGATTTTTTTTTTTAAAGATTTATTTAAGTAATCTCTACACCCAGTGTGGGGCTCGAACTCATGATCCCAAGATCAGGAAGCACATGCTCTTCCCACTGAGCCAGCCAGGTGCCCCTGAATTTAAAATGGGGAATACAAATCATCTTGGCCCCATGTTAGGAAATGTAGGTGTATGTATATTTATATACACACAGATACATACATACATACATACATAGCATATATATGTTTCATGAAATAATTTGTCATCCAGTCAAGATACAGGTTATCAAGCTAGATGATTGGCTGTATCTTAACCTCTACAATCTCAGCATTACATCCTTTTAAAGAAATAGTGATTCAAACAATTACTGTGTTACCGAGTTCTCATGTTCACAGCCAACTTTATATCGAAATCCTATAATTAATATGCTTCCTACTAGAATTTTTTGATTGTTTGAGAGACCCATCTCTGCAAATTGCATGTGAAGCTCTGCTTAGGGAGTTGAAAGAAATGGGCCCAGTGCCCAGAAGAATTAGGCCCTCCTCCACTACTGGGCAAAAATAAAATAATTAACAATGAACACGAGGCCATGGTGGAAAAGTATCTTACAAATAGAAATACTTTGGAGACAGAGAAGACATGAAAGTTTTCTGAAAGAGTTCTGCAGATGGGACTCATGAACCAAAGAGAGCTTACCCACAGGAAAACGGAAGTAGCATGGGATCTCCATGTTAACCTGGAGTGTGTTTGTGCTCCTTGCTTCTGATTATAGAGGATAGTCAGAGATTTGTAGATCTCAGGAAAATTTGGATGTCCCTCTTAATTGGGCTAGAGAACTCTAAATACTATTTTTTGCCTTTATTTTTAGTATTTTTATTTGTATTTCATGTGTTCATATAGTAATATATATTTATATAATAAATATGTAATATGTAAATAATACATCTATATGTAAATATAAAGTATATTTAGTGTATTAGTATATATTATATGTATTTAGTATAAATTTGCTTTTATGATTTCTTATTACTTTCAGATACACAGAGAGATTATTACCCACTATTTTGATTTGTGTGGTTTTTGTTTTTGTTTTTGTGTTTTGCTATCTTTGCAGAGGCAGTCTCCATGACAGATCTTTCAGTGTATCATCATAAAAAGGTTTTGTTGACTGTTTCAGATAAGTCATGAGAGTAGTCAGGAGAAGATAAAGGAGATTTCATGTTCATAAAATTGCAGGAAACAATAGTTAACACCTCTATTCAGGGATAGGTCAGAGGAAAAAATTGTCTTTGAAACTTTTTTTCAATTGTGTTTTCTGTAACCGGTGGAACATAACTAATTAATTCAGAATCATGACAAGAGCAGTACAAGGATTAACTACACGAGCTGCCTAAAATGTCCACATGTATTTGATTTGATTAGATTTGTTTAATCTTCAATAATATCATGTAATTGACCTCAGCAGGTGTCAGCTCATCTAGAGAATAAGGCTTATTTATTCAGACTTGAGATAAAATTATGAAACACGTTTCACAACGTCATATAAGATCTTCATCTTTTCATTCAAAGACCAGCATGATTTTGGAGTGCCACTGCAAAGACTCTAAAGAGACTATCACTTCTATATTGTAATTCTGGAACAAATCTGTGAGATTGGGTTTTTTTGGAAGATGATCTTTCAGATTCAGTAAGATCTTAATTTTGAAACTGACTTTTCCAGCATTAGATAAAACACAGGAGGAAGTAATCCTGTGTCAATTTGTTACTTGGAAAATGCATAACAAGGTTTATGGGTGTTGGGAAACAGTACACTTTGTTTTCATTTATTTGCAAAGAGAAATACAAAGTAATAACAGGTTTGGAAAATTGTAAAGAAGTTGGTTAACTAATCTGTTTTTGTATTATCAAAATGATAATACATTGAATGGGAAAATAGGCAGAGTTGAACAAAACCTTTATGTATTTCATTTACATTAGGATTATTTTATAAGCCACGTGTCTACATGTAGTCCAGATGAATGTCATTTTAAACAATTTTTGGGTAACAACTTAAAAAGTTTTGTCTTTTCATTGAAATCGTGCCCGATTCTGGAAGATGGTCTGGCTCCTCCTTATTAAGGAAGAAAGAAATGCTTTAAGATAGGTTAAAAGAGCTTTTGATTAGTCTTTATGCCATGGTAAAGGAAATGAAATTAATAAAATCTGGGACATTAGGTTTAAAAGCATAGAAATTTGTATGATGTAGTTTCAGATTCACTTGTCTTACAGCTTATCCATTTTGGTTTCATTGCATATGAAAAAAATATCTGAAGCTGTTTAACTGGATTATTTAGTGCAAATGATCAAAGAAGCTTTAATTTCTGCTTTCCATTAAGGACTTTTCTGTGCTGATTGTGCTATAATCTGTATATGCCCACATGCATTTCATTTAAGTGAATCATGGACTTTGTATATTTAATCTTTCCAGAACTCTTGCTAAGTTAATCTTGAGTTCTTCATAAAGGTCACAATTTCTGTAAGATGAACCTATAATAATAAAAGTTTGAAAACTCATTGGTGCACTTTAGAATGTTATGTAAATGGGAAATACACTTTTTAAAATGCTGGTTATTCTGTCATATTCGCTCCCCTTTAATTTTAGCATCTTCATTTGTACTGGATACTTTTATTATTTATGGGAATGCTTGCCTTCTAGAGGAAAACTCTGTATGTGCTGAAAGGAAACTAAGGAGTTTGGCTCTTTTACTCCATTATTGCAATTAAGAATTTAGCATCATCAGTGCCAAAGGACAAAAGTGGTTCATTTGCCCTAGGGGGACAGGACAGTGATAAGATGATTTTTCGTCAAGGATCATTGGGTCGTAATTAAGTTACATTCATGGCTATTGCTTTTTGAAGGATGATTGGTAAATGACAGGCTTCATGTGCTTCGTACGGACAGTGTTCAGTAAGGTTTTTTCTGCCTCTGTCAGAAAATCCTGTTGAGCCTGATAATGTAAACGTGGCATTTTATTCTGAACAAAAGAGCAGGGAAATGAGCTATCTTGTCTAATCATTCAGTTGTTTAACACCGACTTCCAGTTTAGACTCAATTGGCTGGAAAGCTCTTGACATGTGAAGTTAGTGCTGTTCGGAACGCATGTTTGAGTAAATTTTAAAGTAAGTGACAGCTAAATTGTACCTAGGGAAATTACAAAGCCTTCAACACAGTTAATTTTTTGGGGAGGATTAGTTGTAATTGCAACACCAGTCTCCTTGAAGATTCCTCATTTATAGATGATGAACAGAAAAAAAACATTGAGCTCTTTCAAAGGCTGGGTCGCTTAACAGAATAATTTTTACGAGGACGATGGTTTCTCTTGAATTGATTTCTTTCCACACTGAACAACGCTTCAGGTTTATGGAATAGTTTGTTTTTAGAGTGTTGAAGTGGTTTTTTTTTCTTTTTTTAAACTTTTTTCTCCCCCAGAGTCCCCTTTTCTCTAGTGATTTCCGATTTTGAGAGCTTTTCAGTCAGTAAGCCCTTTAGGTAAATTGCCACTTCACGAACACTTTATGCATAATGTCAAAGCACTTTATTCCAATTAAAAATCAATATTTGTCCCTTTTTTGTTGTTTAAATTAAGTGTACTCTCTGGGTTGGAAAGTTATTTATGCTAAGTAAGGAGATTAAGTTTGAGGGTACTGATAGGTGAATAGATCATTGTTACTATTCTAGCAACACGAGATTGTAGGAGATGCATTTGTGATTTTTACAGTAATGTATAGTGAGGAATTTGACTTAAGAGTGCCTTATTTCCTAGTATCTTTGGGAAGGTATTTTTGTGATCGGTGGATGCCTCATATGAATGTATGTCCAGTGGGTGTTCATCTGTCAGTGACATTATAACATACTTTAATTCCATAATAATGACTGAAACAAAAGGTGACAACAGATTTGCTCTCTGAGCTTCCAGGTTGCCATTTTGGATATTTCTCCATGTAATAATGGAAAATTACAGTTTGTAGTAGTTTTATGTTTGGTTGTCTTCATTTAAAAAGTAAATTAGAGGGGCGCCTCCTGGGTGGCTCAGTCGGTTAAGCGTACGACTTCGGCTCAGGTCATGATCTCATGGTTCATGAGTTCGAGCCCCGCATCAGGCTCTGTGCTGACAGCTAGCTCAGCGCCTGGAGCCTGTCTTTGGATTCTGTGTCTCCCTCTCTCTCTGACCCTCCCCTGCTCACGCTGTCTCTATCTCTCTGCCAAAAATAAATAAAACATTTTTTGAAAAAAGTAAATTAGAGGTTCTAGAGTGAATTCTAATATGGGCTGGGTCCATTCACATTGATAAATAAAACTCTCTTTTAAATGTTCAAATTACTTAGTGGACTCAGCCTATCTTAGATACTTGTTCTTAAAATGTAGAATTATAGAATATTTCTTTCCTCTCTTCTGCCTTATTTCATAAACTCACAGAATTTGGTAAACCTTATAATTTGTATCAATGAAAAAAAGTTTTTAAATGATTGCTTATTGATAGTATTCATTAATGAAAATTGCTTTATGTACTTCATTGAAATATTTTGGGGGAGAGTCTAGTCATTGAAAAAAGTCATAGCTACGGTGTTTTTT
>NW_027551558.1:10394212-10430253 GCF_008692635.1 Crocuta crocuta | reverse complement strand
TTTTTTTTTTTTTTTTTTTTTTGTTATTTAATTTGAGAGAGAAAGCCTGAGTGAGGGAGGGACAGAGAGAGAGGGAAACGGAGAATCCCAAGCAGGCTTCACACTCTCAGCATGGAGCCTAACATGGGGCATGAAGCCACAAAGTGAGATCATGACCTGAGCAGAAGAAGACAGAACCTTAACAGACTGAGCCACCCAGGCTCCACTCCTGTTTTTTTTTGTTGTTGTTGTTTTGTTTTGTTTTGTTTTGTTTTTAGAGATACCAATATGTTATAGAGTTCGTTTTCTTTTAACATTATTTGAGGTTTTTGACAGTGGTGGCTAAATTTTTATCAGGAATGGGCTGTTAAAAATTTGTGACACGATTGTATATAAAGCTTTCAGAGTTATGAACATATGCTGAAGTAAACATAGAATCAGCAGTTTTGGATCCAGAATTAATGTTATCAACAAGATTTCTTCAAAACATTATTGTTATTTTAAAGTAGGGTTTTAAATCTGTTCTGGGGTTTAAAGTGTATAAAGGAGATCACAGAATCATGAGATCACGGAACCTAGAAGCACACTGATAAAGTGCTGTTCCACATCTTGGGTTTAAAGAAGTGCCACCTTTTTTCCTTTTCATGTTTTGCTGTTCTTACTGATTTCATTTTGCTTAATAAAAGTGGTACTTTCACGTGATGATTTTCTCTGCTGATGTGAAACATTTGAGTTGATGAATCTAGTAAGCTCAAATTCATAGAACCTCACATTAGAGAATTTGAACTGAGAGGGAACCGATAGGTCCTTGAGTTCAGCCATTGTGATAATCCACCTTTCATCACCACTTCTGGGAATCTGTCCCATGGCAACAGCCAAAGCTGCATGCAGTACTTATCAAGTGGGATTGAAATTCATAAGTCCTATGAATAGACACCTATTTGTGTGGATGTTAGAGACTTTTTCATGTATTTCATTTTCATCACCCAAGTTTTTAAGCTTTGATAGGAAAGATTAATGATGACCTCATATCTATCCTATGAAAGATGGACATTTTTATCTCTTTTTAAGATGACATGATCCATGGCGCCTGGGTGGCTCAGTCGGTTAAGCGTCTGACTTCGGCTCAGGTCTTGATCTCATGGTTCGTGGCTTCGAGCCCTGCGTCTGGCTCTGTGCTAACAGCTAGCTCAGAGCCTGGAGCCTGCTTCGGATTCTGTGTCTCCCTTTCTCTCTGAGACCCTCCCCTGCTCATGCTGTCTCTCTCTCAAATATAAATAAAAAACAAACAAAAAAAAGATGACATGATCCAACCACAAGTCAGAATGTAGATGTTAGAGATTGTAAAGAGCCAACTAGTGATTAGTTCATTCCTTCACTCACACAAACTCTCTCTGTCTCCCTTTTTCTCTCTCCCACCCCTCTCCCCCCTCTCTCACACACACACACACAGGTCATTACATTAGTTCATTTCTTTTTTTACATGTTTTATTTATTTCTGAGAGAGACAGCATGAGCAAAGGAGGGTCAGAGAGGGGGAGATAGGATCTGAAGCAGGCTCTAGGCTCTCAGCTGACAGCACAGAGCCCAACATGGGGTTCGAACTCACTCACTGTGAGATCGTGACGTGAGCCAAAGTCAGACGCTTAACTGACTGAGCCACCCAGGCTCCCCTACATTAGTTCATTTCTGTCATGAGTACACTTTTTAGGAAATGTTTCATTAGAGATTTCTAATTCATTTTGTTGGCAACCTGAGAACAGTAACAGTGGTACTTAAAACTACTAACAAATATATGAATTATTTCCAATTTGCTATTCTTGTCTTTTCTGTAGTTGTTCTAAGCATATATAATCTTCAGAAGCATGTATTTGGAGACCAAAGACTATTAACATGTCTCTTTGATTGACAGAACAATTATTCATTCATTTATTGATAGCTTTGACCTAATGTAGAGGAAATACAATTGAGACATACTATTCTAGTTTGGGAGTTGATCTGAAAAAGCAGATCATACTGCTTTAAAAAAAAAAATCAGTATGTGTGAGTTTTCCTCTTGAAAATATTTTAGAGGTTTTCCATCAGATGCAACTGTAGAAAGCTAGTAACTGAACTTGTGTCTGAAGCAAGGAGAAATACTGATTATATAAAGGTTTATATCATATGTGGTAGCTACTGTAGCGTTTCTCTTGTATGACAGTAATCTAGCCTGCAACATCTACTTGCGGTTTTGAAATTAACCTGTAATTTAGTCTTCACCCCAAATGACAAAAATTCAAATGACTCTGTGGGGTGCCAGAAGATGCACTGTAAACAGGGCTCAGGAAGGGGAGAAGGTAGAGCTCCGTCAGGATCGGCTCATTTTCACTGTGTCAGTATTATTGCAATAAAATTAACACTTCTTTGTGGTATTTTCCTTTCAGTACAGCTTAAAATCTTAATCTAGATAAAATAGTAATTCAAGCTCGGGCAACAGAACATTTGTATAATGGACCAAAATGTTAGGGCTTCAACAGAAATTTTTAAAATGCTTTTCTTCCTTTTGAAAACTGTTGCATGTGTGAGAGAAAGGTGTTTTCTCCACAGAGCTTGTAAGGAACTGTCACTTAACTGTGCCTGTCCGTCTATATTTCATACATTCTCTTCAAAACTCTTTAATTTCCTCTTCCAAATTGCACCACCCTATTAGGTTAAACAAACAGCAGTGCTTTTAATAAAGCATAATGTGTAAAGTAGTCAACTGAAAGTGGGAAGTCCAGGGACCCGAAGGCACTTCCTTCCTCTGTTGACCTAGTAGCCTTAGGCTAATCATTCCATCTCTACATGCCTTAATTTCCTCATCTATTTGAAAATAAAGGAGGATGGCATGTAGAATTGGATCACAGAGTTCCTACAGGTTTTCTAAGGTCTTACACATTTCTCACACTGTCATTTTCCTTTTAAAGGAGAAAGTAGTTTTTGAGGACTCAAAAGGATGTATTTCACACTTATTTAAGAAACTCTGACTTGGGGTGCTTGGGTGACTCAGTCAGTTACGCGGCAAATTTTGGCTCAGGTCATGATCTCACTCACAGCTTGTGAGTTCAGGCCCCATTTAGACTCTGTGCTGACAGCTCAGAGCCTGGAACCGCCTCGGATTCTGTGTCTTCACCTCTCACTGTCTCTCCTCCCCCACTCGTACTTTGTGTGTGTGTGTGTGTGCCTCTCTCTCTCTTTCTCTCAAAAATAAACATTAAAAAAATTAAACTCTGACTTAAAGGAAAAATCTTTTTATTACCATGGAAAAGAAGAAGCCCTAACTTTACAATTACAAATTTTTTTTTTTTTTTGGTTGTTGTTTGTTTTTTAATCTCTATGCCCACTGTGGGTCTCGAACTCACAACTCTTTGATCAAGAGTTGCATGCTCCACTGATTGAGCCAGTCAAGTACTCCTGGAAGTAATTGTTAAAAGCGTGTCCTCTAATGAGAAATTTTTTCAGAGTTCTGCTAGAATTCACTGATCTTAAGAGTGTCCTAGTTTTTACCCACAATAAGCTTCTGTATTATGAGTCCTGAAGTTATTTTCTCCCTGTCTGGAGAGGTGGCAGTATGAAAAATAGGATGATAAAGTTGAAAGTACTCAAGGGGCGCCTGACTGGCTCATTCAGAGATGTGTGCAACTCTTGATCTTAGGGTTATGGGTTTGAGCCCCATGTGGAATGTAGAAATTACTTAAAAAGAAAAAGAAAGTACTCAAAAGTTCCTTGGTAGTTATTGCTGGATATTTCATAAAGTTTCCCACATCTAGAATTACTGAGGGCCATGAACATACATAAATAGTTGGAAAAAATATTTGATAGTCCTTATTTTTAGAAATAATGTATTCTTATAGCGTCTAAAATGGGAAATCAGGTTTTATTTGTAATGATCTCAGAGAAAGCCTTCATTTATTTAGACTTTTTTTTTTTTTTTTAATATAATGTTTATTTTTGAGAGAGGACAGGCAGGAGGCAGAGAGAGGGGGACAGAGGATCTGAAGCTGGCTCTGTGCTGAGAGCTGTGAGCCTGATGTGAGGCTCGAGCTCATGAACGGCAAGAACATGACATCAGCCAAAATCAGACACTGGGAGCCACTCAGGTGTCTTTGAACTTATTTTTAAGAGTGCTGTTTAGCAAGCAAAATAATAAAACGTAAAGGAGGGACAATAGGGAGCTGCTCATGATGTCTATACTCTGAGCATTTCTTTATGCTACATAAGGATTGTTTTCTCTCTTTTTTTTCTTCCCATTTTGGCTTTATTGAGTAAAGCTCGTTATGTACATTTTGACTGGTCGTTGTACATCCAGATAAATTGTATTCATTGTTCATATTTTGATGTTTCCAAGGGATGACGTAAGATCCGCTCTTGAAATCACCATTGACTGCTATGAAAAGTATAAAGTCTTACCAAGGATTCACGATGTCTTATGTAAACTGATAGAGAAAGGCGAGACTGATCTAATTCAGAAAGGTGGGTCACTTCCCGTACCTTGATGTAGTTTTTTTGCCCCCTCTTGCTTATTTAATTTTAATGTGTTGCTGTGAAGAGAAAATTTAACAGGAGGGGAAGTATGTCCAGAGGAACTTTGTTGTGCTTCTAAATGAAAAAGGACGATACCGGGTAGATTTTCAATGTTATAAATGCCCCTGATTGTTTTAACTGTTCATTTTGCAAACTTGCCCCTCTGTAATTTTTTGCTCTCCATCTTGGCAATCTGCCTTTACGAGGAGGTTCCCCCCCCCACCAGCTCTCGAAGCTAGTCTTAGGTACTCCCTGTCATAGTGTGTACTCTTAGATAAGGCATGTGACAGGAAATAAGTTGACACAGCATCAGTGTTTAAGTTATTCTAAATATTTGTTTTCAAGTTTTTTTATATGTGTCCAGAACTTCAAGTGTTGTTTATATTTTTTCCTTCTGCTTTGTTTTTTTTCTTTCCCCTCTAGCAATGAACTTTGTGAGCAAGGAACAAGGTGAAATGACAATGCTGTATGATCTCTTTTTCGCCTTCCTACAAACAGGAAATTATAAAGAGGCCAAGAAGATCATTGAGGTATGATTTTTAACTACAGTATTCTAATTGGACACCTATTTAGACTCTGAATTGGAATATGTATAAGAATTTTAACCTTTAATTACAGCTGTTCTGATTCACGTTAATATAATTCAATCCCAATAACAGGTTCGGGGGGGAGGGGTACTCGGCCAGCTTCTTTATTGTATGTAATTACAGTTCAGAAAAGGCAGCCTGGTTGTATATTGAATTTGTTTCCTCACTTTGTTAAATTCACTGTTATGTATCAAAATGATATTTGCATATTAAATCTTGGATTGTGGAACAATTAAATTAAACTGGCATTCCTGGGTGTAAAGTTGCTAATCCTCTTTGCCAAGGAATTCTTTGTTCTTAAAAGCAGTGGAATTTAATTTGCTGCAGACCATGCTCAGATTTATTTGTAATGCTTGTCTACAAGTTAATCAGCCAAACAAGTGCTGTCTGCAACTGTTTGGCATTTAATTTAAAATTTCTTCTTCTTCTTTTTCTTTTTTAACTATGGTAAGCAGCTTACGGGAAATGGTAGGTGACAAACCTGGCCTATTTAGGATTAGTGTATTTTTATCTAGGCTTGATTGAAATTTTGCTTACTGAAATTGATAAGTCAAAGGGCAACTATAAAGTCTGTCCAAATTATGATTAATTTCACTATTGAACAGTTCTGTTTCCTCTACAAAAAACATTCCACAGAGGATAGACCCATTACCTTAAGAAAAATTATTTAACGTGAAATAAATAAAATAGACTTGAAAATGTACCAGTATGTCATGTTTCTGTCAGATCATACTTTGTCATTACTCCGTGTCTTTTTCCAAAAGTTCCCATGGATGGGACACAAAGGTGATGTTTGGCTTCCTCGTTTGTATATTGATGACTGCTTATCATGACATTGAAAATGTAGTTATATAACCCAGAAAATGTTTAGTGTCTCTTGATGATGAAAAGGGAAGACTGTGATACCGATTCAGAATATTCTTCCCAGTCTGTCTTACCAGACAGTCTGTCTTCCTGTCAGAGGGAAGTGGGATATGCTGTCTTGGACAGGTGCTTCTGTAGCTCAAGTAGTCCATTTCAGTTTTGTAGAAAATAGTATAAATTCTTTCATTGCAAGTGCACAGTGTAAGTGAAAATGCGGGAAGCTCTTCAGATTCACCTCTTCAGAAGCCTTTTGAGTTCTTCTGCTCTGTACGCGTGGTATCAGGATTAGGGCACTGATCAGAGGAGAAATGAAACTCAGGTATTCAGATAATAGTGATGAGAGGCTCTACAGTAGGAAATCATGCTTGTCTCTTTATGGAATGAGCAGCACATTACAGGAAGAGCCAAAGGCATAAAAATGAGTTTGCCTTTGGCCATATACTTGCTAGTGTGGTAATGGAGAGTTTACTAAACCGTTTTAAGCTTCCTCGTCTATAAAAGGGAATATAGTATCTTTCTTTAAGATTCAATCACCTAATGTATGTAAAGCAGCTTGTATGTTTCCTGGATTACGGTAGTAATCAATAATATTAATTCTCTTTGCCCCTCAAAAGTAGGGATTGTGTTATCTTCTTTACCCCTGCATAATTCACGATGTAATGCTCCGCATAAAGTTACATGTTGTCACATGAATAGGCAAGAGAAAACTGCCTCTTGATTACTTTAAAGCTTTGCCAACTGTCACATCATTGAGCGTAGTCATTTAGGAATGGCTGTCTACTGATGACCAGAACTTTCATAGTGGATGTGTACGGAATTGCTTAAAGGATAAAGAATGGCTCTCTGGAGCACCTGCGGTGTGTAGGGTAGGACAGGAGGTGCGTAACAGGAGACTAGACTGAAGCACAGTTTTAGTTTCTTTTTTTGACGGTTAGCTGGAATTGAATTAAAGAGGGAACTTATTTTTTCACTGTTGAAATTCAAAACCCAGAGGCACCTGGGTGGCTCAGTCACGATTTCATGGCTGGTGAGATTGAGCCCCGTGTCAGGTTCCACGCTGACAATAGGGAACCTGCTTAGGATTCTCTCTCTCCCTCTCTCTCTTGCCCTCCCCTGCTTGCGTTCTCCCTCCCTCCCTCCCATTCTCTCTCGCTCTGTCTCTTTCTCAAAATAAATAAACAAAAAAAAAAAAATCAAGACCTGGAATTGTCTCTTGTAGTTTTCTAAGGATTATTGAAATATAAAAAAATAATAAAAATTAATCAACTATGACTGTATCAGCATATGAAAGAATATTCTAAACAATGAGCCAAATTTTGGTATCATTTCCAAAAATGCAGTGGTGTCTTATCAATGGGTGTATTTGCCTGGGTTGAGATTCCAAACTTCATATTGTGAAGCTTCTTTGTATTTCAAGGACTGTGGGAGATCGGATAAACCAGTCATGCAAATGTTCACATAAATGAAGACAGGAGAGACAGGATTCAGTGTAACAACAGCTTGTGTTGCTTTTTAAATGAACTGATGTACGTATATCATGTAGATTACATTTTAACATAGCCTTTATATTTTGTTTATACACATGGATTATTGCAGGAGATCGGGTTTATAGTTATTTTATTTTGTAGTTTTCTGAGTTTTCTATAGTGAGCATCCGTTTTCTTATCCTCAGAGAAAGTGTTCTCTTCCAAAAGAAAGAAAGAGAGAAAAGTAAATGAGACTAAGAACTAATGTGAAGCTCTTTGAATGTGAGATTAATATGTGAGGATAATTACTATATGAGACCGAGAAATGCTAACTGCTGTAAGAAAAGTATAATCGTTCTGAAAGTTCAAGGGTGGAACTTATTCCCAGCGACCAAAATTAGGCAAGGCTTTCTAGAGGAAGTAGAGTATGAGGTGGGGGCTGATGAATATAGTAGTACTTTCACATTTGAGAATTTGATGGGGCTGGGAAGGCTATTACTGGTATTAGAGGTAGAGCAAAGAAGTAGAAAGGGGGAAATCTCTAAATAGTTCTTTTTCCCCAGCTGTATTGCGATATAATTGACATATAACATTGTGTCAGTTTAAGGTGTACACTGTGTTGATTTGATTACTTGTATTTTTTAAGTTTATTTATTTAGTTGGAGAGAGAAAGTGAGGCAGAGAGAGAGAATCCAAAGCAGGCTCTGCACTGTCAGCACAGAGTCCGATGCAGGGCTCGAACTCATGAACTGTGAGATCATGACCTGAGCTGAAACCAAGAGTCAGACACTTAACCTGCTGAGCCACCCAGGCGCCTCTGATTGCTTATGTTTTACAAAACTACCGCAGTAATGTTACTTAGTGCCTTTTTTGTCTCACATAATTACTTTTTTTTTTTGTGGTGAGAACATTTTAGATTTATTCTCAGCAACTTTCAAGTATATATATATATATTTTTAATAACATTTTAAAAGTTTTATATGTTTAAATAATATCTACACCCAGCATGGGGCTCAAACTCATAACCCCGAGATCAAGAGTTGTGCGCTCCTCAGGCTGAGCCAGCCAGGCACCCCTGCAATGTAGTATTGTTAACTGTAATCTTAGGTCCCCAGAACCTGTTCGTCTTATGGGGGAAATTTGTACCCTTTGACCAACGTCTCCCCATTTCCCCTGAGCCCCTGACGACCACTGTTCTAGGAGTTTGAGATTATACTGTATTGGTCTTTCTCTGCCTGACTTACTTCACTTAGCATGATGCCCTCCGGTCTGTCCTGTTTGACCAATTTCCCCTCCCTTCCTTCTTCTCTTCTTTTCTCCTTTCTTCCTTCCCTCCTGTCTCCTTCTTCCCTCTCTCCCTTTCTTCTTTATATCATTAACAAATAATTACTGATGACATTTTACAGTCTAGTCCTAAAGAAAGACCTTAAAAAATGAGTCTGTATAATGCAGTAATTGCTGTAGAAAGGACGTGTTTCAGACTTGATCTTTCTGAGGAAGTGACGTTTGGGATGAGAACGAAAGGATGAACTGGGAGCCAGCCACGTAGAGTGAAGGCAGAAACATTTCAGGTCCTGGAACTCCCTGTGTAAAGGCACTAAGGCAGGAAAGCGCTTCTGTCTTGTATCCTTGTGCTGTCTCTCTGGACTCTATCAGATAATACTCAAAGAGTGTCTGGTACATTATCAAACACTTTTTTTAAGTATAAAGTTTATTTGTTTATTTTGAGAGAGAGAGAGCACAGGCAGGTGAGGGGCAGAGAGAAGGAGTGATAGAATCTCAGACAGGCTCTGAGCTGTCAGCACAGAGCCTGATGTGGGGCTTGAAGTCAGGAACTGTGAGATCATGACCTGAAGGGAGATCAAGAGTCGGACGCTTAACTGACCGAGCCACCCAGGTGCTTTCTTTTCCCCTTAAATAAAGTTTATTTATTCTGAGAGAGAGCACAGGCAGGTGAGGGGCAGCGTTATCAAACACTTAATACATGTTAATTTTATTCCCTTCCTTCTGTGAGACATGCTACCCTGTGTTGAAGTCAGGCCTTTTGTGTCTCCTGCAGCCTCGTCCTCTGCAGGCTAACTGTCCCTGGCTCCTCTCAGTGTTCTTCTGGCATGTTCTGGAATGAAATTGGGGAAGGAAATGTTCACAAATTATCTTTACAAACTTATTTAATAATATCAGGTAAATATTTTGTGAACCGTATTCTGTGTTGCAGCAGCGATGATGATCAATCTGACACTTTTCCCCTGTGAATAGACTGAAACAAAATTTATTACGCTTGTTACTGTTTAAAACATGCCAAGTCTGAAGACACATTGTTAATCCCATTCCTCATTTAGTCCTCCCTGTGGTTTTCCTATACTTTTTTCAGTGCCTGTTTCTTTTATATATAATTGAAAGAAATCGAACCCTAGATATACCCTCCATCACTGCTTCTGCATTTCCCTGTGTGGAATTAAGAACTCTTTTAAGCATTATTTTTAATGACTCCATCATTCCATTGTCTAAGTGAACTAAAGTTTATTTGCCCATTTTTCTTTTGAGAAAAAATGTTTTATTAAAAGAAATCATCATAACTCACATCTTAAGCTATGGGTGTACAGGTGTATTTGCTTTCCAGATTATTTACATAGGATCGTTTCTTAGAAGTAGGTGAATATTATTACCATTTAAGGCCCCGATACACAAAGACAGAAATTTTGTTCTGTCTTTATTTTATGTATTTATTTAAAAACTTTTTTTTAATGTTTATCTTGGGGGAGGGGGCAGGCACAGAATCTGAAACAGGCTCCAGGCTCTGTGCAGGCTCTGAGCTGTCAGCACAGGGCCCGATGCAGGGCTCAAACCCATGGATTGTGAGATCATGACCGGAGTCAAAGTCTGCTGCTTAACTGACTGAGCCACCCAGGTGCTGGGTTCTGTCTTTATAGATGATACCTCTTTTATGGTTATCTTAGCAGAGATTTGGTCTAAAGCGCAGGCCTTATGATAAACTAGCATGGTATTTTATTTTTTTAAATCAGGTAATGCTGCTCTCATGGAATGAATTTGGAAGCTTTCTTTTCTCTTCTGTTTTTTTTTTTTTGAATAATTTGAGAATAATAGGTGTTTATTCTTCCAGTGTTTGGTAGAATTTACCTGTGAAGCTATCCAGTCCTGGGAGTTCTTTGTTTACTGAATCAGTTTCTTGCCAGTAATTGATCTGCTCAAATTTTCTATTTCTTCCTGATTTGGTTTTGGAAGGTTTTATGTTTCTAGGAATTTGTCCACTTTTTTTCTTGATTGTCTAATTTGTTGGCATATAGTGTAATGGTATTTTCTCATTTAAGAAAGGACTTTATTATGGGGCGCCTGGGTGGCTCATTTAGTTAAACGTCTGACTCCTGGTTTCCGCTCAGGTCATGATCTCACGTGAGTTCGAGGCCCACAGTGCAGAGCCTGCTTGAGATTCTCTCCCTCTCTCTGCCCCTCCCCTGCTCACGCTCGCACACGCGCGCTCTCTCAAAATAAACAAAACTTTAAAAAAATTTTTTTAACAAAAGATTTTATTCTTTCAGTCAAGTATTTTTAAGGTACTTTAGTCACCTCCCAGGAAGAAAGTATTTCAAAGTCATTTAATAAATTAACAGTGTTTGGGGCGCCCGGGTGGCTCAGTCATTTGAGCCTCCGACTTCAGCTTGGGTCATGATCTCAAAGTTTGTGAGTTTGAGCCCTGCATCAGGCTCTCTGCTGTCAGAGCAGAGCCTACTTTGGATCCTCTGTGCGCCCCCCTCTACCCCCAAATAAATAAAAATAAATAACATTGTTTGAATAATTCATTTTGTGTTTTAAGACTGGACATTAAGTTCAGTGAGGGATGTTATATACAAATATGAAAAGAGTTAAATAATGACCTGAAATATTAAATGACTCTGTTAAATGTTTCTATATAGAAAGATTGTTTATGTTTATTCTTAGCCCTTTGAGCAAGCAAATTCAGTAATCACTTACTTAGTGCCTGCTGTGTGCCAGGCCCTGCTAAGTTTTCCAGGTATAAACACAAAGATCTTTGAGTAAGAGTCTGCTTTAAACTTAGCTTTTCTCATTTCTGCCTTTTCCTTTGAGGTGCATACCTAGACTACAAGCTAAACAGTATAACTAGCATAGGCAGTGTTTTTATACTTCTCAAATGATTTTCGTGTACATCTTTACGTGAGCCTTACAAGACAACTCTGAGAAGTAATTCAGGCAAAGAAACGAGTTCGGAGTGTTCATGTGGAGCTTGTTTAATTAGTAGTGGCCATGGGATTTGAAATCGGGTCCTGATTTTGCATTTTCTCTTGGTTCTCTTACACCAGTTCCTACCTCTTGGATCTCTCTCTCTCTCTTTTTAAAATTAAGATAAGAGGGGCACCTAGGTGGCTTAGTCGGTTAAACATTTGACTACGGCTCAGGTCATGATCTCCCAGTCCATGGGTTCAAGCTGCGTGTTGGGCTCTGTGCTGACAGCTCGGAGCCTGGAGCCTGCTTCAGATTCTGTGTTTCCCTCTCTCTCTGCCCCTCCCGGATCACATTTTGTCTCTCTCAAAATAAAATAAAGACATAAAAATAAATAATAAATAAATAAATAAATAAAATTGAGGTAAAATACAGCATTGCATAAGTTTAAGGCATGCAGCGTGTTGATTGGATGCATTTATATATTGCAATATGAACTCCATGATCTCTTGACCCCTTAATAATCTGAACCATCAAAAGAACTTACCCTTTCTCCGGAATTAATCTCTCTTGATTTTTCTCCCTCTTATCTGCCATTACCCTCCTATCACATTGTAGCCAGAGTAAATTTGCTGTCTTCTCGGGGCAAAACCCTTCTTCTTTTTGTGATTTTGTGTTTAGAGCCAAAAGTTTGGATTATAGTGATCTCCCAGTTTTTGTGACTTTTTCCATTGTTTCTTACTAGATCATATTCAGGGTTTTATCCTAATTTGCCTTCCTTACTGAGCCAGAATGGATCTTATATATACAGAAAGATTTTTGTCCCCCCCCCCCCCCCAAGATTTTATTTTTAAGGAGGGGCGCCTGGGTGGTTCAGTCAGTTGAGCGTCCGACTTCAGCTCAGGTCAATGATCTTTTTTGGTTAGTGAGTTCAAGCCCCACTTTGGGCTCTGTGCTGACAGCTCAGAGCCTGGAGCCTGCTTCAGATTCTGTGTCTCCCTATCTCTCTGCCCCTCCCCTGTTTGTGCTCTGTTTCTTTCTCCTTCAAAAATAAATAAACGTTAAAAAAAAAAAAAAAGATTTTATTTTTAAGGAATTCCTGCACCCCATGTGGGACTCAGAATCCCACCCTAGAGATCAAGAGTTGCATGCTCTTCCCACTGAGCCAGCCAGGTGCCCCACAGAAGGATTTTTAGAGCTAGTTTTTTTCCCTGTGACCTCCCACATTTCAAGAGATAGATGTCAGTTCTCATGCCAATTCTCATGCCCCCTGTCGTTAGGATCTCCTGTAACACCTGGTTAGATGGGTCATGTTTAGTTTACCGTAGTTAGTCTGCTGGTTTGACTTGCTCAGCCATATTTTCCTTCCTACTCTAGACATGGGCTTTACGTCAGTCTGAAGATTTTGGAGAAAAGGACAAATATCAGAAGACTTAATAAGTTCCATGATACCTTTTCCTCCTCTGCTATTCTAGCTATGATGATAAATTGTTGGGGTTTTGTTGTATTTGTGTGTCCACAAAACTCTTGGTTTTCCTCCTACACTGCCTAGAGGGTGTGGGGCTCTGGTAGTTGTTTGTTTTCCATTTCATATTTCTAGCACTGATGGCAGAAAAAACTTCTATTTTGGTCAAATTTAAAATAGTTTTTCTTGAGGTCGAACTTGAAGTAGAAGAATCTTCTCTTTCTACTTTAAAGATAATGATTAGTTAATAGGTATTTTTACTAGTACGTATAGAAGCCTATTAGGGTAACAGGAAATTTACATCAGAGTAATGTAATGCAATTAAAATTATTTCTTATTTTGGATTACTGTTATTCTTATACAAGTGAACTTACTACTAAATTGGAACATCACAAAGAATGTTTTGAAGCCCAGTAACCCAGGGGGAAACAAACATGCCAGGTTTTTTATTACAGTAATTACTTTATCCTCACTGTCCATTAATTAGATTGTCACAAAACCAGAAAAAATACTAGGTAAGTTCGTTGTTTTAACTAAGCATTAACTGGTTTTTGATAAGTTATATTTAATATCCCAATTAGATTTCTGTTCTCCATATTTTTATTACATTTTCTATTTTTGCTTTCAACTTGTAGTGTTTAAAATTCAATAAGATGTTCAGAGATAAGCCAGAAATGTAGACTATTAACAGAAGCCTAGGAGATTTAGTTAATCTGACCTAGATGTTCTTTTGATGATTGAGATTTATAATGTGAAAACAGTTCTCAATTTCAAAATGAAACATAAGACTATCTCCCGTATAAGCTGCCCTGCCAGTGACAGGCAGATTAATCAGCCACGAAAAGGAAGAGTTTACCATAAAAGTTGTGCTGTTTAGATCGTTGGTATTTGGATCAGCGATAATGTTGAAAGTTATAAGTGAATGAATCCAGTCTTCACATTTTGCCTTCTCAAGAGGACTGTCCAGAATTTTTGCAAGGGCTTTTTGGATACATTTGATTTCATTTGGTTGCATTTTCAGTGTAATGCATGTGAAACAAAACAGGTCATCAGGTGAGAAAACCCTTGAGATGAAATTGTGCGCAAATGTAAATATTGATATTTGAGAATCTATTTAAACAAGGAATTTATTCAGCATTTTGTTGTCGTATCCCCAATGTGCATGCTTGCACGGTTAGCAGGAGAACACTTACACAGCTTCTGCTGTACCCGCTTTTCTGTCATTCTGCCAAAACTCTGAGGTGTTCGTGTCTGCTTCAGTTCTTAACATTACACAATATTATTTTAAGAGATAAAAAATAATGAGGACTTATAAATAAGAGATCAGATTTGAGGGGTACCTGGTTTAGTCAACAAAGCAGAGTGGAGAAAGCAGTAAAGGTACCTCCTCTAGACTGGAGCAGCCAGGGCTAATGAGCATGTAGTTTTCTTATCATAATGCTGTGATTGAAATGTAGTATTTAATGGTGAAGCCCTCTTACAGATGATGAAAATACTATAGTTAGAGTGACAAATCCTTGGAATTATGTGTGAATTGGTTTGCCTTTTATTCCAGTATCCAGAATTGTAAAGGAATTGCTTTGCAGCCAGAGTTATTGACTAGTCATTTCTGATTGACGATATAACCTATGTCTCAGTAATTAAAGTAAACCAAGACTATGAACTAGCTTTAAGTACTTAGTTTGTTTTAAGTACCTAACTCTTTCTTTATCACCCGATTTTACAAAACATGTTAAAAGAAAAAGTAAATGCCATTGGTTTATTGTTGTGATAATGGCTAATAAGTTTGCGTAACATAATATTTTTTGCTTCTTGAATTCATTGGGATCTCTGAAAGAGTATGTGTGCGTGTGTTTGATTTGACATCTTTGGAGTTGATTTAGTTCATTGAGTCAAGGTTTCTTTTTGAACTCAAGAAAGCTTAACCATTTTAAAATTTAAAGATTTATGGAATGGAAATTGACCTGCAAAACAACACTTTGACGTAACTCGAATCTTTTAGATACTGGTTAAATGTAGGTTACAATTTAGGTGTTTTATCCTAAAAGTCTTTGATAACTATGATACTAAGAGGTTTCTTTTATTATATGTTTGGGAAGGAAGCGACAAATTCAGGAGAAGGAAAACTATTTGTCTTGGAAGGAAAATTAACATTTAGCTAAGCTTTACCTCACATGCTGTATGATTATTTATTTTATAGACTCCAGGCATCAGAGCGCGATCTTCTAGACTTCAGTGGTTTTGTGATCGATGTATTTCAAGTAATCAGGTTTGTCTTTAATTTCTGGCCTCAAGCACCTAAAACTGTGAGTAGAAAGCAGGTGTCCTACATGTCATATGAGCATTTGGGGACTTCGGGACATATGGCATTATTAATGGAAGCAGCGTTCTCTTGGTTGTTTTCCAGATAAGCGGGAGCTTAATTCTTGTTCCTGAGGTGCCGTGGAATCCCTAAAAATTTTAATTAGGCCCTGAAGATTTCCACTTGCTTTATCCTAGTTGTTGGCTTGAGCAGGCTAACCTTGTTTCCTTGGCAGTTTAAATCTGCTTCCGTTCTTAGTGACCAGAGGAGTCGCTTGATGGGAGCCCAGGTGGAATTTCTGCTTTACCTCTCCTCTGGTGTAGATATCTGTTCATATCCTGCCAAGTAAAAGCCACAGGGGAAGGGGAGTGTAACATTTAGGTGGAGGAATATTCTTATTGATAAATAAGAGGATGTGCTCACTCTACCCTCCATCCCAAGCATCGCTGAATTCTTCAAAATGCATCTTCATGGAGGTTCCCTCGATTAGATAATTGTTCTTGACTGCAGAGTCCTTCAGCTTTTTAACTCAAAAAATTTTTTTAATTGTGTTAAAATGCATCTAACAAAATTTATCATTTTAGCCATTTTTAAGCATTAATTACATTCACATTGTTCTGCTTGGCTCTTTAAATGTTGAAAGGAAGTGAATCTGCACTTTGGGTAAAGCTTATTTGAAGGATTATCTAACTAATATTTGTGAACTCTAAAATATATCCTTTACACAGTCTAGATCCATCTGTTAATCTTATTTTTAAGGTTGAAACTCTAGAAAAATTAGTGGAGCTGACGCAGAAGCTATTTGAATGTGATAGAGACCAGCTGTACTACAGTCTGCTGAGGCTATATAGTAAGTAATCTGACTTTCCTCATGTTTTCCTCTTGCGATGTCTATTCTATTTCAGGTGCAAGAAAGAGGAGTGTCAGGCAGGTCCAGGGATTGTCAAATGTGTAGCCTTTAGCAAGAGGCTTCAGTAGAGGCCAGATGGAATTTTATCACAGAATGTTACATTGTATCACTAGACCCCATTTCTGACCATCTTATTGCAGTAATGAGAAGATGAGAAAAATCTTCATCAGGGTCACAGAATTTAATGGGACTTTTTGAGGAAAGACTAATTTTTTTCTTCTTTTTATATGTAAGTGCTCCAGTAGACTTAGCAGCCAGTCACTTGTATAAATGGCACCATCATTGACCTGTTCATGTGTATAAGATCTTTTTCCAGAAGAATGCATATTGATATACAAACTCATTGCCAATTTTTTAAAATGTGGCTATATTGTAGTATGGTTTTGACCTCTTCTATATGGTGGACATTTTCTTATATTTTATTAACCTACAAATAACTTCATGGGATGGATATACTGGTTTACCCAGCCAATCTCCTAATGCTAGACATTGGAATAGAATTCAGTTTCTCATGTTAGAAAATAGCGCTGCATTAACTATCTCATCTTTGTGCCGTAATCTTTGTGCATACCCTTAGTTGTTTCCTTGTGCTGGATTTACATTCATGTTCTGAAACTTTTGATCTCCGTTACCCAACATTTCTCTAGTATGTTGATTCCAGTTTATGCATCTGGGAACTTTGCGGTCTCTTTTAGGGTGTTTGGGTGGAGAGGAACAACGCTTTGAATAGTCAATGACCTCTCCTCCCTTTTTTACTTCATAGATCTAGATTATTTTCTTTTCTCATGGGAAATTTTCCTTCACCAAACACCACAGACAGCAGTGAATAAGTTAGTTCATTTGTCTTTTTGAATTTATATTTATTATCCTTAGAAGCTTTATCTTCTTTGTTGGTGGTATAAATAAGACTTGCCATAAAATTAATGTTTCAGTTGTTGGCTGCATTGAAGCACACACTTCACTATGTAATTCTTCAAAGTCTAAAAATTCTTAAAATTCAATTCTTTGGTTTGAATCAATTCTGGTACATAGTACTAAGGTTGTTATTGAATATACAATTAGAAAACTTAACATTTTCAGAGTTTAGTCCTCAGTTGGTCCTCAGAATACATTATAACCTATATTCACTCAGGTGCCAATTCTTTCCGTCTCCCCTCCCCCTTCTTCCTTTTGAGGAACTACTTCACACTTAACCTTTAATTTTGTGCAGACTTCAAAAGGAAAAAAAAAAAACACCTGAATTTGTTTCCATACAAGTCCCAGCATTTAAAGTCGTCCTCGTAGAAGGCCCTAATCCCTTACTGTGTGGACATTGAGCAGGGCCCTGCAGGTAAATAGGTAGGGCCCTGTGGAAAGAGTTAGGCCTCTGACCAAGACAGGAGCGAGAGAACAGCCAGAAGAACATACGAGGTACATACAGTATTATGGTCGTCCAGGGAAGGCGGGAAGGGCCAGCCTCACAGACTTCTTTTTCTTGTATGCAGGTGACCTTTGCTGTTGTTGTTGTTGTTGTTGTTGTTGTCCCAAAAGAAAGAAAAGAAAAAAACAACTTCTAAGTTCATTTAACATTTCCTTTAGGGATAAGCAGTCTCTGAGTTTTATTATCATTTTTTTTTCACCTTCATCCCTTCTCTTTGCTCTGTTGGACCCCTCCCTCCAGTTCTTTGCTCTGTATTTGAGCCAGCAGTCGGAAGAACGCGGTAATGTGAGGGTGGCCTCTTGTGAGGCTAGAGGCCAGAGGAACCATTATAACGAAGTAAACTTTTTAACCCAGTTTGTGTACTTCATACCTTTTTTAGTGCTATAAATAGATCATGGGGTCGTGATAACCCTAATTCTTCCCTTTCTGAAGAATAAACCAGTGCTCTTCCTTTGTTGACCCCCTTTTTCGATTTTGCCTTCTGACTTGGACCACTATGTAAACATGTTAAATAATTTATAAAGCACTGTGGACTCAATTTATTTGAAAAGGAACATATAATATGGAATGATATATGAGGTGTGGTCCTATTGTACTTGAAACATCCCTATTTTGGATTCTGGATTTCTCAGAAAGTAATTTGTTTGACCTGCTGGAACTTTTTATGCATTCGTTCTTTCTCATGGTGTCATTTTAGTCTTTGAAAGCAATTGGCCTGATTATTTTGGGGTATTTGTTGAAGAGCAGTTTTGTTTTGTTTTAAAATAGCATCCCCTGCCCACCATACACACTTCCTGTTGTGAATCACAGCATACTGCAGAAACAGGCAGAAAACAACGATACACATTGCCCTGGTTTATGATAGCCAACATTCGTGCGTCTCTAATCTAGATGAAGAAATAGAAAATGAAACTTTTCATATGTTTAAATTCTAGTTGTCCTAAACGTTTCATTTTCTACCTGCTCTGTACAGTATGGTGCCTGTAGATGATCTGTTAAAAAGAATCTGTCACGATGCAGATTTTGGTTCTGTCTTTTCTAATAGATTTTCTGACATCACCTTTCATGGTGATAGTCTTGCAAAATTAGTTCCTAATTAGTTTGAGATGACAGTATTTTTACCTTCTTATTGAACATTTTCTTTATATTCTAAACATGACCATTTCTTTTTACATATATACATATAGCTTATTATTTGTATACATTATTGGAAAACAGTTTGTAATTTTGTCTTAAAGTTTTTACAAATCGATTTTTAAAAAGCCAACATTTACACGTTAGCATTTCTTCTACCTCAGAAGTTATTTATGTGCTTTTTCCCCCAGTACTTCTTCTGGTCATTGACATTTCTCTTCACACTGTGTGGGTTCCTGTCATTATTCTACAAATAAGGCAGGAGTATATTCCAAATTACTAGAGTCAAGCAGTACAGTAGTGTACAGAACAAAATGTGGAACTGTCATTTTGTCCACCCCTCAGAAGTAACTTGTCAGTTGGCCAGCCTTCCAGATTTCCCTCTGTATATTTGTATCCATATGGTTTTTACATATCCACCAATTACTTTGTTTTATCCTCTACATGCTTCATACTCTACATTATGTTCCATGGCTTCCTTTCTTAGTTAATATGAAATAAATCCACAGGGAAAGATCAGTGACTTTTCTCTCTTTAATTACCAAATTTAAGTGTGTGTGTCCTTTGTATTTTAAAAATATACTTCGTGTTTCAGTTTATGTGATCGTGTTTCTTCTAGGTGCTCACATTTTTCCATCTTTGACCAGGGGCAGCTCCTTCACGTTGGCTCCTAGGTCATAGGACACCCCTCGCTTGTCTTGGGTTGTTTTTAGGCAAAACAAGACAGCCCAGGCTTGCCTTGCGCAATCCTGTCCCAGCCCTGGGTTCCTTGTCTCAGAGTGGATGTTTAGAGACCACAATTTGCCAGTTGCCCCCTCTGATCAGTAATATGAACTTTCCGACTTGAACTAAAACCCCAAACTAGACGTTTTCATCTCTTCGTTCAGTACCATAGCGGTTGCTGTGACAACTCTTGTCACACACTGGTCACATCGCCATAAATTACAATCCCACAACAGTGCGTGTTCTGGTGAAATCACCAGTGGTGGCCAGAGTTGTTGGTCGTATAGCTTGCCAGTTTTCAGAGGCTCTGCAGCAGTCAGTCCTCTCGTTCTTTAAAGAGGGCGAACCAAGGGTGCCCGGAGGGCAGGGATGGGATTCGAGAGGCAGAGCGTCCATTCCTGGGCCACTGCCCGGTGGCAAGTAGATTGCTTGGTAGCAGGGATTTTAAGCCCCAGAGGGATAGTACACAAGAAAGGCATAGCCTTTCTGTCTTCTTGTGAGTTTTTGCACACAGGTGCAAATATTGGTACACTGACTAGGTTGCCTCAAGTTTTTGTTCTGTATTTTGTGATCCAGGTATATTTCCAAGTTTTTTCTTTAAACAAACAAACAAAAAGGCGTATGTGTAAATATAAATGACCAAGTTGTTTCATGCTATAGGCACTGTCTAGTTTTCACGTATTTTGAAATCTTTTCTTGTAAAAGCTGCTAGTCCATTTTAATTAGAGGTGCATCTCTGTAATATCTTGTTCTCCCAAACTGGAAGCTTCTGTATACTTGTGCCATTTTTAGAAGAAAATTGTCTTCCTGTAACTCTTAGAGTTGAAGGCACAGAGTTGTACATCCTCCACCCTCTTTCTTCTCTTCAGTGTTTGGAGTAGTTATATTAGCTTAAAAATGGATCTCTTTAAAAAGCACCTTAGCAGTGCTGTTTCCAGCTCCTGGAAACCTTTCCTGTATCTTGCACAGTGCACAGTACTCTCGCAGGGAACGCAAGTTTTCCACCTTTTCTCTTCTACAGAATTAAAGATACTGGAGCTTTCGTTTTGTTTTTAATGTATTTAATTTGATTAGTTTTATATATTCACATAATTGAAAAGACACTGTTGAATTTTACGCTACATAAGAACATTCTAATGAAGGATAAACATAATTAGCTTATGAGAGTCTTGTTTTGAAAATAGATTATAAATTTAATCGTTTTGTATGCAGCTGATCTTACTATCAAAGTATGTACAAAATCATTGTAATCTGTGTATGACCTGACAAAATTTTCCTGCTTGGTAGCTTTCTGATGGAGCATGAATGTATTTTGTTTTTTCTTCTTTGAATTTTTTACTTTTAAGAGTCATTAGTTATCAGAAAACTTAGCTTTTCAGTTGGAGGAGTCGGGGAGAATCTAAGAAATTCCCATTTGTTTTAGTATTTTGAAATTCCTGAAAAACACGTTTTTCTGGAACATTTTGTGCTCTGAAATAACCCTTTTCCTAGAGCCTACTCTATACAATGAAGATACTCTTTATTCATATTTGAAAATTTAAAAAAGATTTTTAAAGGAATATTTGTGCTTAATAGTTGTATTGAACTTAGTGCCATGATATTTTTCATATTTTCTAGTTTTTCACAAGCAGAAAGTTTATTATATTAAATGACTGACATTTTCTTCTTTTAAAACCCGTTAGAAGGTTTTAAAAAGAAAGTCTTGATTATTAAATTTTTGCTATTTGTGAAGACTAGATCATCACATAAAAGGAACATATAAGGAATACCACGTATTCATTCAGTGTGAAGGAATCTGCCTGTTTCCTTCTGGTAAATTTCCCTTACCATATAATACTTCTAGTGTGATGACATTATTTGTTGGGATAAGAAATCTGTCACACAATGTCATAGACATTCTTTAAGTTAGCAAAAGAGACAGAATTCTCCATATTCATCTAAGTGAAAAGTGTTTGTTGATTTGTCCCTTTTGAAGAAAATCCTACATCTGCGTGCTTTTACTCACTTTAGACCGTCAGCTGTGTATTAAAGTGCATACATGTACCCATCATCTTTCCAGAGTCTCACGGACATAGTTGAATTGTTACCTGTCTCAGGTTTTGATTTCAGCATTGGGCAACTTCTCAGTTACTTTAAAAAGGTTCTCAGAGTACGTAGTAAAGGGTAGGAGGTTTGTTGTTTGTTGTTGTTTTTTAATAGGCAAGGGCATTCTATTGTTGAAAATTCAAAAGGTATACAGAAAGAAGTCTTCTCACCTTTGGTGCACAATCATCCTATTCCTTTCCCTGGAAGTAGTTATTTGGGGTAGTGCTTACAACTCAGCATCAAAGAGGAGGAAGTGCTAAACATTTTATGAATTCTACTTAGTATGTTCTTTAATTTTTGCCTAATCAAATTTTACAGAAATCAATGGTGACTGGCAAAGAGCTGATGCTGTCTGGAACAAAATGCAAGAAGAAAATATTATTCCTCGTGCAAAGACATTACGATTATTAGCAGACATCCTTAGAAACAATAATCAGGAGGTTCCGTTTGATGTACCTGAGGTAATTTGTTTTTAACTGTAAGCGTAACAGATGTTGTCAGTATAACGTGAGGGCATAGATGAGCCTGGTTTTATACTAAAAAGATCACTGTATATACCAGTGTTTGTTTAACTGAAGAATTTTGTTTTTAAGTTGTGGTATGAGGATGAAAAGCACTCCCTGAACCCATCACCACCTTCACGTGAAGAAAGAAATATCCAGAAAAACCTGTTGAATGCCTGCCAGCAAAAGAGAAGCAAAGGTAAACCTGTACATGGCAGCCTTCTTTCGAATAGCAACATAAGATCTAACCCCATCTAACAAATTAGAAGTGTCCATCTCTAGGACAGAGATGGAACTTGTATAAATAACTTACTTTCATTCTTTAAATTAAAATAGACATTTTGGGTAGTTGGCGAAACTTAGATATCAACTGAGTAGTAGATAATAGTAAGAAATGATCTCATTTTTTTGGCTTATTTTTTTAATAATCTTTATATCTAGTGTGGAGCTTGAACTCATGACCCTGATATCAAGAGTCTCATGCTCTTCTGGCTGAGCCAGCCTGGTGCCCCACCTCATGTTAGATATGATAGTGGTGTTAAGATTTATAGGATAGTGTCCTTAAAGTTGGAGGTCTCTAGTGCAGTACTGAGGGATGAAAAAAATCAAGATATCTGTAACTTGTTTTAAAATATCTAAGCCATAAAGAACAAAGATAAAGCAAATCTGGCAAAATGTTAATGATAAATGTTAGATGTAGGTGAGCGGTATATGGAAGGGTCCATTGTACTATATATTTTTCTGTACATTTGAAATTTTTTATAATAACTAAAATAGGCATACATTTTATCAAAAATTATACTTTGAAAATAGCATGATCATGGGTGGGGTTTTTTTGGCAAATGTATTTATTATATATTTTGGTTTTATCTGAAAGCAAAAATGGATTCAGGCCTTAACCACCATAGTAGTATATGTTGAAGTAATCAAGCACTATTTCAGGATTAGAAGCCAGACGTGAGCGCTGTGTCTCACCTTCTTCCTTTTCTCTAGTGGCAGACTTCCCTGATGTGGCATACCTACCACATTTATGACTACTTTTTTTTTTTTTTTTAATTTCTGAGAGAGAGAGACAGCATGAGCAGGGGAGGGTCAGACTGAGAGGGAGACACCGAATCCGAAACAGGCTCCAGGCTCTGAGCTGTCAGCACAGAGCCCGACGCAGGGCTCGAACCCACAAACCGTGAGATCATGACCTGAGCTGAAGTCGGACGCTTAACCGACTGAGCCACCCGACGCCCCCCTTTATGACTGCTTTAAAACTTTTATGATCATCTTGAACACTCTGATAGCAGCTTGCCTATTACATTATAGACATTTCCATTTAGATTTCATTGTGCTCTTTCAGAATCACATATTACTATTGTTTCCTTTCTTTTTTGTTAATTTTTCTCCATAGCATCCTAGCATACTCTTTAATTTCCTTCAGTTTTGTGGATTTTCCATGTATGCTTTATGATACTTAAACCGTTATGTAGATTTTTTTTTCATTTTAGTGTTTATAGTTTAGAGCTCTGTTCAATAGAAAGATAAATTTAGAAATTTATAATTTCCTCTTGTTTCTTAATGGAAATTTTGTGACACTGCTGTAAAGTGTACAGGGTCATGAAGAGTAACTTTATCCTTTGTGTAATTTTCCTTTGCTGCATACTTACCCTATACATCCTTGAGTCCTTACCTTATATATGGTAAACCTAAGTACAAAATTAATTATCAATACTGTTTAAATATTCCAGTGGAATTTTTATTTGACTGAAATGAATATGAAATTAGTATATAGTTACTTTTTGAAGACTCTAGAACTCCTTCATATATTGCCTTTTTAAAAGTTGCTGGCTTAGTTAGTTAAAGCATACGACTTCAGCTCAGGTCATGATCTCGCGGTTTGTGGGTTTGAACCCTGCGTCAGGGTCTGTGCTGACAGCTTGGAGTCTGGAGCCTTCTTTGGATGCTGTCTCTCTCTCTCTGCCCCTCCCGCACTCAGGCTCTGTTTCTCTCAAAAATAAACATTTTAAAAAATTTTTAAAAGAATTGTTTTTAAGTGAAAACTCTTAACCAGGTACTATTGTTTATTATAAACGTAGAGATATACCCCTAGTCTGGTTTTACTATGCAATTTACATTTATCGTGCTGATTTTATCCTGTTAGTTCTTCAGAGTTTTTATTCACAGATCTCAGGATTTAAATGCTTAGCAAAATATGAATACTTTGAAATTTGAATGCTTTGCAAAATAGCACTGTATCGAATTTCTTGTTAGTTTAGCATCCTTACTGACTTTCACACCAGAAACCTGTGGTGAATGAATGTGGCACTTTACAGTGATAACCTCTTCCTTCCTTCCTTCTCCCCTTCCTTCCTCCCTTCGTTCCTTCAGCTAGGAGCGAACAATAAACAGAGCCATACCAATTTCTTACAATGACTACAGTTTTAGAAAACAGTAAGATTTTCTAGATTGCTTTGTTCATCTTAAGTATTTGAATTATACTTATTGTGTATTTCTGTTTAGCAAACCATGCTTGTTGGGGGGGAGACCATAATTGCACTGCCTTTGACCTCTCAGCTGCCTTAAAAGGGAGCCCTGCGTACAGAGTGACACATTTTATCTGTGAAACCTTGGTTAAAATGCAGATATTAGTGTCATACCTTTTCTCTTTTGTTTTCTCTGAGTTTAGCTTGAAAGAAGGTTTTTGTTCATTGTCACTTCGGTTTAAATTGAAGGCCTCATGCAAACTCCCCTAACTTCGAAATACAGGTGTAATGTCTGCTTGTTTAGAAACCTCTAAGGTAGCTCCGAATGGCTTTCCGAGCATTAATATCGTGTTCACTCCTAATTGTATGTACTGCATTTCCTTACACTGAGCTTTATACCCATAGATGTTCATACATGGCAGTTAACTTATGCTCCATCTCTATTGTGATTTGTTTATACACACCAGAGAGTGGATTATAGTTTCAGTTGGATGTTTATAGCCAGGCAATTTTATTTCAGAAAAGTAAGTGACTGAAAAGTATAGTTACTTCTCTTTTGGTAACATCTTTTCATTCACTGACAGTTATTGTGAACAAGTGAAATAAAACTGTTAATCAGTCAAACAAATGTTGCTTAGTTTACTTGTTAGATACCTGTATATTTGAAAATTGTATGTTTTTGTAGAAGTCCTGTCGTAGCCAAATAATTTGATCTCCTAATTTTAGAATTATAGGCTATATTCACTTTAATGCTTTTGTGTTGAAATGTTAACCATTGTAACCACCCACTTATAGATTTAAGATTGCTTTAAAATGGCATCTTTTGCTCCCCTCAATCTAAATTATACCTGAGGTTTATTTGGACTTTAACACGCATTTTGCAGTTTATTTTGAAACTGGGATCGTCTTTTGACAAACAAATTCAGAAGAGCTCTTCTCATTTTTATTGGCCTGAATATGATTTATTGACTTCAGAAAACTAGTGCAGAAAGTAATTTTAAAAGGAAGTCCTTTCAGGTACCTTCCATGTGGCTTAAGTAGAGTTTCCAAAACCGTGACTTTGTGTTTACAAACGTGAGAAGGGTTCCGGCATCTGCTGTGTAGGTCAGTGCGTCTGCGAGTGGTATGGGGGGGCGGGTATGGAAACAGAGAGAAATACTGTGGTTTTGGGGCCGTGTTCTAGGGGATTTTTCCCTCCTTTTTGCCATTTCAGAATAATGTTTTCTTATTTTATGTTTTTTTTTCCTTCATAGATGCATATAGTATTTTCCAGAAAGCACAAAAGCAAAACATTGTGCTGAACAATGAAGCCTATGGCACTCTTATAAAATTACTTTTGGAGAAGGATAACTTCATACAAGCAATGCAAGTGAAAGATGTGTAAGTATTAGTCTCTTTATTAAACTTGTCACTAAAAAAAGTATCAGCTCTCATTAGAGTTTTTCTAATGATTTGTAGTGGTAGCAGCTCCTTAATTATCCTCAACTGCACACAAAAGTCCTATGAAATGGTTTTATAATTTTATGGGTTTCTTTTTAACCTATAAAAAAATAACTTTTAGTGTCCCTGCACAGTGCAGTACATTTTATTTGCCTACTTGCCACTCATTTATGATGTTCATACACAGAAAAGTAATTTCTTTTTCTTCATCATACTCTGTTTCTTGTTCATCAGCTGGATCTGTGAACCTTTTGTGGTGGGAGGAGCCTAATACAATGAAAACACCCAAGGGCTTTGACCTTAGGCAGGGGTATGGAGCATACTTGAAATTTCTATTGAGGAAATTACCTCCCATCAGTGAGCCTCATTTTTTCATCGGTGTGATGAGTGGATGACAGTAAGACTTACATTAAAGATCTCTTCTAGGTGTTGAAGAACATAGAGTGAAGTAGAGAAAATATAGGTGCTCAACACATTTTATTGATTGATTTTTAAAAAATATTTGAGAGAGAGGGTGGAGGAGGGGCAGAAAGAGAGGGGAGAGAAAATCTCCGTCAGAGCCCAATGCAGGGCTCTGTCTTATAAACCATGAGATCATGACCTGAACCAAAGTCGAGTTGTAGGCTTAACCAACTAAGCCATGCAGGCGTCCCTTAATACATTTTAAAAGCCTTTTCTCTTTCCTCTTCTGTTGTGTTTTTTGTTTGATTTTGGACTTAAAAAAAAAAATCTGTGTGGTGTGGTGGTAGGGGTTTTGTTTCCCTGGCTAGTTCCTCAGAGTAAAATACTTTGTTAATCAGAACAAGAATAAAGTTTTCTTACCTGGTATGTCAGGTAATGGACTGTGTTGTCTTTTCCGCAAGGAGTTAACACGAAAACTTGAGTTATTAACCAGAGAGGGCCTAGAAAGGAATAGATCACGGTCCCCTGTTCTGGAATATAGACCTGTCCTGGTGATGAGTCAGTAGCCTTATTTTCAATGGCAAAGGTCAGCCTTTTCCTGTGTATTACAAGTTCTGAAATAATCTCTCTTGGCTCAACTTTGGCCTTCAAAATTTTTAAGTCACAGTACTTTTGGAATATTAAGAGTCTGGAATAGGGGCACCTGGGTGGCTTAGTCGGTTAAGCGTCCGACTTTCGCTTAGGTCATGATCTCGCAGTTCGTGGGTTCGAGCCCCACGTCGGGCTCTGTGCTGACTGCCAGCTCAGAGCCTGGAGCCTATTTCAGAGTCTGTGTCTCCCTCTCTCTCTGACCCTCCCCTGCTCACGCTGTCTTTCTCTCTCTCCTAGAAATAAATAAAAAATATTAAAAAAAAAAAAAAAAAAGAGTCTGGAATAGAAATTGGATGCTTGGTATTCTTGCAGTTTGCTGGAAAATTTGGCGTTAGTGCTAGTGTTATGTTAAAGGGATGCACCATAGGTCATACTTACTGTTTGCACATTTTGAAAAATGTATCTGACTATAGTTGTCTGTGGAAATACATAACATGCACACATATACAGTAAACATAGATGTATAGTATATACTTCTACACACATGGACACCATATGATGTCTCTGGTCTTCAACCATCATTTGTATATCTTATAATCAAGGACAATCACACTAAGACTTTTTTGAAAGTTCAGGTTTTTAATGTATTCTGTATGCCATTTGTGTGATTACTCAGTTGCTAATTAAATTACGTATCTCCAAAATACTCGAAACGAGCCCAGTGAGTGACTTGGAAAATTTTGCATTGAACAGCCTATCGCCATCAATAATCATTGAAGTCATCAAGGGGGTATGTGTCTTTCCTAAAATTACTTTTCTCAAGCAAATTATTACCTAAACTCTCTATCCTAACTTTGCCCATATAACAAAATAACATTATCTGAAGCGATAATGTTTTGGGAGGAAAGGGAAGCAGTGTAAAGAGAACGTTTTGTGTTGTGAATTGAGTGTGATTAAGTGAGGGGACAGAATCAAAGAAGAAAAGTGGGTTTTTTTTTTTAACTTCAAAAAAAGTATTTATTTTTGAGAGACACTAGTGAACAGGGGAGGGTCAGAGAGAGAGTGAGACACAGAATCCAAAGCAGACTCCACGCCCTAAGCTGTCAGCATAAAGCCCTACATAGGGCCTGAACCCATGAACTGTGAGATGTGACCCAAGCCAAAGTCAGACACTTTAACCAACTGAGTCAACTAGGCACCCCAAAAGTTTTTTTTAAACTTTTAATTCTGAAGTTGGTCACAGAGATCTCTGAAATTCCCCAAAGTACAAATTGTAATTTTTTTCTCATTTTAATTGGGCTTGTTCTAGAATTGCAAGCCTCACATTCTGGTAACATAAAAAGATTTCCCATAGCCCACCACAAAGATTGATTCAGTCCATCTGACTCAGTCCATCTACCCAGCAATGATTTGGGGTCCAGAAATCTGCATTTTACTGAACACCCAAAGTGATTCAATCATCACATGTCGTAAATCACTTGTCATATAAATACTATAAAACATACTAAAAAAATAGAGTGCCTGGGTAGCTCGGTTGGTTGGGCATCTGACTCTTGATCTTGGCTCAAGTTAGAATCTCATGGTTCGTGAGATCATGCCCCATGTCAGGTTCCATGCTGACAGCACAGAGCCTTGCTTAGGATTCTCTACCTCTCTCTTTCTGCCCCTCCCTCACATGCATGTACTCTCAAAATAAATAAATAAACTTAAAAAAACAGACATTTTTCAGAGAATAAGATTTAAAAACTAGAGGATTAAACGTTCTCTTGCCTCCGCCCATAGAGCGTTCATGCAGTGCACCTTTCATTGCGCTCACTGGTTAGTGGTTTTTCAAACTGCAGTTGTAACCAGTAAGGGTCATGGAATCTCTTCAATGAGACAGAACCAACATTTTGCTTAAATGAAATAGAATAGAAAATATTGAAGCACTTCATGTGGTAAATGTAGTTTTGTGAGTTTTATTTACTAAAATGTGCACTAGTGGGCTGTGTGAAACGTGCCTTACCCTGTGTGACTGTGGACCTTGATCAGAGGAATGTTGTAAAAGCTTCTGGTATAGAAGATGCAAGCACAGCTCTCCTGGTTCCCTGTGTGGGCACAACGTGTAAAATGTACGTTGATCTTTCCCCCCTTTTCTAGATCTTCATGAAGCCTTTCTGAACTCTGAGGGCACTTTTATCTTAGCTGTGTTACCCTTCCTGGAGGATTTTATAGCTGCCTTCCCCATGTAGCTGGGAGGGCCTAAGAGAATCCTAGATGCAAAGCCTTAGCCGCGCCTAAGGACCTAAGCTGGGGATTGGTTGGCTACACATCCTTTTCCTTGAACTGAGAAAATGTTACATCAAACTCTGAAGAACTGTATCTTGGGTTAGATCTACATTGGGTTATTTTGAAAATAACTCTCTGGGGGCACCTGGGTGGCTTAGTCGGTTAAGCGTCCGATTTTCGCTTAGGTCATGATCTCGCGGTTCGTGGGTTCGAGCCCCGCGTCGGGCTCTGTGCTGACTGCCAGCTCAGAGCCTGGAGCCTGTTTCAGTCTGTGACTTCCTCTCTCTGACCCTCCCCTGCTCACACTGTCTCTCTCTGTCTCTCCTAGAAATAAATTTAAAAAAACAAAACAAAAACATTGAAAATAACTCTCTGGCCTGGAACTTCAGAAATGGTAGTTGGAGTTTGAGTTTCTAATGGGGTCATTACTTCTTCCAGTTTTGTATCAGTGCTCTGAGTAAAAAAGGGTTGTTGCCTTTTTTTTGTGGCCTTCCTTACTGTAATGCAGTGTGACCACAGGAGCCACCGTAGCAAGTGGCAGTGCCCCTGTGCATTTCGGCCCTGGCAGCGATCTCTTGTTGCTTCACCTGCGTGACACCACTTGTTCCAAGTCTTCAGAGCAGTAGCTTCTCTGTGAACTAAAGAACGCAGTCCTTGGGGTTTTTTGCTGTAACCTTGCTGTCCCCTCTGATGTGTTGCATTTACCAGACCTCTAATGAGACTTCTTCATTTTTATTAACAAGGTCATTTGAACCTTCCCCACAAGTCGTGGAACCTCAAAAGTAACAGTAAGAGCAGCCTTTGAAAAATTAAAGATGCCAACTTTCATTTTCAGTTAAATTACATTTCCTCGTGTTTCAAAATTAAAATTTAGATGTCATGAATTCTTTCAAGGGAGGGGAAGTTCTTATCCAAAGAGCAGTAAGGGAGATAAATTCTTGTTTTAAATCCCTGATAACGCTAAGCTGTGTTTTTAGGAAATTGAGATTTCCCTTCCTCTGTCACAGTAGCCATATAGCCACGTGTGGCTGGTGCCTCATGACCGTGTGGGACAGCATGGATAAGAAATATTCCCATCGTAACAGAAAGTTTGATTTGACAGCTCTGGGCTAGATTTTGTGTTTATAAAAGGAAAGATCTGAAGTATAGGTCAGAAGTAAACTTCTTCTATTGTCCAAAAGAGAGATCTCTGCCAGTAACTTTTTGTAGGGGTTGTTTTTTTTTTCCCTTTTGCCAGTTTGGAGTATATTCTGGTTGTGATTGGTTAGTTTGTACTTCTGTAAAATATGGATGTTCACTGTATCACAGAGCTGAAGAGAGTTTCTGTCTTCCTCTTGATCCCCATTCTCATACTTGTATAGAATAGGCAGCTTTTGAGACTGGAAGAGATGATTGAAAGAAAGTGTTCTGTGTTTTGAGGTTTCTGAAAGGTTGATAGTTCACACTTAATGTCAGTTAAGAGGGAAGTTTTGTTACTGCACGGTTTCAATGAATTTTAGGTAATATTTTCATGTAAATATGGTATAATACATGTAATGTTGGCTTAAGAAGTGAGCTTAATTTTAATACTGTCTTCTGTTTATTTAATCATGCCAAAGATTGAGGAAGTAAATCCTTTATGCAGTTTATAGTCTCATGCACGAGTTGTTGACTTAAAAGCTTTGACAGATGGGACAAAGGAAAAAAGTCAAGCTGAGCAATGGGTGCTTTGGTGGGATTAAGAGATTGGTCAGGCGTGGGGGATAAGAAAATCCTGTGCCCAGGGACTGCAGGGGTGAATCTCAGAGGCTGGAAGTGACTGAGAGGCTGGGCACGTCACCGTGTGTTTGGCGGATTTTCTTGGGATTGACGAGAATAATTTAGGAGCGACCCTACTTCTCTCGCAATCTGCTCGGCTTCCATGTGCACGTCGGCAGGCCGAGGTTGTTTGCGGCAAGATCAGCTCCGAGCTTGCTGAGGCAAATGGTGGCAATTGCTTTTGCTCCTGGTGACCTGTGGGGATTTCCTAATCGGGAGATGAACCCTTGGGGGCATTAAGGATACAGAAATTTCATCACAGGACATGTTGCAAACAGTGTAGCAAACAGAAATCATCCCAGGCTAGGGTTTTTTAATCATGTCGGTTTTAGCCATAAGTCCAATGATTTTTGCTCTTGAGTTTTAAAAAGTTGGGGGGAGTCGGTGATTTCAAATTAAGAGTCTGGGACAAGATTGTTGAGTGAAATTTTTAATTTTAATGTCACGATGGGTTTAGTTCTGCTGCGTGCTCACCTTTAAAAACCACATGTCTCTAGATGACAGAAATTTGAAAATTAATCAACCAAATGATACGGTGTTAGTAATATGCTTTCGTTTATATTTAAAATATACAGCGCTGAAAATAAATGTTCATTTTTGTTGCCGAAAGAATAGTTTTACATTTTATAATTATGGTGAATGTGAAAAAAAAAGAGGAAAAAGTATCCAGCTTAGGATACAGCCGAACAATGCAGGGCATGCAGTTATTTTAGTCATCTAATATGTCAGCATTCAAGAATCTGAACCGATTGTTTAAAAAAAATCTTGTACTTTGTTTCTTTTGTTGCTCATTTCTAACTTTGTCATCTGTCAGAATGCAAAAAAAAATTATCCTTCTATAACCATTGACAGGATAACACAAAAGCTGTCTCCAGGTCGATATTTTGCAGCAATATTTTTAACATACGAACAGTAGTTTTTATAATTTCACCTTGGTGCTCAACCATTTATTATCGTATCAGAAGCATGTCAGTAATTCCTTTCTAAATGTCTGCTTCTTTTAGCGCTGAGACCCACATCAAGGGCTTCACACTGAACGATGCTGCCAACAGCCTCCTCATCATAACGCAAGTTAGGCGGGATTATTTGAAAGGTATGTCACAATGCTTGACCTTTACGTCACATTAATGCCTCTGCAGATTTTTCTTGTAACGCCCTTCGAATACTTGGATAAAGGAGTCCATTTAGCAAATTACCTGCTTATCAAGAGCCTTTTGTGGTAGCTGAGAGACGTAAATTACTGTACATGCATTTATAATACAGCTTGAATATGAATGTACTTGTCATTTGACCACTTAGTCCAGTTTCCATTCCATTTAACACAAGATGGGTTTTCTTAAGATGAATCACAGCTCTTCAGACATGCAAAATTTGTGTTCCAGAACGAGAGAAAGTACAGGCTTTCAAGTGCGTTAAAATTCACAGCACAAGTCATTTTGCTTTGGAAATTAACATACTTTAGAGCATCTGAAACAATTCCCAGCAGTTGTTTCTTGCATATTGTGTTGGTTGTGTGTGAGATAGCAAATGAGTTAAATTGAGTGTTAAATGTATGGGATTGTGCACCAAATGATTATAATATTGATTTTTAAAACTTAATCTAATACTTTTTCAATAGTTCATAATACCAACAGCAATAAGATACAGTGCTTGGAGTTTGGAGTTTAGCGTTTTTAAATTAACGTTAAGAAAATAAACCCAGAAAGCTGCGGAGATGACTTACGGGAGGGCTGAGAAGGGGGCCGTTTGTTGGTGGAGGGTATTTGTGAATGGATTTGGATCTGGAGGTCTTACGAGTGAGCTCCCGAGGGGGAAAACGAGGACTCTCTTAATGTAGGTAAGCGTCCTCTCTCGGGCTTTCTTGGGCTTTACGTTTGAATTTTAGTGAATACAGTAAACCCATTAAAACCAGTTTTGCCAGTCTAGCAAAAGTCACGCAGGAAATCTTTAAGGAACATTGAAAACACTCTCTCCCTGTTGAGTATGGTATCTCCTTTCTTCCTCGCTCTGTAGTAATGATGTGATTCTTCACTTGTATGTTTATAAAACAATTTCTCATGCCTGAGAGAAAGTTGTGAATTGTACAGCTTTAATGTGCGCTTGTAATACTTAAATACGCTGGTCTTTAGAAGTCCTCCTCATTGATTAGGATAGAGTATCAAGGTGATGATTTTTCTCTTTTGCAAAGTTTCTACCGTAACACTCGACAGTCAGGGCCAGCCCATCTAGACAGTCCTTTTGGACAGGGCTTGTTACAAAAACTTTAAAAGCTTTCATTTCATTTTCAGTTTNCTGTTTCAGTCTGTGACTCCCTCTCTCTCTGACCCTCCCCTGCTCATGCTGTCTCTCTCTCTCTCCTAGAAATAAATAAAACATTAAAAAAATAATAAAATAAATAAATAAATAAATAAAACATTGTAAACTTGCTCCCCTATAAATATTTCTATAGACATGGAGATAAAGACACAACACCTTTTTTTAATTTCAAGGGGTTAATTTTTGGGCTGAATCTGAACTGAATGTGTTTGGCTACCATCCTTCACTTGCATATTAGATGCCGTGTGAAAACCACAAGAAACTTTACGATGTGATTTCACATCTATTCCTCTCAGCTGTTGAGTTCAGCAGGCGGTTGGCTGAGAACAGGAGCCATGACACTACCACCTCCACCACTCACACCACCTCCCGTGCGTCCCTGTCACCTAACCTGTTGTTAGAGTCCTTTGGTCATCTGCAAGGACGGGAATGGTGTTGGCAGAGTTCCCGTCTCCTTATCATGCTTCGTGGCCACCTAGGGCTCCCATCTTTTCAAATTTCCTTCTCTTTTTCAGGTTTCTTTTCCTCAGCCCCATCTAAAGCAGAAAAATAAACCCAGTTCAATCTCCATCTAATTTTATGAGTGTATACTGTTCGAGAATATTAATAGCTGACTTCTGTGGCATCTTGGCAATATTATCGGAATTACTAGTAAATTGAGACTATGAAAAGGACTTGGGGGGAGAGTGTAGATGGGTACCATTTTGTGTGTCCCTTGGGTCCTAAACTATATGGAAGGCAAGTCCTGTTCTGGGAATTTGATTTAGGTTCTAAAGTCCTATGCTCCCTTTGGTTAGACATCAAATGGTCTGTTGTCCCAGTCCTCCTCTCTCGCTTACACGTGTGTAGATGTAGGTACGGGTATGCTGGATTCTTGGGTTGCTGTCTAGCAATATGACCTTGGGCAAATCATTTAAACTCTGTTATCTCAGTTTCTCACCTATAAAATTGGTACTTACCTCAGAAGGGTAGTTGTGAGCATAGCTGCTGACTACTGTGTCTTTGTGTAGTGAATGCTTAACACTATTGTTATCTTATTTTTGTTACTGTTTCAATCCAGTGGTGGGAAGATCCTCCCTAGTAGACTGTATTCTTGGTTAAAAGACTATTTTTAAGTTGATTATCTATGTGTGGCTACCAGTTAAAGAAGATTTTATCAAGCTTGTGTCATAGATTATATTACTAAAATAATATCAATAACATATTTTGTTTCCTTGATATACATGTGTATTTATAGAATTTTAGAGAATGTGCCTTTTGAGCTACCGATTCTTTTTTTCTTATTTGAAAATCACGGATTTAGATTGTACATTTGTAGCGGTTAAAAATTATTTCCTCAGTAATCAACACTGAACATATATGTATATTTTTTACTGTAGCGCTTTTAATAGACTGTTTAGTTATTACCCTTTCCGTCTTTCGTCTATAAAAGATAGGTTCTCATTTGTAAGCTGCTTTCAGAGTCTTCATTTTTTTCTAGGTTGCATTGCTTTAATTCTAAAAAGCCATGAAGTTTTTCTTGATAGCAGTAGTGGTGATTGTTAGGCTAAGTATTAAATCCTCTCCCTCCCCCCGCCAGTCTACCATTCTATCTTTAATGTAATGATTTTGCTACACAGGCACATGAATCAGTAAAGCAGGATACTCCATATTTATCCATAATCNTATCCATGGGAATCTGATGATCTTTATTTTCTGTATCTACCAAGTGTTCAGTCATTTAAAATGTGAATTTGTTAGTGTAGAAGTTGAATGTCCTAGTTTGGCTGCTTCTGCATAATCGATCCTGTTTAGAGAGACTTTGTTTTCAAAGAAGAATCTTTGGGATATTAGAAGATTTGGATAAGCAGGTAATCTTTGAATGTAATAAAATCTGGGAAAGTATGAATGTGGTAGAAGTTACGGTATTTTTGGAGACTGTTTAATTTTTAAAATTATTTCTATTTTTCTGAACTTGTCAGTTTCCTTGAAATTGGTCACTAAGTGTTATCCTTGAAGGAAACCCATATTCTGTCAGTATCAATTGTGTTTTCTCTGGGATTTAAAGAAGAAATTTCTCTGGTCTCTGATATTTTATAGATAGCTAAATAGATTTTTAAAAAATTTCTCATAAAGTATTAATGTTTTCTGTAATCTAGGATAAATTATTCATAGCTTTTTGTGTGTAGCGATTTGGTACTCCTATCTAAAAGCTGGTTTTCAAAATGCATTAGTACGATTCATGAAAGAAAAACTCTTGTCACCTTCTTTTCTGTTGTAGAGGCTCTAAAAACGCTAAAAACAGCCGTGGATCTGGAGCAGACACCTTCTAGGTTAGCAGTGACCTGCCTTATTCAGGCCTGTGCTTTGAAGGGTGATGTAGAAAGTGTACAGGAGATTCAGAAGGTGGTAAATGGACTCGAAGATTCCATTGGACTTTCAAATATGGTTTTCATCAATAACATTGCTTTGGCACAAATAAAGAAGTGAGTATTTTCAAGTTTTCTTTTCCTTCACTGGATACTAGAAGGAGGAGGACACTTTGGGGATGAGCACTGAGTGTTATGTGGAAACTAATTTGACAATAAACTATTAAAAAA
>NW_027551558.1:10263387-10394153 GCF_008692635.1 Crocuta crocuta | reverse complement strand
TGGGGTTTTGGGGGAAAAAAATTTGAAAAAAAAATATAAAAAAAAAAAAAAAAAAAGAAGGAGCATTATCTCAAATACCACCTTTTAAAGCCTTTCTTAGGCTATTAGAAACCATATCAACGCAGAGGAAATATTGATGCCAGTTGTTCATTGTTCTCTAACTCTTAGGGAATAATTACGTGTTACAAAATGTGTGTTAGCTTTAAATTAGACCTTAGAATGACATTTATCAAATTTTTCAAAATTGTAAAACTTTCTCCACGGTGGTAACTTTCCTCATGCGTACATGCCAGGGCCTTGTGTTGAAACACTGATACGAACGTGAAAGTTCATTGATTGTCAGCGACACTGAGGGTGACACCCTGCTAGAACATTGTAAATGCAGAGGGACAAGCAAGCCTGTTTAAAATAGTAGGCATTTCTGTTTTCCCCACTGTCCTTCCCATCCATGCTGGCAACACGCACGCATACAAAGCGAGGCGTGTAGATGTTGTAAGAAATCAAGTACCCTGCAAAAATGCTTCCAATTAAAAGACGTTTGATAGAAGGTTCTTTTACCATCATCTCTGGATTCCTCATGGAGATTTGCCACTGTGGCCATAAATCAAAACTTGATTTTTATTAACCTCGCTAACAAAGTACGTTGCTTAAGTTAAAGATTCATAGGATCATTATGAAATTGACACTGTCCATGCTTTGTTCTTGAGTAGTTAATCTCACATACAGTTGGTAGGTTACGATAATTAAAATGTAATGTTTGTTTTTGCAGGGTCTTTTGTTTGTTCCTATTTCTTTGGGCAGAAAAGCTGTGTTTTATTTTTTTCCTTTTAAAATGGTCCTGCCCCCCGGACCTCCAAGATAGAACTTTGAATTTTCCCTTAATAAGAGAATGTGATTGGGATGCCTGGGTGGCTCAGTCGGTTGAGTGTCCAAATTTGGCTCAGGTCATGATCTCCTCGCTCATGAGTTCGAGCCCCGCATCGATCTCTGTGCAGAGCCTGCTTTGAATTCTGTGCCTCCCTCTCGCTCTCTGCCCCTCCCCCACGTACACTCTATCTCTCTGTCTCTCAAAAATAAACAAACATTACAGTTTTTTTGAAAAAATAAGAATGTGCTTATTTTAGGTTAGAAGATTCAGGAAATCATTCAAGTAAGATCTGGATGAATTTTAAAATGCTACCATATAAAACAGTTTTATATGGTATAGAAAATGTGATTTTATTCACTGTTCAATAACTATCTCACTGAAACCCGTAAGAAAAACTTAATGTAATTGGGTGTTCATTTTTATTACAGAATTCTTATGTGTTAGGTAAGAATTCCAACATAAAGCCGCTTACTTGGATTCGCACTACCATGTCATGACTGTCAAATATCGGTTAAGGAGTACCTTGACCAAAGAAAGATAATCATACAGATCAATTTTTATCACAACTTGTTAAACAGGGCCATGTAATTGATTTATTTTTAGTGTAAAAGTACTTTTTTCTGAGAATTTAGTATAAATTGATTATTTTTCAAATGTTGTATGATACCTGACAAAAACAAGTTGATGTGACTGGAGACCTTTGAAGTTGCCAGCAGCAACTCACAGAATCCTGGGGTGTGATGCGATTATCTTCATCTCGTACAGCAGGGAGCCTTTGTAGGTCAGAAAGCCAGAGTTAGAGCATTTAAACAAGTTTCCAGTTGGCACCCAAAGAGCTGCAATATTAAATTAAATATTTAAGGTAAACTGTTTTCTTAAGTTACTGTCATTAGTTAGCTATTTGGTCTTGTCTCCAGAGCAGCGTTTTACAATAAGCAGCGGCTTCGATTACTAGAGCATAGACTGCCTCGTGATTGCTCTTGTGACCGAAATGTGGGGTTCAGCTTGGCCTAGTGATTTTTATCTGGTTAGTTGTGAATCTGTTTCCTTTTTTCCTAAAGTATTTGTGTGAATCTCTTAAGTTCTCATACTAAAACTGCCTACACAGCTAGTACAAAAGCAGATACTTCTTTAATAATTTGTTTTACTTTCTTTGACAGCAATAACATAGATGTTGCAATAGAAAACATTGAGAATATGCTTATTTCTGGGAATGAGACCGTGAAACCCCAGTACTTTGGCTTGACATACTTATTCAGAAAAGTAATAGAGCAGCAGTTGGAACCAGCAGTTGAAAAGAGTAAGTGAGCCGTTCTCGCTAAAGAACACAGAAGTGCGTTTTCTCCCTGGTGAGGCTGGACCACATTTCTTTGGTGGATGAGTTATACCACTGTGTAAAAAAAGGTTTTTTTATTTTACCTGTTATTTTTTTTCAGTAAGCATCATGGCAGAGAGACTGGCCAATCAGTTTGCAGTTTACAAACCTGTCACTGATCTTTTCCTTCAGCTTCTGGATTCAGGCAAAGTGGATGATGCCAGAGCTCTCCTACAGGTAATGAACTCGCCACACCTGGACAGTGGGGCTTGTGGCTTATGGGAAGTAAGTTGAGAAATTACCCGACCTGAGTGTAGGGTAGAATACCGGAAATGGAGCATAGTGTGGCTAGTACGTTTAAATTCAGTCTGAATCCAGGTCACATGACAAGGACTGGCTCGTAAAGCTGGAGGTTGCTGGTTTTAAAGACGCCAGACTGGACCAGGACTGCCCTTAGGTATAAGGGGGAGAGAGGGAAGTGTGTTGCCGAATGATTTAAAGACAAATGTTTCTGTGCAGATAGGTAGTGCTAACCATTCCTTTGATTTCCTACTTTAATTTCTCTAATGCTCTAAAGACCGCATCACCATGGCAACACAGTTTGCAAACAAAAAGTAGGAAATGTTTGCTTTTCAAGTACAGCTTCTCACTTGAATACTCAAACATTCTCAGTGCCTTATTCAAGGTTTATTAAGAGTTGAATTTGCTTTCTATTCACTTGTGTGTCACAGACACATTAAATGACAAATGCAGGTCTCTGTGGCCCGCACTCACAGTTAAATTAGCAATCTTCAGGGAAGGAGACAACTGCATTCATGCCATTTTAACAGCACTAAATATAAAGCTGTGCCAAGTGCCGACAGAACGGTGGGTGATCGGAGCTGCCACTGGCAGTGTACACAAACAGGCACCGCTGGGGGGCCCTTCCCAGCAGGTGGCAGTCAAACAGTCCCCGTGATCCCGCCAACGGCCGTGTTTGTGTACAGACTCCCCGTGTCAGATTGAGGCCTGGGACCAATTTCTGGTAGTAAATAGTATTATATTCCATTCCATTTTTACGAGCTGCGAAACAGATTCAGCAGTAGATAGGGAGCGTGAGACCGGGCCCCTGCGCTGGAGCTCGAGTGCTGATCCCGAAAGTTCATCTAGTTTAACAGCAGAACCCAAGCCATTTGTAGAAGGAGCTCTTGAGAAATTTCTCTGTGTGAACGTTTTGCAAGAGGTGGAAATTGGCACGTGCCTCTAAGGCTTTTTTACTTTTTGTTCCCGGACAGAGAGAAATTCCACTTAATTGGAAATGTTCTGGTTTGGTTTGGTTTGGTTTGGTTACTTTTTTTTTTTTTTTTCCCTTCTCCCCATCCTCACCTTTTTTTTTTTTTAAACAGCAAAGGCATTTGGTCATACGTAGGGATTTCAGGAATCTTTTCATGATTTTGTCTTGCTGCCTTTAGTGTTCAAAGTTCCCACCTAAAAGAAAGAAACTCTCAAGCTTTCTCTTTGTGTGTGCACATCTGTACATATCTAAGTGTACCTACCAGGGGCGTATGTGTCTCTAATTATACACGCGATAGTAGTCATTCCGTTTTAACACACAGCGTTGATAGTTCTTTAGAAAATGGCACTTGCCGTTTTATCTGCCAGCTTGTCCTGAGCCATCATCGCACAGGCTCTTAGCGGGCACAGCAGCCAGAGGGTGGGGCGGGGCGCGACAGGACCCTTGCCTCTACCCTCGGAGCCACGCTCGCACAGCCACCTCTCCAGGGCTCTTGGTGGCAGCTGTACATTGAGACATCGGCCACAGTCTCTTCACTGTCATCCCCTTCACCGGACGGACGCTTCGGATGATAACCCTTCACCCATGCGCTACCTGCTTGTCAAACAGTAAAAGCTTATTCTTGCCGCGGTGAAGAATACTTTATTCACAGATGTCGAAAACATCAGTTGACAATGTAAATGCTCTGTGTGTCCCCAAAAGTTCTTTTTATACCGTTCGCTTTAGTATTGACAGTGTTTTAAAGCTTTGAAAGAGCAGGGTGCTCTTAGAAACTTAAGAGAATGACATCCGTGATGAGTGTAAACTAAAATATTGTCTTGCCATATTTGATTTTACTATAGCATCTAAGATGGGATAGACACTTGATTTCTCTGGTCTGTCATATAAACTTTTTTTTTTTTTTTTGAGTTTAACTTTTGTCTCTTTCTCAAGCGCTGGCTGTCTGTTGCAATGAAAGCCTTTTATAAAATAGAGAGATTGAAATCAGTCCTTTTGTATGCATAAGTGTAGGTAATTATACTTTAAAGAGAACTTGCTTTGTACATTTTAATTTTTATAAAGAAACGAGCAGTTATCTCCCTGACACCTTATTAAATGTATAATTAACCTTATGATCCCTAGCTCACTTGTGAATGCTTGGCAGAATAATTGGAGAGGAATAGTGCTTCTTTTTTTTCCTCTTTCTTTGCAGTCCTAAACCTTATTCTGTGGTTGTTGAAGCATTGGTTTAATTTTTCCCTTTTCTTTTTAAACAAACTTTATACTCACAGTGCCAAGGACAGCTCTTCACTCACAAAAGCTTGGCATAGCTGGAGTTTGTTTTCTTTTCTTGCCTTAAAAAAATGGGTTGACAATTAGGCCTTCCTATTGGTAATGACACATTACTGTATTATTGTGAACTTTGTTAATTGGAAATATTCACCTTGGTCTCCCTGTTTATCAAAAACCTTCGCTTACTGAATAATATTTCAATTTTTAGAGATGTGGTGCGATTGCTGAACAAACGGCCATTTTCTTGGTGTTCTGCCTTAGGAATTCTCGGAAGCCAGGAAAGGTACTGTGCGCGATTTGCTGGCCACTCAGGGAGCCCAGAAGCCAGTCTTGTTCAGGGGCCTGAGTTTCACAGAAGGGCTTGTTGGTGCGGTACCTCACCGTAAAAACATGACAGAGACAAGATTTTGCTTGTCTGTTCCTGTTCACTTTCTTAGATACTAAGACAGAGTCAGTTCAGGCTCCTTTTGACCCGGAAATGCAGAACACGTTCATGCAGTGAATCCCCTGTTCACGTAGTTGTGCATGAAGAGCCTCAAGAAAGGGCCCCTACAGGGGCGCCTGGCTGCCTCAGTCGATGGAGTATGTGACTCTTGATCTTGGGGTTGTGAGTTTGAGTCCCACACTGGATGTAGAGATTACTTTTTAAAAAAAAGAAAGAAAGAAAAGGCCTTAGGAAGATAAAAATCCTGTTGCTTCCGTCACTTGGTCCATGTAACAGTGGGAAGCACTACAGAGGGTGAGCCGAGTGTCTCCGTGCCGGTGGTTACTGCCAGCCATTTCTCAGGTCCAAGTGGTCAGGTGGATGAGCCACGTGGCTTTAAAATCGGCATGTGCCACAAATTAATGTTCTCAAACTATATAGTTACCTTATTTATGCTAAAAAGCTACGTGTGTGTGTGTGTGTGTAAAACAAAGTCAAGTCCTATTTTTGATGTTAAAAGAAATAAATAAAAATACATTTCCAAAAAATTTTGGTGGATTTCACCTCTGAGCATCATTGTTAGTTTATTTGGGCACATATAAAGTTTTAAACCCAGTGCCAGTTGTAATGTTTGTTTTATGCAAAACATTTAGGTTTCTAGTCTGAGGGGTCTAGTTCTCCTTAATTTCCCTCCCAGTAATACACTGGTTTTGGGGTGTTTTTAATTTTACCCAATTGCACTTTTTATCTCTTACTCATATTTATTTACAGCAAGCAGCTTTTCAAAAGTACTTATTAGTTACTCTTTTTCCTTTCAAAGAGACTATTTTTTTAAATTTGTAATTAAAAAGCATAAGAAATCTAAAAAGCACTTTTCACTCTACATATGGGTCTGTGCCCACATGCCAAGTACCTACTGCCTTGCTTGGAAGACGGACAGCAATCATACAGTATTAAATCTGTTGAGAACGTTCTTCCCAGGAGACTTTAAATTGCAGGAAGTCCTGGAAAGATGCAAGTCCAATTACATAAATTGAGAAAACATATAAAAAGTGAATTACGATTTTTAAAAATTCCAGTTACAGTGTCTGCCTGTTTGACAGTGGAATAATTAAGCCAGGTATATATAAAATCCATCCTTGATTTCCCCGACAGTATTGGAACGTGTTTGGTTACTCACTAGGGAGTGACAGGTCCGTCTTCACTCTAGGAACTAAGTCCTCTGGTGTGTCTAGATTCTTCTGAAAACAACCGAGTAAACATTCCAGTGATATCTGGAAATGCTCTGTTTGTATTCAGAGCACGAAAGCTTCAGAAGGCCTGAATTCTTCACATTTTATGTAAAAATCTTGGCACCTTAAAAGATATAGTTAATATCTGTGTCTGCTCTTTAGGGTCTCCCAACTTTTTGGTAAGGTTACTTGTTGACAAAAGAAGCAATCTTCATGATATTTTAGAAAACGATTCATAGAAGTGTAAATGTAATTTGCATTAACTTTTGAAAAATGCTTGTTTGTTTTGGATGTAAATTATCAAATCAATAAAATACTAAGGTATACTAGAAGGGAAAAAAGTTTATTAGATTGAATAGGCAGTTCTGTTCTAATTGTTATGAAGATTTTCTGATATAATGTATGTATCAGTATTTTATTTCACTCTTCTTTTGAGTTGCGGTAACATTTCCTGTATTTCATTTCCTAGGCATCAACTCTGAAATCTTTGTTAGAATTGGTTCCTGAGTTAATTGAAAAGGAAGAAGCATACACTTCTGTCATGAAAAGCTATGGTAATAAGTTTAATCTGACTATGTTATTTAAGTGATTTAGATATTTGTAGTGTAGTCAACTAAGTCTTTGACAGTAATCCTAAATATCAGGTTATTGTGATATCAGTAATTGACTTAGCTTTATAATATGTCTTAAAAGGACATTTAAGAAAAATAGGTACTTATTTGTATAATTTTAACATAAAAAAGTATCACTGGGCATCTTCAGAGGGGCCCAGCTGTGTTAAAGAGGATCCCGGGCTCCTGGAAAGACTTGGAAGTCCACCTGTGTGTACATACTGGGAACCAGTCCAGTCTCTCAAGGCCACCTGAAACAAAACACGAAATGGGCACAGAGTTGAGACTGTCACGTGACTTGCCTTCTTGCCCCTTCAGTATCCTCCCCACCTGCCTGCATTTGTGAAATAACAGACCTCTTCATTAAAGTGGGCCCTTCGATTTTACTTTAAATCACAGTTGAAATTCCAGTCTTTAAAGCACTTTGCTCCCTGATCGCCAGCTCATCACACATGAAAGGGAACCAGGCTAAAGTTTCCTCGGTAATCAAGAAAATGTAAGCATTTCATTTCTAAGTGATGATCACCTGTCCACCTGCCACCCACTGATCTGCTCTTAGAAAGAATTGCTTTGTTGGTTGTCAGGACAACAAACTGCAGTTAGAATTAGTGGGTTGATTTGGTTCTTCGTTTCTCCCCACCTTACAAGGTGACCATGATCTATTTCAAAATAGAGGCAATAATCACAAAACTTCTCAAAGTTCCATTTGAGGGATTGGGAGATGTTAAATAATGACTGGATGCCACATAATAGTGTCAAACTGCATAAAACTACTAACTTCTATAGTCCCACTTGGGAATTGGGACAGGAAAGAGCAGGGAGACCATGAAGGTGGTAAAAGGCAAGATGGAAGAGTTTTCTGACTAGCTTCCTGGAAGATGATAGAACTTGACAGCGGCAGGGAAAGGGTTCGGTCCCTGAGGGAGGATAACAGAGGATTTATAGATAGGAAATTGACTTCACCCAAACTGCAAAGATCTGTTCAAGTCCAGTAAGAGCTGATGAGTCATCCATGCTTGCTGCGTTTTGGGAGGTCCTGGGATTGATCCCTGCACTTCTGGCCATCCTGGAGGCTCGCCCTGGTCATGCTGCATTTGGGGTTGGTTATACAACACTGGTATAGGGTAGGGGATTGTTAGGCGTTTAAATGTCAAGAGTTGAATTACCAACAGTAATTGTTAGCGGGGACCTTGTAATCTCAATAGTAAACCTAAAAGTAAAACGTCTACACATCAGCTACAACTGAAAAGCCAGCTAAACTTAACTCCTGGGCTACTTCATCATCCATTTAAGTGAAATATTAGTGTAACCCGTTAATGTTATGCAGATGTGTATAGTTTTTTTATGTAAATTGATTCATGTATTTAGATTATTTTTGTCATTGTAGCTAACTATATATCCCTCATTTGCTTAGTTTACAATAGGAGAAGGTATTGAAAGTCTTTTTGGTGTTGTTTACCTGATGATCTTCATCTAGTTTTCCACCTAATTTACATGACCCTCCTCACAACAATCCTGAATTAGNCATGACCTGAGCCGAAGTCGGATGCTTAACCGACTGAGCCACCCAGGCACCCCTAGATTAGCTTGATTTCAAAGTGTTGTTTAAGGGGCACCTGGGTGGCTCAGTCAGTTGAGCATCCGACTTTGGCTCAGGTCATGATCTTACAGTTTGTGAGTTCAAGCTCCGTGTTGGCCTCTGTGCTGACATCTCAGAGCCTGGAGCCTGCTTTGGATTCTTTCCCCCCACACCCCCCCCCCCCACCCCTACTCACCCTCTGTCTCTGTCTCTCAAAAATAAATAAACATTGAAAAAAAAAAAGTTTAGTTTTAAGCAGAAGAGTGTTGAGTGGTGTATGTTTACTTTGGTTTATGGTCACTAACTATCATGGGTCTCTTAATAGCCCTATTTGTCAACTTCTTTTTTATACTGAATTATGCTGAATTAGAGGTGTGGGGAAGAGTGAGGGAGGGAACTGGTAGTTTCTGAATATGGCTTTTTGCTGAAAGTAGTTAACTATTCGTTTGCCTCGTGATAAAGGGATTTGGGAGTCCCTGAACAGCTAAGTGTTTTGGGAAGAGGGGACGGTAGGTGGTCTTTATCTATGATTAATATCTTTTTTTCAGTCTTAGACAAGGATGCTGCATCTGCTAAAGCACTGTATGAAAATTTGACTGCAAGGAATATAAAATTGAATGATCTGTTTCTAAAGCGTTACGCAGTTTTGCTGAAGAATGTTGGTGAACCTGTCCCTTTCACCGAACCCCCTGTGAGTATTTCTTAATTAAGGGGAAAAATACCTCTACAGATTTATGTATGCTTCATATTAATGTGTAAAAAAAAATAAGTTGAATACTTAATTACATGAGGATTAGATCTCTGTGAAGAACCCTCAGGGGAGGGCTTCAGGAACGGAATAGTCCTGCAGTGGGTTTGGCTGTGGGAGAACATAGCCCTCTGGGGCTGAGGTTTGAAACACAAGGTCAGTCTCAGACCTTCAGGTATAGGTATGGATTTATCAAATGTCCTTGGGGCAGTTTTCTCATCATTTCAGCTTGAAATAGGATTTAATGGCCTGTATTTCAGTAGCCAAGTATATTGTATCCCTATTAATTACTTGTTCATTTGAAACAAGTTGGTTTTTATCTCTTCATCTAGGAAGGGTTCTTTTTTTATTGAGGTATAATCGACGTAACCGTATAATAGTTTCAGGAGTACAACCTAATGATTCGGTGGGTTTTTTTTATACTGCAAAGTGATCAGCTCAGCAAATCCATTACCACACATATTTATAAATGTTTTTTTCTTGTGATGAGAACTTTCAAGATCTACTCTCCTAGCTACTTTCAAATATGTGGGGCACTTGTTTGGCTCAGTTGGTAGACCATCTGACTCTTAATCTTAGAGACTTGAGATCAAGCCCTGTGTTGGATGTGGAGCCTATTTGAAGGGAAAAAAAAAAAACAACAATGCAGTATTATTAACTATAGTCACTGCTATGTATTGCATCCATGATTTAATCATTCTATAACCAGAAATTTTGTGCCTTTTGACCCCCTTCACCCACCTAAAGCAACCACCAGTCTGTTCTCTATATCCGTGAGCTTGGGGCTTTTTGTTTATTTTTTTATTTTTGTTTTATTTTTTATAAAACAAAATAAAATGAGGTTATATAGTATCTACCTTTTCTGTTTTATTCCATTTAGCTTAATGCTCTCAAGGTCCATCCATGTTGTGGCAAATGGGAATTCTTATTGTTTTTATGGCTGAATAATAATCCATTGTGTGTGTCATATATATAATGATACGTACATCACATTTTCTATATCCATTCATACAGTTGTGCACACTTAAGTTATCTCCATGTCTTGGTTACTGTAAATAATACCGCAGTGACCATGGGGGTGCAATTCTTTTCAGATTGGTGTTTTTTGTTTTCTTTTGGTCAATACCCAGTAGTGGACTTACTGGATCATATGGTATTTCCATTTTTAGTTTTTTGAGGAACACCCCGCCCTCCCATACTGCCTTTTCCATTAGCTATGCCAGCTTGCATTCTCACCAGCAGTGCACAAGGATTCCCTATCTCCACGACCTTGCCAGCACATATTTCTTGTCTTTCTGATACTAGCCATTCTGACAGGTGTTAGGTGCTACCTCATTATGGTTTTGGTTTCCATTTTCCCTGATGCTGAGTGACATTGAGCACCTTTTCATGTGTCTGTTGGCCATCTGGATGTCTTCTTTGGAAAAATGTCTATTCAGGTCCTCTGCCCATTTTTTGGAAAAAATGTCTATTCAAGTCCTCTGCCCATTTTTAATCAGTTGCCCAGTAAATTTTGTTTTGTTCTAATAAGAGAAAGCATACATGCCAAATTCCTTTATATTGTGTCATTAACCAGCAAATAGTGCACCATGTTTATTTGAACCTTCCATACCCAGGCGTAAAACCTGTGTGCACATACGTGTGCACACACAGCGGAGACTCTTGGTGCTGGCTTTAACTGTGAACTTGGGGGCCCTTGAACTGGTGATTTCATGAATAGAAAGGAGTGCGGATGGGGCCCCTGGATCATAATCTCAGTTCAGGTCATGATCTCACGGTTTGTGGGTTCAAGTTCCACATTGGACTCTGTGCTGACAGCTAGCTCAGAGCCTGAAGCCTGCTTCAGATTCTGTGTCTCCCTCCCCCTCGCTCACTTGTGCTGTCTCTCTCTCTCTCAGTAATAAATAAACATTAAAAAAAAAAAAAAGGGGGGGGTGCAGAGGCTTGAGGAGACAGCAGCTGCCAGGGGCTTGGTGGTCTTTACTACCAATTTGTAGCATCTTGTGACTTCTGAGTTTTGTGCCATCAGCTCTTGCCAGTGACGACACCTGTAACTTCCCTCCCTTTTTGTCTTAACAGGAAAGCTTCGAGTTTTATGCAAAGCAGTTAAAGGAATCAAAGGAAAATTCTTTGTGAAATAAGCAGCCCTACTTTATTTTGTGTGTATTTGTGATTCACTGTCTAAGATGTTATTTTTTAAATATATTTGAGAGGACAGAATAAATAAATGAAAAGTTTCTTTGTGTTTTTTTTTTATTCATAATGTATATGTTCAACACCTTACTGACAACAGTGGTGTGCACTTAGTCACTAGACTTTCTTGGGGGGTTTGCCTACAACATAAATCTACGGCATTTTCTTCATGGTGTCTGATGTTTGAAGCCATACGTTTTCAGGTTTCTTCTCTCAAAGACTCTTGATGTCCCCCCTGTTCTATTTTGTTCATTATTTTCATAAAATGTTATTCTCTTATTTAAGGCTTGCTTGTTAATATTGTTTTATCTGAAACTTCTGGAGCTAGACGAAATGATGCTCAGTGAGCCTTTGAAGGCTTTACTTATTCTACGATAGGAAATTGTCTTCATGTGTGAAACCCTGCGTGATTTCCCAGTTTTGTAAACCGTTGGCCCTAGCAGCCATGTTCTAAGTCCTTGACCACTCGTTTGCTGGTGAAAAGCAGAAACTTAGACTGTCGCTTGCCCTCGGTTGGGGTGCTCTTTGCCAACACCGGGGCACTCCCCACTCTGCTCTCCCTTCTACCACGGAGAGTTCCGAGGGCCTCTGTTCACAGACGCGTCTGAGTCCTGGCCGCAGCTTTAGTCATGAAGCCGAGCAGCGCGTTTCCTCTTGTCTTGGCTTCAGGTGTTTGTTGGCATAACATCCCATGCCAGGCGTGTTACTTCATACTCATTCTATGAATGTGTGATTTTATATAGGAAGGAAATCGTGGTTTGCATTCAGTTTAGTCAAAGTTGTCCCCAAATTGGTTAGTAATTACTGTAAAAGAATCCAGTCTGTGTCGTGAAACAGTGTACTGTTACGGAAATATCTTGATATGTAACAGTGACCTATTTGGGGATTAGGTAATTACCAAGAAAGCTGAAAATGTTTTATTGGAGGTTTATCCTCGTTTTCGTGTATTCCTTCTCCCATTTGAAATCAGTGGTTCTCGCTATTTACACAAGGGGAGACCTTGCCTTGCAGGAAGTAAGCTGGCCTCATGCTGGTTGTGCTGCTAACCAGAGTCTTAATTGAACCAGATATCCTTCATCGAGAGCCTGCAAGTAGCTTCAAAGAGGAGGCTGATGGAGGGAAGCCAAGAAGTAAATGTCATCTGGCATTGTTTCCTTTGTTTTGTGGAGTTAGACCTAAAGCATCAGAGGCCGCAGCCAGTGCCAAGTGCCAGCCTTGAGGACTTAATGAAGCTCTCCTTTGTTTGCTCCAGGGACGGGACCTATGCCCATTGTGGTTTTGATATTGTCTGATTTGCCATGATCCTCACTCCAACAGTGATTCCAGTGAAGCAGGCCTGGTTTTTTCGCAGTTATGCTAACTGTAAGTTAGTTGAGCAACATTTTATTGATCTCCCTTGAACTAGGTCTCTCAGATGAGGCACAACCTTGGGGCTTACCCTGGACTTAACGGTTGCCTGGGCCGGAGACTGAGTACAGAGTATAATCTTACTTGTATAAGTGACTCTAAGTCCCCCTTGTATATGGACTCTGATAAAATGCAGGGTAGTGCAGAGGAAATAGGTACAAATCCCTTATCTGGCATTCTAAGCAGCACTATTATGGCTTCCTCCTCGAATTTAAATATTTAAAATATAATTGTATAGTCTTGGTGGGCTAATAAATGCTTTGTAAATGTCTAATTGCAAAATTGAAACAAATACAGAGCAAACAATTCTAGAACTCAGTAATATGTTTTAGAGTAAAATTACAAGCAAACAGCCTAAAAAGTAAACATCATTGTAAACTTTTGGAAAGTATAGTGTTTTATATGTAATTATATGTTCATGTCATGTATTTGAACCTAGTATAAGCTTAATGTGAAATGCATTGAATAAATTGTACCCCCAAAACCTGTGAGCTTCTTCATTTTTAATTTTATTAAATTTTTGCATAACCAACTTTAGTCACTTCAAGATCTTTGGTCTTAAATTTTTTTAAAAAAATTTTATGTTTGGGGCACCTGGGTGGCTCAGTCGGTTAAGCATCCAACTTCGGCTCAGGTCATGATCTCAAGGTTGGTGGGANCCCAACGTGGGGCCTGAACTCATGAGCTGTGAGACCATGACCTGAGCCAAAGCTGGACATTTAACAGACTGAGCCAGACTGAACCCAGGCGCCCCATAGTCAAAATTTTAAAAACTGTGTGGTACTGGGGAGCAACATGCAGAAGAATGAACCTGGACCACTTCCTTACACCATACACAGAGATAAACTCAAAGCGGATGAAAGACCTAAATGAAGACAGGAAGCCATCAAAATTCTCGAGGAGAAAGCAGGCAAGCACCTCTTGGACCTTGGCCACAGCAACTTCTTAACACATCTGCAAAGGCAAGGGAAACCAAAGCAAAAGTGAACTCTTGGGNAGCTGTGAGACCATGACCTGAGCCAAAGCTGGACATTTAACAGACTGAGCCAGACTGAACCCAGGCGCCCCATAGTCAAAATTTTAAAAACTGTGTGGTACTGGGGAGCAACATGCAGAAGAATGAACCTGGACCACTTCCTTACACCATACACAGAGATAAACTCAAAGCGGATGAAAGACCTAAATGAAGACAGGAAGCCATCAAAATTCTCGAGGAGAAAGCAGGCAAGCACCTCTTGGACCTTGGCCACAGCAACTTCTTAACACATCTGCAAAGGCAAGGGAAACCAAAGCAAAAGTGAACTCTTGGGACCTCATCAAAATAAAAAGCTGCACAGTGAAGGAAATTTAATCAGCAAAACTAAAAGGCAACCAACAGAATGGGAGAAGATATTTGCAAATGACATATCAAATAAAGGGTTGGTATCCAAAATCTTTAAAGAACTTAATCAAACTCAACATCCAAAAAACAGTCCAGTGAAGAAATGGACAAAAGACATGAACACTTCTCTAAAGAAGACATCCAGGTGGCCAACAGACACATGAAATGCTGCTCAACATCACTCATCGTCAGGGAAGTACAAATCAAAACCATAATGAGATACCACCTCACAGCCGTTAACTAATGTTAACTCCGGCAACAACATGTTGGTGAGGATGCGGAGAAAGAGGATCTCTTTCGTACTGGTGGTGGGAATGCAGACGTGCCGCCACTCTGGAAAACAGTATGGAGTCTCCTCAAAAAGTTAAAAATTGAACCACCCTATAGCCCAGCAATTGTACTACTAGGTATCTATCCAAGGGATACAGGTGTGCTGTTTCAAAGGGGCACATGCACCCCAATGTTTATAGCAGCACTATCAACAACAGCCAAAGTATGGAAAGAACCCAAATGTCCATCGATGGATGAATGGATAAAGAAGATGTGGGCTAGATAGATAGATCTATACACACATACAGTGGAGTATTACCAATGAAAAAGAACGAAATCTTGCCATTTGCAACTGTGTGGATGGAACTAGAGGGTAAGTGAAATTAGAAAGACAAATACATGACTTCACTCATGACTTTAAGGAGATCCAAAACAGATGAACATAAAGAAAGGGAAGCAAAAATATAAAACAGGGAGGGGGACAAAAACATAAGAGACTCTTAATTATGGGAAACAAACGGTTGCTGGAAGGGTTGTGGGAGGGGGAATGGGCTAAATGGGTAAGGGACATTAAGGAATCTACTCTTGAAATCATTGTTGCACTGTATGCTAACTAGCTTGGATGTAAATTTTTTAAAGACAAAAATTTTTAAAGAATTGTGTGGTGGCCTCTGTTGCGGCCAGAATTTCTTTCTTAAATGGTGTACAGCTTGTTTGTGAAGAACCAACGAAATCCTAGCTTCTCTGTTGTAAGGACGAGCAGATCGTTATATTGAGATCTCTGAGGTACAAAGTTGGCAAGAATTAGAGTTGGATATATGGTAAGTGGACACTGAAAATGAAGGTCTCAGAAGCAGCATTCCATGCTGTGTAGGTGACTGGGATCGCCACATGGATCGGTCCCAGGCACACTTTCCCCCTCCCTGCCTTACCTTCCAGTTGCGGGTGCGGTCAGGGTCTCCTCTCTGCAGCTTCTTGTCCTTCTCCCCGCCCAGCATGTTAGCTATCTCTCCAGGGCTCCTTTAAGCCACTTAAAAGAGCGGGTTATCGCGCCGCTTGTGAATTCCCTGAGGCCCAGGGCTCTGGGTCATGTCTGTACCCACAACCTGGCCGCAGGTCCCCGGGGTACCGATGTCAGGGTCATGTGTTCTGCAGGGCTAACCATGGGCACCTGCTCCCGTGCATCGGACGCCCCTCTTCCCTGACATTCACAGTGAGAAAATTGGGGCTTACAGAAGTCAGTGTACCCAGTCTCAGTGCTGTATGACACGGCTGGGACTCTAACTTCCAAAAAAAACCAAGCAATCCAGTTAAACTTAAAATTCAGTTAAAAATCCAGCTAAAAGTCAAATGAGAAGCTCTAAACTGTTAGGATATTCTATTTTTTTAAAAGCAAGCTTCCATATTAACACTAGTGTTCCCAATGTGGACAGCTTTACATTGTAAAGTGATTTTCTTCCATTTAGTTGAATACTCCGTTTCTGGCATAATCACCCGAGTTTGTGAATTCCAGTAAATTATTGAGCAAGCTTTATATTGCAAATTGTTCTTCCCCATACAATTTATTCCTCAAGTCTCCAACGTGTACTCTGCATATTTTTCTCGTGTTTGAGCACAATTTTCATTTAATATTTGTCTTTCTGACAAACCAATATTTGTAGAGTTGCTATAAAATGAAAGCAACATTCCTGAAGTATGGTCGAGCTAATAGCTGCAGGGGGTACAAAATCATGGTAATTTATCGCTTTGCTGTTTCCATTAGAAATGTATCCTGCTTTCAGACCTGTGGACTTTACAAAGCCCACATTATGCAGCCTTAGTACAAATAAAGGAAATGGCTGCATTTGCAAATTCAAAATAGGCACTTATCTTTTTCTTTTTTGCACAGAGAAAAGCAACATCATCATCAGGCAGAGCAAAAACATTTAACCGGCTTCATACCTAACCGTCCCTGCACATTAGTTTGGACAATGGCTGGCTGGCGGGATCTGTGCTTACAGAGATCTCTGGAAGTAGTATCTTCTCCAGCCCTGCCCCAGGCACGCATTTGCTGAAATTCTCTTCATTATTTACTTGCTGTTGTCGTTTCCTCCCCTAAACTGTGAGCTCTCCTGGTGCTTTGCAGAACCACCAGTTAAACCCTGGTCCTGACACCCAGTCAGCATCGTTGAATGACAGTGAACACAGAACCTGTCCTGCTTCCCAAGTCCTGTTGTGAGATGTGTGTGTGCCTTGCACGCATCGGCGGGTTTCCTCACACTGGTCTTCCCAGGAACTCCAAGATGCCACTAGGGAGCTCGGAGGTCGGATATTTGGGGCCGAGGCCCAACAAGTTCTTTAAAACCTGTGTGCCCAAATGAAAACACGCTCTCACCTCTACAGCCAGGAGGAGGAGGGCCCTCAGATGTGTGATTAAGCAGCTCAGTGTAAGAACGGAATCAACAAAAAGGGCTGTGGAGCTTTTCAGCAGTTTGGGGAAACAAGGAATCGCTCCAGTTTTACAAAACGGCAAGACTATCATACACACGATAAACAGCACTATTCTTACCTGGAAAACCGAGAAGTGTTTTCTGGTCTTTGAGTTGGTGTGTGCTAAAAAGTCAACCCGCTACTGAAAAATTACTGTTTTAATTGTTAGCTGCTAACCCCACATGGCTGCTGCTGTCGCCCAGTTGCCAGCAGAAAATGGGCCGTGCGCCACCTGCCTGCGCCTCCCCTGCCCTAGTGTCTTGGGCAGACACTGACAGGAACCAGGATGCCGCTCTCTATACTGGCCTTTTAAAGGAAGAACCAATCCTACTATCAAAAACAAGTGACGGGGGGTGGGGGGGCGCCTGGGTGGCTTAGTCGGTTAGGCGTCCGACTTTCGCTTAGGTCATGGTCTCATGGTTCGTGGGTTCGAGCCCCGCGTCGGGCTCTGTGCTGACTGCCAGCTCAGAGCCTGGAGCTTGTTTCAGAGTCTGTGTCTCCCTCTCTCTCTGACCCTCCCCTGCTCACGCTGTGTCTCTCTCTCTCTCCTAGAAATAAATAAAACATTAAAAAAAATTTAAAAAAAAAAAGTGACAGGGGGTCCTGGGTGGTTCAGAGGGTTAAGCATCTGACTTTGGCTCTGGTCAGGATCTCCTGGTTCATGAGTTCGAGCCCTGCGTTGGGCTCTGTGCTGACAGCTCGGAGCCTGCTTTGGATCTTATGTCTCCCATCTCTGCCCCTCCCCTCCCCCCCATCAAAAATAAACATAATTTTTTTTTTTAAAGTGATAACTTGAGATTTGAATAACCTAGTTTAGACTATGAACATAGGGACCTTTACTTTCAGGCATGAGCACTGGATGTATTTTCCAAAGAACAGGTCAGCCAGCAAGATGCTTTTGCTCTCGTCCTCTGGAGCCTGATGGGTGCTCCAGGCCTGTGGCTGGGCCGAGGGAAGCAGGAAGCGGAACGTGGCGGCTGTGCTACACCCCCTCTGTGAGTGATGTACTTGAGTCTCTGTTGAACCCCTATGCCTACAGGTCTGTCATTAGCACTTGCATTTGGTGTCCATTTAAATATGCCCACTGCTAGCTGTTTAATCTGCAATCAAAACAAGAAGACAAGTGGGAGGGGAAAAAACCCCACAGCAAATACTAGATCTCCATGAACCTGACCTGGGAGATTAGCTTGACCGAAGGAGGAAGATTAGGTCTTAAGTCATTTTTAAAGGAACAAGAGCAGGAAAATAAAAATCACATCAGGAAATATTTGAGTCAATGTAGGTAATTACTTTCTGCTTAACTAAAATTTCCTTGTCAATAGCATAATTTGAAATTGGAGGGCTTAAAATACAAATTTCAAAACCTCTGCCTTGTGATCAAGAGTGTGCAAAGTTTACAGCTTCGGGCAAAATCCGGTGCACTGCCAGCTTTTGTACCTAATGTTTCACTGGGACACAGCTGCACCACCCATGCTTCAGAATTGTCTGCAGTGGCTGTCACGCTGCAACAGAGTTGGGTAGTCACAACAGATACTCTGGCCCTCAAAGCCTTAAATAGTGTCTGACCCTTAACTGGAACAGTTTGCACCCACCCCCTGCTTTTGATAATTACTCACAAGCCAACCTTTCTCCCTTTCAGTACAGGGAAGGGCTGGGTGGACAGGCTGCATGTCCCAGGGAGCAGTTTCTTTGGGTTAGTTTAAAAAAAACAGACCCGTGAAATCAGAATCTCTGGGAGGGGGGTCCATAGTGGTATTAAAGCTCCAGGGTGGAGAACTAGGATGCTCTAGCACACACACACACACACACAAAAGTGCTGGAGTTTCTCGTTTCTCCAATTCTCCTGCCTCAGCGCTTTGCCCCGTTTTCCCGACAGCCCTGTGTACCAGAGTTCACTGAGCCATTAAAGTCCCTTGTAGACTGAGTGGCCATGACTCAGACGATGTACCCCACTGGCTGTCAGCCCTCACTGCACATTGGAATCACTGGAGAGGGAGCTCATGAAAAAGCCCAATGTCCTCTTCCTCCTCCATTCTGGCCTAAAGCCATTAGGTGACCACGTGTGGGTGTGGGATGGAGAGTCGGGGTAGGCTGCAGTAGGGTGAGGACAGCATCTGTGCAGACTGGGGACAGCTTGATCATGGGAGATACACCCCCAGCAGGGTGAGTAGGGGATAGATGGGAGATTGGTTATGTATAGGGGATTAACCAAATGAGTGAAAATATAAAGGGCAGTGGAAGCCAGGTTTGTCACAATTGGAAAAAGGAGTTACAGGGGCCCCTGGGTGGCTCAGCTGGTTAAGTGTCCGACTTCAGCTCAGGTCATGGTCTCAGGATTCATGAGTTTGGGCCCCACGTTGGGTTCTGTGCTGACAGAATGGAGCCTGGAGCCTGCTTCAGATTCTGTCTCTCTCTCTCTCTCTACCCCTCCATCGCTTGTGTTTTCTCTCTCTCAAAAATAAATAAAACAGGGTTGCCTGGGTGGCTCAGTCTGTTAAGCATCTGTCTTCAGCTCAGGTCATGATCTCACGGTTCGTGGGTTCAAGCCCTGCTTGGGCTCTGTGCTGACAGCTCAGAGCCTGGAGCCTGCTTCAGATTCTCTGTCTCCCTCTCTCTCTCTCAGAAATAAATAAAACATTAAAAAAAGTAAAAAAAATAAAACATATAAATATAGAAAGGGAGAAAATTAGAATCAACTCTATGGTGTGCTGCTTTTTGGGAATTGGATGTATTAATGGGAACTCACATGTACAGGTAGATTGTGTGTGTGTGAACATACACATATATACAGACCTGGGTACATATATCCACATGTATGCACTCCCTGCTTTGCCTTCTGAGAGGGTCTGGGAGCAGTGATGCTCCAATAGCAATGGGCTTGCTTATCGCTCAGATCTGTACTTCTAAATGCCATTTTCCACTAAAAGGAACAAAGATTTTTTAGAGAAATGTCTGCTTTTCTAAGTACTGGGACCAAGGACTAGGGGTAGAAAAAAAACACAATAAGCCTGAAACACTTCTTTGTGAAAGAAAATGTTCACACGATGATGGGCACATGTCAAAAAGATGCAGAAACCAGCCAAAACAGGGACAATTTGAGCATGAAAATTAATCATGATACTAAGGGATTATAACACATAGAATAAAACAGGAAACTACAGGTTTCTATTGCTATAAACTGAAAACTGGGCAACAGGTAGCTTACATACTTATAAAGCACCTACCTATAAAATGTGCACTTAACAAAGGAGGGACTTGGCTGTGAAGAAGGCTGGCAGACACCCCTTGATTGAGTGATCCAAGTGGACATCTTCGGTTCGGGACAAACTGAAATCCTCACCACCAATAGGACGCAGTGAGAAGGGTGCATCTTTGCTCCTCTAACATCCCTGCCAGAGGAGGTGCCTGTGATGTCCCATTAAACTCATGACCTGAATTCTGTCATGAAAATGTATCAGACTCAAGTTGAGAGCTATTTCGCAAAATCTTCAAGTGTCAAGGTCACACAAGTCAAGGGGAAGTTGAGGACTATTCTAAACTAAAGGAGACCAAAAAGAGTGGATGACTGGACCCAGNAAATCTTCAAGTGTCAAGGTCACACAAGTCAAGGGGAAGTTGAGGACTATTCTAAAGGAGACCAAAAAGAGTGGATGACTGGACCCACTGCTTGATTCTGATCTCGATCCTTTTGCCGTGAAGGGCCTTGTCAGGACAGTGAGTGAGTCTTGAATGGGGTCTGCCCATTGGATGGTGGCAAGGTAACTCATAACGTGGCATGCTCTACTGTGGCAGTGCAAGTGCCTGGAGTTTCACGGCTGTACTGTGAATGGGCAGTGTGCTAGAGCACTGCTTCTCAGACTCGGGTACATAAACCACTGGGGATGGATCTTCTTAAAATGTGGATTTGGATTCAGTATGTCCGGGTAGAGCATGAGCTTCTGCCTGTCGAGGCAGCTCCAAGGTTAAAGCCCATGCTGCCTGTCCAGCGCAGTAGTAGTAAGGGTCCAGGGAACCTGGGGTGAACATTTACTATTTGCCTCCCACTCACCTTCCTCCCTTCTTTGGTCCCAGACTCCGGTGTTTCCTTTGGGAACAAGCTGCTCCCCTTGGTGTACCTGTTTTGGATCAGACGGTCCTCAGTGCTCAGGCAATGAAGACATAACCTGGGCTGGATCTATCCCATACCGTGGCCACTGTGAAAGGTTCGACACTGGTCCCCAGACCCAGCCAGGGCCAGTGTGATGCAACTCTGAGGCCTGGCTGAGCTGACACAGCCTCTACAAGCATCTTCATATCTAGAGCCTTCCTAGAATTCCAAGCCTTACAGTGGCTCAGGACTTGCCTTTTGCCCCCCAACTCCTAAGGCCTCCAAGCCTTTGGAACCCCCACATTGGGCTCTACCACATAGGAGCCATGTGACCTTACTCAGCAAGCTGAATTTTTACCTCAGTTTCTTCATCTATAAAATGAGATACCACCCCTCAAAAGGTTGTTTGGGAATTATATGATACCCATCCACGTAAGTGTTTTGAGTTGTTCTGGTATAGAGTAGGTGTTCAATAAATCTTTAGTTGTTCAGTCTGGCTTTTGGAGCCTGTGATCGCACACAAAAAGAATGACATCTCACTGGTATGTTGTAGGTCATTTTCTGTATTGAGAGTGACTTAACAGAGTTTGGGGATCCTGGAAGATGAGGCCAAACGTTTCGCTGACATCGTTACCGGTTCCTCTGGATCCTACCAGTTTTTGCACAGCCTACTCAATTCATTCCCAACTTGCTCCCATCCCGCACTGAGTTGCCTATATAAATACATATGAAAAGAAAATAAATTAGCAGCATTGTAGGTGTCCCCAAGTACATTTTTTCCCCCCAGAAATTACAAGCTCTGGCCAGTGATCAGAAATCCCTTTCCACTGTCTTTATTCTACTGCCATCGTGTGGCCAGACAGTGCCACTGCAGCACTGAGGGCCGTTGTAGGTGAGCTCCCTGTGTCGTCCTCCTGGTGCCTGGGATCGGGCTCCTTGGTAGGAAGGAAAGGAGTGCAGTTGAAGGGTCTTCTCGAGTCCCCACAGCAAGCAGCAGTCTGGGCATGAATCACCAGTCTTGACTGGACTTCTGTTTGATGAACCTTAGGGCCACGTAGTACAGGATCAGAAAGCCACCACAGATGCCAAGAAGGATGAAGTAGATGGCATAGAGCGGGTACGAGTTCAGGCCCATGGAGCTGAGGATCTGGGGACACAGACATCAGTGAACCCACCGAGCAGACGTTCAGATGACTGTTATCTATTTAGAGTCAAAGGCCTCAGCTACTTACTACGTCTCCCTGGATAGGGATGGTGAGGTTGCCGACGGCCATGTGGTAAGTGTGCCCTTTAAACTGAATCTGCATCAGCCCTTCAAAACACCAGCGGAGGAAGGAGACTTTGGAAATCCAGGCGGGCACTGAAGATGGTGAGAGCCACGTTATTCACACAGGTTAACCACCTGCTCCCTGGGAAGCACTCCAAGAGACAGGGCCCTGGTGGCTCTTACCCAAGGGCAGCAGAGTCTCTGAGGCAGCAAGAGGGCAGGGAGAGGGTGAAAGGGCCAGAGGGGCAGCTTGGGACATGGGTTGGGGCAGAAGGGCCAAGTGGGTATGGGGGTCACCATGTTTGATCGGTAACAATTTGAGAGTAATTTATTACGTGTCCCAGCATGTTTTCAGCTCCACGCAGGTACCGCTGAGATTTCGGGAGTCTGTGCCCTGACCCAACGTGGTATCACAGTGCTAGGAGCAGGAGGAGGGAACAAGCTTGGCCAGGCTGGTCAGCAAAGGCCTGGCAGAAGACAGCAGCCGTGCAAATGGGGGGAACGGTGCCCTACAGAGCAGAGCCGCACAGGCTCAGCTGTGAGTGTACTGAGTGTGCTGGGGACTTCGGAAGAGCTACGTGGAGGCAGCGGAGAGTCAGCAGCCCCAACGAGAGGACTCGAGCAAAGCAGCAACACGGATTTGCACTTTACAAAGCGCCCTTTCCATGGGCAAGGATCGAGAGGGATGTGGAAGGATCAGGGTCACAGAGACTAGTGCTGTGCTCTGACACCAGAAGGTAAGGCCAGAGCTGGGGGAGATCAGGCGAGGTGACATCTGAGAAAGATGTGGGAGGCAGAATTGACCTGGTTAACTGGTGAATGTGGAGAGTGAGAGTCAAGGGTGACTTCCAGGTGTCAGCTGGGGGATATGAGAAGGTGCCACCTGCACCCTCTGATCGGAGACATTCCTTTGACATGCAGGACAGTTGGCAAGGACATCTGTTCCCAGAAAAACCAGGCTTTAAGTGGGTCTAAGTGATGAGTCCTCATCCCCAAGTGAAGGCAGGCTTCATCCAGCCCCAGAAGGCCTCAAAAAGCTTGACCAGGCCTTACCTATCCACAGGTTGTCCAAGCTTATCATGAAGCCCCCGGTGAGGTAGAAGGAGTTGTAGAGAGCGTTGCCAAAGAAGGAGGATGTATGAAACGTGGGGAGCAGGGCAGCGGCACCCAGGGCCATGATCCTGCAGCAGAAGACCACCAGCCACACCAGCAGGAAGTGCAGCAGAAAGGGTTCCAGGCCCGGGCGCAGGTTAGCCAGCCAGTAGATGGGCATCCCATAGATTACGATGTAGACACAGTGCTCCGGAAGCTCCCCTAAGATCTGCAAAGAATAGCCCTTGCAAGGATGTGGACCTAATGCCTTCGTTGCCAATTTTTCTTTAAATGTTTAAAGCTACAGGGGCGCCTGGGTGGCTCAGTCGGTTGAGCGTCCGACTTCGGCTCAGGTCATGATCTCGCAGTTCGTGGGTTCGAGCCCCGCATCGGGCTCTGTGCTGATGGCTAGCTCAGAGCCTAGAGCCTGTTTCAGATTCTGTGCCTCCCTCTCTCTCTGATCCTCCCCTGCTCATGCTGTCTCTCTCTCTCTCTCAAAAATAAAAATATTTAAAAAAAATTAAAAAAAAGTAAATGTTTAAAGCTACAGTAACCCCCAATTGTGTCAGCCTTCCCTCCTGCTACTGGTCAGGCTGCAGCAGGAGGGCGATTGAGGGGGCGGGGGTGGGACCCTGGAGCGTGAGCTCACTGCTGGTTTCCCACTGTGGATGCCACGTGCTCCAGCTGGGACAGCTCAGAACAGTTTCCCCCAGGGAGGCAGTATGGCCCAGTGAAAACGGCAGTCATGTATCTGTTTTCCTGTTTCGAGTCCCCACCCTGCCTGCCCAGACCAAATAGCTGTGGGGCTTTGAAAGAGCCACATAACCTCGCTGAGCCTCCGCTTCCTGGAAATAAGTACAGTAACACCTGCTGACCTGCTTCTAGAGATATGGGGAGACTGGAGAGGTGAAGTATGCTGGATGTTCCCCATCTTTTCTTTTTCTCCCCCCCCGATTTCTGCTGACCAGGAAAGTGTCATTCCTGGTCCACAGTCCTGGTCTTCTGTTAAATGTTTAAAAAATATCAAGTCCTGTAACACCATAGGGAATGTGACAGCAGCAACTATAGATGATGCACGGACCCCTGGTTCAGCAAAATACTTCTCTGGAGCTTCTGTGCAATGCATTGCAGCTCTCTGTCCCTGCCCCCCACCTGGTAATGTGCTCTCAGCCCTGACCAGTCACCTTGGTAAAGAAATATGGACCAACGGTGTAAAGCCCATCTTCTAGTTCATAGTAAAGCATTGCCCTCTCTGAGTGACCTAAAAAGGGGGACAAAAGGAGAATGAAAAAGTGACATTAATGTTCAGTGTTTCTGTTTTTGAGTCTCTTTTAGTACAATTGTAAATATTCCTATTGCCTAAATGTCTCCTACTTTTAAAAAGCAGGCAGAGTTAAACTGCCCTAATTTAGGTGTTTGTAATTCTGTGACTCGCACACTGCTGTCAAATATAAATCCTGCTATTACAGGAATGCCTGAGACTGCTCAGCAGTCTGTGTTCATTTGCATACTAATATTAATGTGCGAACTTTAAAAACCATCATCACCTTTTATTTCACAATCATGGTGAGAACAGGCAGCAAACCCATTCTCCCCAGGAGTTTGCAGGAACACAGGTCGGCCTTGGACCAGCTCAGAGGGGTGACCAACACCATGTCCTCTGGCTGTTACAGGTGCGGGTCACAGAGAGCAAGCCACACTCACATTTGGCAATGACATCCAGGATCACGTTGAAAGGGATGAGAGCTCCAATCATGAACAAGAGGGCAGCTGTGTCCATGAGGGAGAGCTTGATGGCCCCATGGCCATAATAGAGGAACCCAATGACCAGGGACATCAGGCAGGCCTCTGCTGCATGGATGAGGAGAGTTGGCAGGTCTCGGAAATCATTGAAAATCTGACGACTTAAAAAACAGAAGAGGTGCCAAGGGAATAACATACATTAGCCCTGTGACATTGGCCATGTCCTTCCATCTCTGCTTTACTCACTTGTAAAATGGGAATAGCGCCACCCCCCTCACAACGATTGTGGGGCTCACGTGGGATCGTTGATGAAAACATGTGTCTCACCGTATGTACACAATGAACAACTGTTACTTTACTGTCAGTGTATGAGCCATGCAATTTTACTTAAAGACGTTATCTTAAGGAAATACCCAACCAAGTGTGTAAAGATGTTTGTACAAGAATATTTGTTGCAGTGTTACTTGTCATAGCAGAAGCCTGAAAAAACCTGACCGTCGATATATACTTAGCAGGAAAGTGAATTATGGCTAGATTGGAATGCCGAGGAAGACCTAACCGGATGAGAGGTACAGGCCTACTCTAGGTGCAATCAAAAACAAAACAAAACAAAACAAAACAAAACAAAACAAAAAAGGTTACAGAACCATATGCAGAGTATAATCCTGTTTATGTATTAAAATGGTTGTGTGTACGGAAATCTCACTCGCCAGACACTTGGGTCTGGTTTACTCTGAGGGCTGGCCTGACAGATCACCTTCCCTTTCCACAGAGGTTCTCTTGAATTGTCTGAATTTTTCATTATGATCCTATGCAATTTCTATAATCATCCAGGCAGTAAGAACATTTTGATTTTGTTTAAAGAATAAAAGTAACAGGACTGGTCTGTATGATACAGAGAGAGCTAGTGATAGTCTTGGGGATACTGGTTTTTAAAAATTTTACCTCTTGCTTTCTCTTTCTTTTTTTTTTTTTTTTTAATGTTTTATTTATTTCTAGGAGAGAGAGAGAGAGAGACAGCGTGAGCAGGGGAAGGTCAGAGAGAGAGGGAGACACAGACTCTGAAATAGGCTCCAGGCTCCGAGCTGGCAGTCAGCACAGAGCCCGACGCGGGGCTCGAACCCACGAACCACGAGATCATGACCTAAGCGAAAGTCAGACGCTTAACCGACTAAGCCACCCAGGCGCCCCTCTTGCTTTCTCTTTCAAATTCACTTTAGATAAAGAGCTTAATCTGACACAATAAAGACATCTGGGGTAGGGCTGGTGGTGGTGGGATGAAATGGCAGATAATTACCGGATTAGCACAGTAAACTGCTGCACAGGGCCGGGCAGCTCAGTGGAAGTCAGGGGCTGGTCAGTGTCCTGGGGGAGGGCCCGGCTGTGAAGAGACAGAGGGTGTCATGGGAGGTGGGGGGCAGCTGCCTTCAGCAAGGAGCTCCCCACCCAGAGCCGCCCTGGCCGGCCTTACCTCTCCAGGCAAGTGCCCTCACCCAGCGCTCTCGACTCCGTTCTCCACAGAAAGTCATCCAAACCATGAACTTTTTCTCTGAACAAGGCTGCAAGGGACCGGGCCTTCTCCCTGGTGGCCATTTCCTGTTCTCTGCTTCGCCTGTCGATGCTAGTCAAGTCCACTGTAAGTAGAGGATGCGGGGCCATGTGTGGCGAGGTCTCGGCACCTGCCCACAAATGAGGAGCTCACTGCAAGGTAAGCTCACAATACTGTCAGTCCTTGGGGATTCTGGGACGTGCTCCCCACCGTCCGAGAGTGGACCATGAAGTGATGGGCAGAGCAGAGAGAGGCAGAAAGATACCCAGGACTGGCCTCCCCCCTGCTGGGCCTGGCCACACCCACTTCAGGGGAAAGCCTGCTTCAGAGAAAAGGCAACAGCAGAGGCCCTGTGGGCCATGGCCTCCATCCCAACACCCAGGCTCATTATGAGGACATCCCTAGGACAGGACAGGGTGCACTGGACCTTTGGAGCCAAAGGTCATGGCACAGTTATGCCTTGGCTCCAACTCGAGCCATTAAAGAAGCTTGTGACAAAGACTCAGCCTCCCAGGTGTGCCTACCCCTGGGGAGAAGGCAGGCTGGTCATAGGACAGCTGGGCATTCTGGGCACCTGGAAATTCTAGTCCTCACTAGGCAGATCAGTAATGTGGCTCCCCAAGCAACCTGTCTAAAAGGGGAGAATGTTTTGGCTGGAGACTGCCAATGTCTGGCCAACTCTAAGTAGAGCTGTCACTGCCCTCCAGGGGAGGAAGCTGGCATGACCAGCTGGAGGAACCAGGCTGCTCTGCACGCACCTCTATGTTACTTGTGGGGGGCACTGGGTGGTCCCAGCCACAGCTCTACTCTCATGGGGCTCCTGCAGTGTCAGAAAGGCACACCCACCCAGTCATAGCCAGGACCCTCCTGAGCCCAGCCTCACTGCAGGCTGGAGGGGGGCTCACCCCCCTCCAGTTCTCCTCTTAACCTCTGTCTCTTCCTTCCTAACATTCTCATGACATGTCTTACGGCAGGATAATGTCTAGGAGGGGTCTTGTGAGTGCAACCCATCTTCTCGGTGTGCAGGGCTGTAGCCCAGAACACCAGATTCTCTGGGTACTGCTGGGCCCGGTCCCCCAGATTGGTAGGTGGTAGGCAAGAGCCCCCCCACCAGAAATGATCAACATAAAATAAAGAAAAACTTTTGTTCAGCTCTGTTGCAGGCATTTGACTTCTAGTAACCCCTCTCTGGAGTTACCGCATATGGCTGCCTGTGGCCAGGTTGACAGGTGCCCTCTGCCCCCTTTATCTGGGAATGGCTAGCCTGAGGATGATAGGCTGTCAGGAAGCCAAGCCAGCTCCTGAGCACTAGGAGGGAGGGTGATCTCTAGATAAGTTCGCCCAGTATGAGTGCACAGGGCAAGGGTTGGCGGACTGGAGAGAGTAGCCGGTCCCCCTGAGGTGGGGAAGAGCACTGGCTGCTGACAGGAGGATGTGGGCCCAGGGCGAGGAGTCAAGTCGGGGGCTGGACACGACACACTGGCTGGGAGGCCCAGTTCTGAGTCTTACAAGTTCATTGCAAGAGGTTTAACTCTTCAGACTTTCGCCTTCTCATCTGTATGGATGGAAATGGCCTTGGCCTGACAGGGCTGGGAGGGTCAAAGACACCCTCTGTGGCTTGGTGCCTTTGGGCCCAGTATCTGCCCTCAAGGACATGGTCCCTGTCGTCATGGTAATTGGTGAGGCTTTGCTACACTGGGCCATCTTGGGAGGAAGGCTGGGGCTCGAGGTGGCACATCGGACAAACCACAGCCACCATTTCCTCCGGCCCTGGTAAAGCTGTGCGGCCTGGCCAGCAGCCATGGCACTCCCCAGCATGCAGGATCCAGGCATCTGCTTTCAGGTCACACACCTGTAAAGACAACCGTCTCCCCAGGAATGAAGGAACGAGTTTATGCTTTCCCTGAGAGCTTTATGCTGAGAGCTCAGGACCCTAAGTAGGAAGGCCTTTCTGGTGCTGACAAAGCAATTTTCAGACCTAGTGATTCACGGACGAAGACCTCCAAAAGGCCCTGAACTCCCCGGGCCCTGGGGCCCCCTCCACCATGCAGTGCTTTCAAGCTCCCTGCCTCTGTGGGGGCACCAGCGTACGGCTTGAAGATTTCCTAGCGGCCTCCTGACCTTAGGTGTCCTACATTTCCCTAAAGAGTCTGAATANTGAACACAAGAGTGGTTATGTCAGAAGCCGGATTTTCTCAGGCCCTTGTTTCTAGCATTTGATACTTGGCAACATGACACATTCTCCAGCCCGCTGGGCCGCCCCGCTCCTAGATCCTGCTGCCCTGAAACCTCTGACACTTCCCCTCCTGAATCTCTCCAGCAGGCTCTGGCGGGGCTTGGGAGGTGGGGGCGCTGCTTGGCGGCTCACCGTAGAAGTCCGCAGGGTTGCTGTAGCGAGGGCAGGGGTGGCCGATGGCTGTGAAATACTCCACCATGTGCTGGGCCGCCCCCAAGTAGATGGTGGTGCCGGATGTCATCAGCAGGACCAAATCAAAAAGCCTGAAAATGTCCGACCGAGGCTGGTGCAGGGAGACGAGCACCAAGCGGTTGCCTTTCGCCAGGCGGTACAGGGTTTTCACCAGGTTGTGGGCCGTGAAGCTGTCCAGGCCGGAGGTGGGCTCATCCAGAATGAGGATTCCTTCCCAGGGGACAGAGGGGCCTAGTGAGCCGGCAGGGCTGCGGCTGGGCGGGAACCAAGGCACGCGGGCGCCGCCGCCCCCCCTCCGCAGCCTCACCTGGGTTCCACAGGAGCTGCACCGCGATGCTGACTCGGCGCCGCTCGCCCCCAGACACGCCCCGCACGTACACGTTGCCCACGCGCGTGTGGGCGCACTGGCGCAGGCGCAGCTCCGCGATCACGTCGTCCACCTGCGCGGGCGCACCGAGGTTTAGACGCGGCGCCGGCCGCCGCCCGCAGGGATCCGTGGGTGCTGTCCTGAGGTAGAAAGCGTCTGCCCACCCTTGCCACCCCTCCCAGCCCCCACCCCCCCTGGGTGGGTTTGCGCTCTAGCCTTCGCTGCCCCATGCAGTGTTGGTTCCCGCCTTCTTTCCGTGTATCCTGAGCGGCTCCCACGCGCCGAGGACGGCGCCATGTTGGGAACGTCGCGCCCTGGAGGCAGACAGCCGGGCGCGCTCTGCCCACACGGAGGACCGGAAAACAGGTAGACAGACACTCCTCACACATTTTGTGCTGTGCGGTGGAGGGAACCGGCCGGGGCCCAGGCGGCTTATAGAGGGATGGGGGGCTGAAAGGTGGACAGAGGGCGGCAGGGTAGCGATGGAAGGAAGGTGCGCTGGGCTCCTCAAAGTTGACCTGTGACTGGACCCTGAGGCAGGGGGGAGGGTCGGCAAGGGGAAGGATGTCATGGCTTCGTGGGGGAGGGGGGGTCACCGGGGGCGAGCAGTTACCCTTTTGTCACGCTGGGCCTGGGAGAAGGTTCTGGGCAGGCGTAGCTGGGCAACAAAAGCCAGGGTCTCGCGGACGGTTAGGTTGGGGAGCAGGTGGTCGTGCGGGCGCACATGGGCCACATACTTCCTCACCAGCTGGGGCGTGCTGGGCTGCCCGTTGATCCAGATTTGACCTGACTTAATTTTGCCGCCGTGGTCTCTCCCGGTGATCACGTCCAGCAGAGAGGCTCTCCCACAGCCTGCAAAGCCACCAGAGAAATCCTGAGAGCAGAGCTGTGGGGACCTACCCGGGAAGCCATGGCTGCCCACACCCCCTCAGCCACCCAGGACTGCTCTGTCCTTTTAGAAGTGACCGAGGCCCTAGGGAAAGTGGCAGGACTCTTGGACCTGGATGGGTCAGCCTCAGCACCTGGAGCTCCGGGGCTTTCACCTGCAGCCAACTTGAGCACCTTTGGGGAGCTGGAGGTCAATTAATGCTGGGGGTTCAAGCCACTCAACTCGTGAATCGAGGCTCTGAGATAGCAGGGGACTTTTGTCAGTATTCGCAGGGACAGTGGCATTCCCAATCCGAGTGGGATTTAGGAGAGGTGAGGGGGGCCTTTCCAGTGGAGACTGCCTACTGCAACGGGAGAGACCTTCTATGAACCAGGAGAGAGCACCAAAGGCATTCAGGAGCCTTATAAAATGGCTAGAATCCCCAGTTTAGTAAATTCATTCATTGGCAAACACTGCTGCGCTGCTCCTGATTCTATAGAAGCTGCCAAAATGCCTGGGGCTGTTTGGATTTAGTTTTTATAAATTTTGAACATTCATTCATTATTCTTTGTTAAGCCTCAGGAAGTGTAATTGATAAGTGTTTTTTTTTTTTAATGTTCATCTATTTATTTTGAGAGAGAAGGAGAGAGAACACAAGAGGAATAGTGAGAGAGGGGGAGAGAGAGAGAATCCCAAGCAGGCTCCACACTAGTGGTGCAGGGTCCAGTGTGGGGCTTGAACTCACAAACCGTGAGGTCATGACCTGAGCCAAAACCAAGAGCAGACGCTTAACCGACTGAGCCACTTAGGTGCCCATAATTGATAAGTCCTTCTAAGAAATCATTTAAATAATTTCAGCTGAGTAAACCTGAAGCTAAACAACCCTGAACCTAGAGTCAAGAGTCCTGGAGACTGCTCAGCCTCTCTGAACTTCACTTGCCTCAGGGATGCTAACAGCTGCAGGGTCATGTGTAGCAAGTATTCATTGTGGGGACTCTTAGGCTTTATGGAAGTGCCTTGGAAGGGCCCGTATAGCCACAGATTCTCAGTTCATGAAGAAAAAGCAAATATAACAGCAAAAGCCACCAGGAGTTACAGACAAAAACAGAATTGGCTTAGGAAGTGTGTTTTCTTTTTTAGATAAGAATTGCAGAGGGAGAGCCAAAAGTGGGCAGGACTTGACCTGTGGTGTTATTTCAGTTACAAAGTGCATTGATACACATTATCTTATTTGATCTTTGGTTAGACAGTAAACAGAATTTCCTTATCGGAAGACTAAAAATTTGGAGATGTTCAAAAGTTCAGTAATCTCTACTTCTGGAAATGATTAATTAAAAAGAATAAAGTGTTCTCTCTAGCACCGGTTAAGAGAGAAACACCTTGATCTGAGAATCAGAAGACCAAAGTTCTACTTCCAGCTCTGCATTGAATGTATTGCCTTATGTGAACCACTCACTTGCTGTGGACTTTAGTCTCCTCATCAGTTAAATGAAGATGTGCATATGTTAAGGGTGGGGGCAGGAGGACACTCTAGAAATATTGAGGACCAGATATCTTAAAAACCTTCCATTAAAGAAGCTTTCAACGGGTAGAGGAAGAAAGAATACAGTGGAGAGAGTGAACACCATTTTCCAAGTCCCCTTTCCGCTTCAGCATTGCATAATTTTAAGTTTGGCTTCCAGAAGTGACTCTGAGGCACTCCAAGATTCTGTATCTTTGCAGGTGGTTGAAGGCTTTACTGAGACTTGGAGAGGCTCTCAGAGAGGTGGGAGTTGCAGCAGGGGCTGTGCCTACCAGGTTGTGGGAGAAGAGTGACTGAATGCCCCTGGTGTGGAGGAGTCCCCCGGGAAGAACATTCCATTCTGAAGCTGCCTGAAGATCTTAGAAAGGTTTTTGCTCTGGATGCAGCTTCAGGAGGCACACACATGATTTGTAATGATGGCAACAATCCGACAGCTAGTAAATGGAGGAACTTGAACTGGGATTTGAACCCAGGTCCAAATGACCTAGAACCTGTGCTCTCACCCACTTTGCTGTGGTATTCTAGTCAGCACAGAGTTCTGTGAGAAGCATCCATCTGTCTGAGGGACCATTTCGCATTCCAGCGCATACCTGAGCTCCCTATGATGGCCAGCATGTGTCCACTCCTCACTTTGAAGCTCAGATTTTGGATGCCCAGCTCACAAGAATCCTTGTGAGATGCCCAAGGCATCTTGAACTGAGCCAGCTTCTCAAACCAGGGCACCTGGGAGTCCATGTCCACCTGTGGGGAGATATTGCAAGGTTCTTCAGAGAGCTGAATAGAGGGTTTCAGCAACTTCCGTTCAACTCTGTGTAGGAGACATCCTCCTGCCACTGCACAACAAGCCTGAGGGGCCCCCACCTAGGTCCTATCAGACGTGGTGGACCCTACCGTGTTGAGAACATGCAGCTGCCATTTCCAAGTCTGAAGTTAAGACATGGGAAGCATGTACAATAGCAGAACGGAAATGAAAATACAGTATAAAGCAAAACAGTGTCTTCATTTCTTCGGTTAATAATAATTTACTAATGATTCGTTAAGTGTTTACTATGGGCAAGGCATTGTGTAAATCTCTTTCTATGTATTATCTCATTCAGTCCTCCTTACAAACTTATGACAAAGGTGTTTGTCATAATTCCTGTTTTACACGTGAGGCTCAGAGCAGTTACTTGTTCAAGGTCACAGAGCTAACAAGTGGCAGAACAGAAAATGGTTATGGTGTGGCTCATTAGCTTGTCCTAACTTACATTTACAGGAAGCCTCTGAAGTTTACCATCCTGCCTCCGGCATGTTCCATCTGGACTGCCAAGGGTCTGCCCCCAGGGAGGTCTGATAACAGGGGGGTCTTGAATCTGACCAAGGGGTCTCCAGGAGCCTCTGAAAGGCCAGCAGTCCTTGCACTTTGGATGTTTTATTAGCTCCAGGGACGGTGTACTTTGCAAGCAAACAAATAATAAAACACGAAGCTGGTGAAACCTGAAAATCTATAGTTTAGTGAATAGCGTCATGGCATTGTTAATTTCTTAGTTTTGATTGTTTTGCTCTGGATATGCAGGATGTTAACGTTAAGGGAAGTTGGAAAAGGGTACATGGAAACTCTGTACTATTTTTGTAACTTTCCCNCCCCCCCCCCCCCCAGTACAGGGTCACATAATTTCTTTGTTTTAACAGAGGTCTTGTTCTCTAATGCCTCTCAACTTGCAGCTACAGTGTGTATAGTTGAAGGAAGACTTGTGGTACTTTCACCCAACATGGATGTCCTTGTGGACAGAGGGCCCCCAGGGTGGGCTCACCCTTACCTTCCACTTGGGGAATCATTTGGCCTTCCCTGCCCACTCCTCCCACCTTGTCCTCAGGTATGCCTCTACCTGGTAGCTGAGATCATGGACCTCCAAGGTGTTGGACTGGCCATTGTAGGTGAAGTATAGACTGTTGTCACTTTCAGAGAAGAACAAGCTGTCCTGGAGGCCCTGCTGAGAAACATGACAGGTGAGGGGCTTCTTCTGAAGCCACTTAGGACTTAGGAGAAAACAGGGAGGAGACCTAAGAGGTGAAAGATAGCAGCAGCTAGTGTGGTTGAGATCCTGAATTGGTAAGAAGTGGGTTTGGGCAGGTAGAGCTCAAGGGCTCTGAGAAAATAGGAGCATCAGTGAGGGCAATCTTTTCTTCCCTACAGAGGGAGCTTTGAGGCTTCCCTCCAGCACAGCTCCTGGCTCCAGAGAGCCTCAATCTCAGATTGGTGGAGCCTAAACCCAGTCACCCTGTGGTGGATGAGACCCTGACTCTGGACTAGAGAGAGCTTTGTGAGCTGCTATGCTCTGGGGAAACCTGAGCAGGGGCTTGTCCTTAACTTTTCTCTTCCCTGCCTCTGGCTTACTATTTCCTGATGCCAAACAGACTTCCCATACCTGGTATGTGAGAGGGTACAGCTTTAAAAAAAACTAGTGCTCAATATTTAGAAGACACAATCTTTAGAAAAATTGCATTTTATTCTAATGAGTTTTGTACAACAAAGCCATTCAAGATGCTTTTGGAAGATTTCAGAGGAAGTCACCAGTCTTATGTCATTGTCATCATCAACATCTTGTTGCTGTTTGTTGGAGTGTTATTATATTTGTATATCAAGTAAATTGATGTTTCATGGTATTGCTGATACCTTTGAATGGGTTTAAGCTATCAGCATATCTAAATTCCTTCTATTTTATAAATTCAATCATTTAAATCATTGAGGCCCCCCAGAAGAAGAACCTGCCTACTAAGGTTTCCATTTTTATTTTATTATTATTCTTAATGTTTATTTTTGAGAGAGAGAGAGAGAGAGAGACAGAGCATGAGTGGGGGAGAGCAGAGAAGGAGAAAAACACAGAATCTGAAGCAGGCTCCAGGCTCTGAGCTGTCCACGTAGAGCCTGATGTGGGGTTCAAACTCACGAACCATGAGATTGTGACCTGAGCTGAAGTCAGACTCTTAACTGACTGAGCCACCCAGGCGCCCCTCAGGTTTCTGTTTTTAAATGCGTACAATTTTTCTGTCGTTTGTTAGTGCAGGAAAAAGTGTTTTTTTGTTTTTTTGTTTTTTAACAAGTTCCAGTTGACTCTCTGGCCTTTTCTCCTCAGAGCTGCCACTCACACACTGATGTGTTCAGTCAAGCAAGCAAGTATCCAGCACTTATTTGGAGCCCACATCATGCTATAGGTTTGGAATTTGGGATATGACAGTGAAAACGTTGGTCTCTGAGAAGCTTAAGTTTTTTTTATTGAGGTAAAATTGGTATATAACATGATAGTAGTGTCAGGTGCACAACACAACAATTCAAGATTTGTGTACACTGCAAAGTCACTACAATACATGTACTTACCATCTGTCATCATGCAGAAAAACTTAGATTTAAAGAAATTTTTGTAATGTTTGTTTATTTTTGAGAGGGAGACAAGAGACAGAATGTGATCAGGGGAGGGGCAGAAAGAGAAGGAGACCCAGAATCCAAAGCAGGCTTTGAGCTGTCAGCACAGAGCCCGACGCAGGACTCGAATCCACAAACCATGAGATCATGACCTGAGCCAAAGTTGGATGTCCAACCAACTCACCCAACAGAGTGAGCCACCTGGGCATCCTGAAGAAGCTTAGATTTTAATGACCAGGACAGGTGGTCAGGATGGAACAAGACAGGCCAGGTGTAGAGGCAGGCTGAACTCAAGCATCCATTCAGGGTATATTTATACTTTGTACACAATACCTACGTGTGCTTTGTGTGAAAATAAAATGACTTGCAATTATGTGAAAACAACATCTAAAAGTCTGTGTCAAACTTCCTGTAGTGGCAGAGGTCAGAGGCCCTTGGAAAGGACCATAGAAGTGGAAGGAGACCAATGTAGGTGATCATCTGTGGTAACAGCTATCAGTGAGTAGTCCCCAGAGTTGCAGGGCAGTATGAAAACAGCAGGCCATGGCTACTTATCTTGTCTAATGTTAGAACTATTGCCATAAAGATCCCAAATTATACAGAAAAACCTGGGAAAGATGAATACCTACTTTAGCAAAAGGGCTATCTCAGGAACAGAGAGGAATACAAGAGAGAAGGGTACAGGGAAGAACAAGGGGAGTAAACTTCACACCTCTTGGTAGTTAGCTGCAGCTACATAAGAATTAACTGTTCTTTGATCTGATCTGAACTATTTCAAAATTTGTTTTCCAAGTGAGAGAGCCTGTGAGTAGAACTTAGGAGTACTACTCTCACCTTGCCCCTCAAGTGCCAGTGCCTCCAAGGCAGGAGCTGGCCATGGAGATGGAGGAGGGGTGAAGGTCTCTGCCCTCAGAGATGGAAGAGGAGATCTCTCCTGGGGGAGATCAAGGGCCAGCTAAGAAAGGTGCTGAATTTCAGGCAGGTCAGCCCTGCACCTACCCTCACTCACCACCTCCTCCACTAGCACTCACACTGCTTAGGTTCTCCATTTAATTCTACTAAACCAGCAGAAATTCTAGCAATTACTGACAGACTCATTTAGGCTAACATAAGATGTTTATTTGGTTATAAAAAGTAAATCTCTGCAGGAGAGACATTGTCGATTGGTATAAAATATGACTTAGCTCAGAAATTGCTTCTGTGAACAAACATCTGACCAGGTTATATTTCAAGTGGAGGGGCAGCTAAGGAAGGGACATTGGAGGGGCACCTGGGTGGCTCAGTCGGTTGGGTGTCCAACTTCAGCTCAGGTCATGATCTCACAGTTCATGGGTTCGAGCCCTGCCTTGGGCTCTGTGCTGACAGCTAGCTCAGAGCGTGGAGCCTGCTTCGGATTCTGTGTCTCCCTCTCTCTCTGCCCTTGCCCACTTATGCTCTGTCTCTCTCTCTCTCTCTCAAAAATAAATAAACATTAAACTAAAAAGAAAAAGAGGGGACTGTGACTTCCTGGAGCTGCACAGGCAGCACAACTTTCAGCGGAAGAGAATTCACTTCTGGGTTGGAGACAGCATCTGTTCCATTTTGAAGTATTTCCTTGAATCCCAAGATGGATTTGTTAGGTTTTGTGGTTTTGACAAATTCTCTGTATTTTTCAAATACTTAAATATCTATTCAGCTGACATCTTAATCAGTATGACTGTCAGAATATCACTTGAATTTCTGACAGGTGACACCCAAAAAAGCAAAAGCAGGTTTATTTGTAGGTAACCTGTTCCACTCCTGCTGGGCTACATTGTAATTTCTCCTTATATTAACTTCTGATCAAATTCCTGAGTCAAAAGCATAGATTAGAAGGGAACTCAGGGAGCACAGAGCCCAAGTTCCTTATTCCAAGATGAGGAATTCGTGACCTTGAGTAGTAGTGATGTGCCAATGACTCAGTGCCTGTGCAGAAACATGCAGGGTTTGTTCTTGGCTTGACAGGATGAGCCCAGGCCTTTATTAAAATGCTCAGACCAGATCTTACACATCTTTGTCCTGAGGACTGAACCCCTCTAGTCCTCCTCTGGCCACACTCCTGCCCATTGATTAAGGAGTCTGTGGCCATGGGCACTTGCCACTCTAAGCACCCCAGGCCCCAGGGGCATTTGTCTGTGGACAGAGAATGGAATGTGGGTAGGCAGGATGGCATGACCACATAGGGGTATGTGAGTCACGTGTTGCCCTAGGGGTGGGCAGAGAAGGGGGACAGGCTGTAGCTTGGGCCAGAAGCTGGCTCCCCTGTCCCACATTCTAGCTGCTACTCCAAAAGGCCCTGGAATTCTAAATTTACATCTGGCCTTTTAAGGTTGTGAGGAAGGTATGTCAAAATAGGAAGATAGAGACTTGTAACAGTTTTTAGCTTGATTGAGAACTTTAAAATAATTAGACATAAGATATGTAGTCCTCATCCTTTTGTTCTAGATATTATAAATGTTAGGGGAAGATTATCACTTGGAACCTTGAGTAACAGAATTGGAGAAAAGGAAATTGGAAATGGCAGGCTTTCCTGAATATTGGATTTGGTCAGTTATTTGCATTCCATGCTGTGGTAGCTGATTTGCCAGACCTTTTAGGCAGAAAATGTCCTGAAAGCCATTACTGACTTTATATCCTATTCAGGCTGTGAGCACTACAGTCAGCTTCTAGGAGGCATTTCTTGACAGGAGCTGGCCATATTCCCAGATCAGAGCAGGCTATTAGTTGTGGTTGCAGAGCAGACTAGGAATGGGCTGGGTTGAAGTCACATCCTAGCAAGTGACAGTCACACCAAGTGGCCTGTGGCCTTCCCTGTTGAGTGTGGAGTCCTCAGACCTTTCTTGTCTTTGTCTCCCTCCTCCCCCACAGTAGGCAGAGATGGAAAGGTGGGCTGAGGTGAGGTGGGATGCTTCCTTTCTGTCTTCCACTTTAGCCTCCTGCTTCAGATCTCACCCACATCCTGATTTTAGTCAAAGGCCATTTCTCAATGTAACCTGTTAAGGGTGGAGAACTTGTACCCCAACTTCTTGGCCCCCTGGCTTACTGTCTGTCCCTTTCAGCTCTTTCTGGGGTATTTCATCTGCCTGTTGTAGCCATGTTGTGATAGTATTCCCATAAAAGTCACCTGTCATCTTACCTCATCAGTTTACTGCCTCTGAGACTCTGAGCCTGACAGACACACAGATGAAGAAAATACTGCGAGTCCCTGGTATGTGAACACATCTCTGTTTGGAGTCTCATTCAGAAAAAGCTGCATCAGCCCAAGTAACAAACAGGAACATCATTTCCCTATAGGAGTATGCCTTAGGGCAGGAAGTGACCTCAGAGCCCCCCACCCCTGACCCCTGAATCCCTTCCCCTCAGCCCTTTATTATTATTTTTTTAAATGTTTTATTTATTTCTGAGAGAGAGAGAAACAGCGTGAGCAGGGGAGGGTCAGAGAGAGAAGGAGACACAGAATCTGAAGCAGGCTCCAGACTGAACTAGCTGTCAGCACAGAGCCCGATGCGAGACTCAAACCCATGAGCTGTGAGATCATGACCTGAGCCGAAGTCAGACACTTAACCAGCTGAGCCACCCAGGCCCCCCTCCCCTCAGCCCTTTAAAGCCCAGGAAGTAGAGTCCTGCTGCCATGTTCTCCCTCTGCTTGTGGTCCGGGTAGTGAGTTAAGTTCCTGAGAGAGGAAAGAAAGGTCTGATTTGCCCCCACCCCTCATGACTGAGGTGACTGCCCATCACTCACGGAGGCATCCTGGGGAGCAGTCCTGTTCCACAGCCCTCTGTCTTCTGGGGCCACCTCAGCCATGGGGCCCAGCAGTGTCTATGCCACTTTGCTGAAGCTTTCTTCACCTTAGCCGCTACCTGACTGCACCAGTGTTTTCTCTTTCTCAGAGCTGGGCAATCTCTGGCCCTGGTTCAGTGTGCCTCCCAGCACTCTTCTCAGGCAGGCCCTCCTACAAACACAGGCTGTGTGTTGTGAGTGCTGCCAAGATAGTGTGTATGCCCTGGGTAAAGGTATATCAGATAATGGCATCTGTGGCCAACCCCCCAGTCTGGCTGCTGGGAAGGTCTGGGGAGGGACTCCAGAGCCCTGAGAGGAACAAGCAGAGCAGTGCGCTGCTTGCTCCTCTGCTGGGGCTCCTCCAGGGAGGGTCCGGCCACTCAAAATTCACCTCTTCTGCCTCTTGGCCATGACTGAACTCCCATCTCTGTCCCCTGTGGGGTCCTTGGGGCTCCAAGTAAACAGTGGCCCCCAGAGCTCCCCAGAGGAGGTTCCTGCAGCATTTTTAAGGCCTCGACACAGCCTGGGCATTCTCCATGCCTCCTACAGCGTCAGGTAAGACTGATGCCTCTTCTTCCTACTGGGAGCTTGAAGCTGGGCTTTATTTGAGCTGTGGTCGTGGCCTGAGGTGAGTGGGCCTCTCACCCCCTCTGCTGGCTTTTCTCACTGGTAGGGGGCACACACAGAGGCTTTGGGCTCCCTCAGTGGATCAGGGTGGAGAGACGAGAGGGGAAGGGCTGCCAGTGGTAAATGAGCAATGGTGAATAGCCCCCCCTCTTGCCCGTGACAGGACCTGGAAGCTCTAACAGCAAGGCACCTGTGTTCTGCTGTACGTCCAAGCTTTGTGCCTCTTACCGCTTCCTTTGTGTCCTCCTGTGTACAGCCTGCCCCATGGGGATGGAGAGGGCTTGGGGAGTACTTGGAACATTAAGTGTAATGAAGCCTGGTGAAGGAACACAGGGTCAGCTGAAGGAATAAACAGTGTCCCGTTTGCCATCTCCCACTCAGCCAAAGAGAGCTGGCATTCAGAGCAGCTCCTAGGCAGGGGTTTTACACAGACCATCTTTCTCAGTCACTACCTGCCAGTGTCCACAGAGGAGGACACTGAGCCCCAACCACATTTAGGAACCTGTCCAGAGACAACTGGGATCAGTGCACAAGAGTGTGGCCCCTTCTGGAACCCCACACTGCCTTTCCTTTAAAGCCACCAGGTTGGGCCCTGGTGGGACTTCACATCTTGCCGGCAGCAGTGGGACCGGCAGATCCTCAAGGATGTCTCCTTGTACGTCGAGAGTGGGCAGATCATGTGCATCTTAGGGAGCTCAGGTAAGCTTGGGAAGGAGTACTTTAACTTTGCCTTCTCAGTGAGCATTCAGAAAAGGCTTTGGCTTGCTTCGAACACCACATTGAGGAAACAGGTTTAAGTTGTAGCAAGGAGGCCACAAGTTTGATATTAGAGTGAAATCAAATGACATGTCTGACTGAATGGAATCTGGTACTAATATGAAGCCTTTAGAAAGATCCTTGGAAAAGAATAAACTCCTGGGGACCCTGGGTGGCTCACTTGGTTAAGTGTCCGACTTGGGCTCAGATTATAATCTCACAGTCTGTGGGTTTGAGCCCCACATTGGGCTGTGTGCTGGCAGCACAGGGCCTGCTTGGGATTCTCTCTCTCTCTCTCTCTCTCTCTCTCTTTCTATCTTTCTCTCTTTCTCTCTCTCTCTCTCTCACCCTCCCCTACTTACATACACACACACACACTCTCTCAAAATAAATCAACTGAAAAAAAATAAGAATAAAGTCTTGCCTAACATATCAGTTAATTCGTATTTCAGAGTATGGAAAGCCCCTAGCATGGTGCCTGGCATGTAGAGGTACTCAGTAAACACAATTTCCCTGATCTTTATACTGTGCTCAGAGGCAGGAAAAAAAATTAAGTACAAAGATGCCCACTTAACACCATATCCATTTTATTTTATGATGTATTTTAAATATACAGGCAAGAGTAGAGGATAAAGAATGTTCATGTATTAACATCTGGCTTTATCAGGGCACCTGGGTGGCTCAGTCAGGTAAGCCTCCAACTTCAGCTCAGGTCATGGTATCATGGTTCATGGGTTCGAGCCCTGCATTGAGCTCTGTGCCGACAGCTCAGAGCCTAGAACCTACTTTGGATTCTGTGTCTTCTTCTCTGCCCCTCCCCTGCCACTCCACGCTCTGTGTGTGTCTCTCTCTCAAAAATGAACATTAAACAATTTAAAAAACAAACAAAACCCCAGAAAACTTTTGGCTTTATCAAATCTTTAACATCTATGTTACACTTGCTTTGTGTCTTTTTTTTTTTCTTAACATCCAAGTTAGTTAACATACAATGTAATAATGGTTTCAGGAGTAGAATTTAGTGAATCGTCACAAAACACCCAGTGATCATCCCAACAGGTGCCCTTCTTAATGCCCATCACCCATTTAGCCTCAATCCCCCCACCCAACATCCCTCCAGCAACCCTCAGTTTGTTCTCTGTATTTAAGAGTCTCTTATGGTTTGTCTCTTTGTCTTATTTTTCCTTCTCTTCCCCTATGTTCATCTGTTTTGTTTCTTAAATTCCACATATGACTGAAATCATATGATACTTGTCTTTCTCTGATTTATTTTGCTTAGCATAATACACTCTAGTTCCATCCATGTTGTTGGAAATGGCAAGATTTCATTCTTTTTGATCATGGGATAATAATCAGTTGTACATATATACCACATCTTTATCCATTTGTTAGTTGATGGACATTTGGGCTCTTTCCATAATTTGGCTATTGTTGATAGTGCTGCTGTAAACATTGGGGTACGTGTGCCCTCTTTTGTATCAGTATTTTTGTATCCTTTGGATAAATTCCCAGTAGTGCAATTTCTGGGTCATAGGTAGTTCTATTTTTAATGTTTTGAGGAACCTCCATACTATTTTCCAGAGTGGCTGCACCAGTTTCCATTCCCACCAGCAGTGCAAATGTTCCCCATTCTCCACATCCTCACTAATATTTGTTGTTTCCTGAATTGTTAATTTTAGCCATTCTGACAGGTGTAAGGTGGTATCTCATTGTGGTTTTGATTTGTATTTCTGTGATGATGCATTATGTTGAGCATCTTTTCATCACATTCTTTTTTTTAAAATTTTTTTATGCTTTATTTATTTCTGAGAGAGACAGCGTGAACACAGGAGGGTCAGAGAGGGAGATACAGAATCTGAAACAGGCTCCAGGCTTTGAGCTCTGGGTGTCAGCACGGGGCTCGAACCCACGAACCGTGAGATCATGACCTGAGTCAGATGCTTAACCGACTGAGCCACCCAGGTGCCCCAAGGAATTAAATATTACACACTTCACTGAGGCTATCTTTGTGCCCATTTTCCACTTATCCTCCTCTTTCTGAGGTCATCTAACAGTTGAGGCTGAATTCACTGTCTTTGTGTCCGTATGTCAGCCTGTCATTGCCCTGGGCAGGTGTTGCCTCCAGAGAGGCAGATCCTTGTATCTGAGGGCAGTGCCCCATGGGGATCACAGCTGTTGAGTCCTCAGCATGACCCTGACAAGGGGATCTGCATGGACACCACAGGTTATCCTATATACTTTCAGGGTAAATGATTCTGATAAACTGGCTTCAGAGGAGCTTCCTGGTTGAGTTCTTGGTTGCACTGAATTGTTGACATTTCCTAGCATTACCTACTTGCATCATTCTCTGTGATAGCAATGGGTAACACAAGTCTGTGCAAAAGTCAAGCACGGTCAGCCTCATTTGTCCTGGGGAGTTAAATTCATAGCCATTCCCCTGCTACAGCAGGTGAACACCTGGGCGGCAATAGTAGCATTAAGATTAAATGAGAAGGAATTCACTGACTAAAAGTGTTAATTCTTTGCTGAGATTTCCTGTCAGTTCCTGTTTCCAGTTTTTAACTATTTCTAACTATATGTATCCAGGGTCATTCTAATTTTCCTTCTGATAATTATTACATTCTTCTTTAAAAATAAGAAAATCTGAGTTATTCCTATAGGTTTTTTTTTTTGCTTATTGTCTTCTTTCTATAGGATTAGGGTGGTGTGGACACACAACAAAGAATGACCTCACATTCTCAGAAGGGTGTCCCACAGGCCAGTATTAATGCTTCATGCACATCTCAGCAGGACAGTGGGTTGGAGGCCTTGATCTGGGAGCTCATAGGCTGGTTTGTGATGATATGTAATCATGGTTTTATAACAATGTCTATCCTCTTATACTGGCCACGAATTCACGGTAGACTGCAAATTTCCTACGGTGGGAGGTTTTGTTTTGTTCTGTTTTGTTTTCTTCCTGTATTCTCAACAACTAGAATAGGACTAGCCACACAGTAGGTGATTAGTACTATTTGTTGAATATGTGGGTAAACAAATCAATTCTATTAATAAGTTAGCGTTTAACAATTAGTTAGCGTTTCACAGAATGACATATGATTTCACTGGTGTCTTACCTAACATAGCATTGTTTGTCAAATCTTTATTAGTGAAGCAAAAGAAGACTTAGGCATTCAAAGTCTCACAACAGAATGCTCTAATGTAAGCCAGCGTAGGGTCACCCAACATTCCAGAGGAGGGTAACTGTAATTGACTCATTATTTGCTATCAGTTGGGATCTAGACCCTGAACTGTTTGCTCCCTTGTAGAGGACTATTTAGTTATAAACAATTTCTGTCCGTTTAGGGAAGATAACTCCAAAGGTCATGATTTTATTGCTCTGTAGGGCATTAACCTTTTGTTTTCTTTTTCTTTTTCTTTTCTTTCTTCTTTTTTTTTTTTTTTTTTTTTTTTTTTTTTTTTTTTTTTTTTTTTTTTTTTTACTGTGGTAAAGTACACATAATTTACCAGTTTAACCACTTTTTAAAAAATATTTTTATTTTATTTTTGAGACAGATACAGAGTTTGAGCAGGGCAGGGGCAGAGAGAGAGGGAGACACAGAATCCAAAGGAGGCTCCAGGCTCTTTCTGAGCTGTCAGCACAGAGCCCGATGCGGGGCTCAAACTCAGGGACTGTGAGATCATGACCTGAGCCAAAGTCAGATGCTTAACGAACTGAGCCACCCAGGCACCACCCATTTTAGTCATTTTTAAGTGTACAGCTCAATGTGTACAGTATTCATTGTGAATAAATATATTCACATTGTTGTGCAGCCATCTCCACCATCCATCTTGTGAAACTCTTGCAAAGCTCTTCATCTTGTAAAACAAACTCTATGCTCATTAAGTGACAACACTTCATTCCTCTTGCCTCCAGCCCCACCATTATATTTTGTCTGTATGATTTTGATAACCCAGCCTCATAAAGTGGAGTCATACAGTATTTGTCTCTTTGTGTCAGGCTTATTTCACTTAGCATAATGTCCTCAAGTTTCATTCATGTTGTAGCCTATATCAGAATCTCCTTCCCTTTTAAAGCTGGATGATATTCCATTGGTATCTATACCATATTTGCTGCTCTGTTCATCCATTAATGCGTCCATTAATGGATACCTGAGTTGATTCCACATTTTAGCTGTTGTGAATCATGCAGTAAAGATGTATCTATACAAATATGTTTGAAACCTTGTTTTCAATTCTTCTACCAAGAAGCAGAATTCTTCTATTTTTTTTTTAATGTTTTATTTATTCTTGAGAGAGAAAGAGAGATAGAGCATGAGCAGGGGAGGGGCAGAGTGAGAGAGGGACACAGAATCTGAAGCAGGCTCCAAGCTCTGAGCTGTCAGCGCAGAGCCCAGCCTGGGGCTTGAACTCACCAAGCTGATATCAGATGCTCAACCAACTAAGCCACCCAGGCTCCCAATTCTCCTACTTCTTCTACCAAGAAGTAGAAATGCTGTATACGGTAATTCTATTTTTAAGTTTTTGAGGAACTATTATTGTTTCCACAGTGAATATACTATTTTATATCCCCACTAACACTGTACATGGGTTCTAATTTCTCTACATCCTTACTAATGCTTTTTATTTTCCATTTTTTTGATAGTAGCCATCCTAAGAGTGTGAAGTGGTATCTCATTGCAGTTTTAATTTGTAGTTCCCTAATGCTTGGTAATGTTGAGCATCTTTTCACATGCTTATTGACCATTCATATATCTTCTTTGGAAACATGTCTATTTAAGTCCTTTGCCCAATCTTGAATTGGGTTGTTGTTGCTGTTGTTGTTTCTGAGTTTTTAAAAGCTCTCTATATATTTGGGATATTAATTCCTCATCAGATATGTGATTGCAAATATCTCTCCCATTCTGTGGGTTGCCCTTTTATGGTGGTGATAGTGTCTTCCACTGCGCGGAATTTTTATATTTTCATTAAGTCCAGTTTGTCTATTTTTTCATTTGTTACTTGTACTTTTGGTGTCATATTCCAGGGTACTAGGCATTTTTGTGTCTAGCTTTGCATCTTATTCTTTTTTTAAAATTTCTTAAAAAATATGTATTTATTTTTGAGAGAGTGAGAGAGAGACAGAGCATGAGCAGGGAAGGGGCAGAGAGAGAGAGGGAGACACAGAATCCAAAACAGGCTACAGGCTCTAAGCTGTCAGCACAGAGTCCGATGTGGGGCTCGAACCCACAGACCATGAGATCATGACCTGTGTTGAAGTAGGACACTTAACCGAATGAACCACCCGGGCACCCCGCATCTTATTGACCTTTTATTTTCCACTGATTATACATACTAGTTTCGTACAGCCATTTTTTTCTTGTATTTTTTTTGAAGAATTTATCTTAAAAAATATCTTTTAAAGTTTTATTTATTTCTGAGAGAGAGAGAGAGAGCAACAGCATGAGCAGGGGAAGGTCAGAGAGAGAGGGAGACACAGAATCTGAAACAGGCTCCAGGCTCTGAGCTGGCTGTCAGTACAGAGCCCGACGCAGGGCTCGAACCCACGAACCGTGAAATCAGGACCTGAGCCATAGTCGGATGCTTAACTGACTGAGCCACCCAGGCGCCCCTCTTCTATTCTTTTTTTTGAATAAACTGTTTCATCCTGCTGGTCAATGACTGATGAGTTAATAAGTAATAAAGTTGAAATGTCTTTAAAAAGAGTTTAGCTATCCATTTCTATGTAAAAAGTACCCCACAACTAAGTGGCTTAAAACAATAAAAATCATTATTATTTCTCAGAGTTTCTATGAGTCAGAAATGTGGAAGTGACTTTGTTGGGTAGTTCTGTCTGGGGTGTCTCATGAGGTTGTAGTCAGAAGTCTGCAGGGCTGCCATCCTCTGAGGGCGTGGGCAGGGCTGGAGAGTCCACGTGCAGAGTGGCTCCTCTGCATGCTAGCTGGTAAGTTGGTGCTCATTGTTGCTTAGTGAGAGTGGATAATGTGAGAAGAGCTGAAGGCCCAGGAGGGAACCCTGAGTGTCACCCCCAGGAGGCTGGGAAGGAGCAGCCAGACCAGCAGCATGAAACAAAGAGGATGAAGTGGCATCAGAGCCAAGGGGGAGAGATTTATAGAGCCAGGCAGGCAACAGTATCAAATGCTTCTGGGAGAAAAGGGCCCACCAGATAGAGCAGCAAGGAGGCAACCTTGATGACCTCAGGGAGGCCAGTTTTGATGTGATGGGACTGGAATCCAGACCCCAAAATATTTGGAGCTTCTGTCAGAACTGAGGTTGAAATCCAGAAACAGAAGGCCAAGGAAGCTTCTAGTTAGAGGAACCACATACAAGGCCTAGGATCATGACTAGGAAATTTCAGAGCATGTTTTGAAAGACAACCCAAATGAAGTCACATTTTGTTTTTTTTAACATTCCCTCCCCTCTTTTCCCACACTGACCTCTACTGAACATTCTGGAGCTACCTCTGAGCTTGGTCACCCCATGGGTTAGGTAAGAACCCCACTGCTAATGGAGTTGGCTCACTCATCTTTGTACTCCTCACAGCAGCAAGCAATTTCTTTACAGTTTTTGAATAAAAGATCTCTTTGATTTTGCATAAATCATCATATCCTTGGTAGAATTCTCTTGCTATCTTTTTAGGCAGTTCAGAACCTCTTACCTATTAACTTCTTAGCAGCCTGGCCCTGCTAACGCATCCTGACTCTCTGGGCTCATGTAGTTTGTGTCCAGTATGAAAGCGAGGGGCCAGCTGTTGTCTTATCCTAACTGTATCACCTCATCTCTAACACTAGAAAAATGAAACCAAGGGAAAGCTGTTAGTGACAACCAGCTGGCTTATGCCCAAGGCTCTCAGTGTAGGCTGAGGCCAACTTGATTTTACCAAAAGACTTGACCAGTTAGGGTTTCTGAAACTCTGATATGCATGGTAATTACTCAGGGATTTTTATTAAAAAGCAGAATCTTGGGGCACCTGGGTGGCTCACTCAGTTAAGCATTTGATTTTTGATTTCAGCTCAGGTCATGATCTCACTGTTCATGAAATGGAGCCCTGTGCTAGGCTCTGCGCTGACAGTGCAGGTCCTGCTTAGGATTCTCCCTTTCCCTCTGCCCCACCCCTTCCCCGAAAATAAATAAACATTAAAAAATATATTTAGGGGCACCTGAGTGGCTCAGTTGTTAAGCATCCAGCTCTTGCTCAGATCATGATCTCATGTTTCATCAGTTTAGGCCCAACATTGGGCTATCTGCTGTCAACACAGGATCGTCTTCAGATCCTTTGTTCCCCTCTCTGCCCCTCCTCGGCTTATTCTCTCTCTCTCTCTCAATAAAAAAACTTTAAAAAAGTATATATTTTACACACACACACAGACACACACACACAGGAATAAGAATCTGATTCAGCAGGCCTGGGCTCGGGCCTGAGATTCTACATTCAACATCACAAGTGCTCAGGTGATGTTGCTGGTATTCATACCACATTTGATTATCAAGGTTCTAGGCAATGTTTCCTACTTTCAGGAACCACTAGATAATCCCTGGTGGGGGGAGCTGAGTGCAGAAAGAAATTTAGATGTGCTAGATCCAAACATTTCTAAGAACCTAGGCTTTCTTTTTATTCTAATCCTATTTTTTCCTTTTCAACTCAGAACAGCTTTAGAAGCAGATAAACAGGCAGACAGAGCCCCTCCAGTCCTGACTGGGATAAAAGAAATGCCTCGTCTCTGTGACTTTTCCAGACAAGCTGGAAAGACTCATTGGTGCCACGAGCATTTGACCCAGGAGGCTAAAGAGAGAGCAACTCAGTGCTAGACCAGGGGCCCCCAGAGGGTCTGGGGATGGCCTTGCAATGCCTCATGGAGGGAGTCCTCCTGGGCCTTGTCTTTTTGTCTCCCAGGCTCGGGGAAAACCACGCTGCTAGATGCCATGTCTGGGAGGCTGAGACGCAAGGGGACCTTCCTTGGGGAGGTGTTCGTGAATGGCCAGCTGCTGCACAGGGACCAATTCCAGAACTGCTTCTCCTATGTCCAGCAGGTGGGCACACCCCTGGCCCCTGCCACTGCAGCCTGGTCTCTGCCACTGCCACATTGATGCCTCCCTCTCTCGCAGAGTGACACGCTGCTGAGCAACCTGACCGTGCGGGAGACTCTGCGCTATGCGGCACTGCTGGCTGTCCGCCGCTGCTCCCCAGGTTTCCTCCAGAAGAAGGTGGGTAGCATCTGGCCTTCTGTAGCCCTGTCCCGTAGGAGATCACCCTGTGATGGCTCTGCACCCCCTTTCCTTCCACTTACTTACCTATTCCTCCCCTTCACTCTTCACCTCTTTAGTAGGGATTTGTGCCACCCATTGGAGCAGCCACTGGTCACCTGTGGCTTTGAGCACTTGACACCTGGTCCAGCCCAATTGAAATGTGCTATGAGTGGGAAACACACAGATTTTTTTTAGAAATTAGTCTGGGGGAAAAAAAGTGAAATACCTTATTTTTAAAATACTGGTTACAGATTGAAATGGTAGTGTTTTGACTGCATTGGGTTAAGTAAATTATATTAATTTTGTTTCTTTTTAAAATGACTACTAAAATATTTAAATTATGTATGTGGTTTTTATTATATTTCTGTTGGATGGATTGTTTTAGGACTTCAGTGTTTGAATAAATATTTTCCTCACTGTACTTTGCTGTGTAGCCCTATTGAGATTTTTCTCCTTTCTTTGAAGTATTTTGAACATGCCTCATCCAAACTGGATTAAATTAATGATCTGTTGACTTGTCAACTCTTTCTAGGTTTCAGTCTGTTTCTTTAAATGTATCTAGTTTAGAAACAGTCAGATGTAAACCCACAGGGACTGAGGGTGTGTAGGTAGGTGTACCATCTACTTCCCTTGGGAAGGCTGACACACTTCCCTTGGGAAATAGGCCCTCAGAGTCACCAGAGGAGACCAGCAACATCTGCCTCAGAGGCTTCAGCAAAGCCACAGTCCTCCCAGGCACACAAATTATATCTGCAGTCCAGACTCCAAGGCTGGCTGCCTTTAGTGCTGTTGGGGCACCCCAGAAATCCTCCACATCTCAGCTGAGGGTGCTCCATCTTTATCAGGCACTGCTAGGTCTGTCCCAGGAACTTGCTCAATTTGCCCCTGGCATTGGACTTTCAGACAGGGCTTGGAGAGTGGAATTAGGTCTAAACCGTGTCCCAAGTCCCAGTAGATTTGTTAGATAAAATGCCCGGGTAAGTAAAGAGCATTCTTCTGTTTGAGAGTCCTAGACCATGCTGGAGGATAGCTTTTACTCCAGAGGAGTCTTAGCAAGGGGCCTGGCCCTCAAAGAGGATACCTAGCTCTCTTCCCTGGAGGTTACCTTAGAGTGCTCAGAATGCATTGCAAGGTTCTTGCTATTCTATTCTGCAGGCATTCCTTGGAGATACTGTAGGCATGGTTCCAGACGACTGCAGTAAAGCAAACACCAAAATCAATAGAGTGAGGTGAATTTTTTGGTTTCCTAGTGCATGTAAAAGTATGTTTATACCATACTGTAGTCGGTTAGGTGTACAGTAACATTATGTCTAAAATAAACCATGTACGCATCTTAGTTTAAGAATGTCTTAGTGACACCTACATGGCTTGGTCAATTAAGCATCAGACGTTTGATTTTGGCTTAGGTCATAGTCTCACGGTTAGTGAGTTCAAGTCTCACATTGGCTCTGTGCTGACAGTGTGGAGTCTGCTTGGGATTCTGTCTCCCCCTCTGTCTCTGCCCCTCCCATGCTTGCTCACTCTCTTTCTCTCTCAAAATACATAAAAATAAACTTTAAAAAATGAAAATACTTTATTGAAATGTGAAATAAACAAATGCTGTTGGAAAAATGGTGCCAGTAGACTTGCTTGACACAGGGTTGGCACAAACCATTAATTTGTAGAAAATGCACTGTCTGTGAAGCCTAATAAAGCAGAGTGCAGTGAAACAAGGTGTGTCTGTACTCTGAACTGTCCTAGCTGGCTGGCATTAGTCAGGCTTTGTTCACACACAGTATTGCATTTTATTCTTGCATCAACCCTATGAGGGAGGCATCTCTTGACACACAAGATTAAGATCAGACAATTGGGAATGGCAGAGCTGGGATGTGAACCTAGGCTGTCTAGCTCTGTCATGCCTCCCTGAGCTCCTGGGATCTCCTGAGCCCCCTTGTGATGAGAAAAGATGGAGGTCTAGTTCAGCTCACACTGAAGCCCAGGCATGTTCATGTGACTTAGCCTTGACAGTGAGTGACAGATGAGTCCATCTCCGGACTTCCTCTCTGCTTGCTTTAGTATTTCTCTTTCTAAAAAGGGCAGAAGATACCAGGGTGGGAGAAGTGATGTCATAAACTGATTCTTCTGAGTTAGTGATCTACTTATGTCACATATCCCAGTGAGAGAATGAATCTGAGAAAGCCATGGATCTCTTCCCCAGAAAATGCACATACATATAAATATTCAGAAAATTCATGGATGCCTTACAGTAAGTTGAGGGNNNCCCCCCGCCCCCCGCCCCACCCAGGAAACTGTTTTCTTGGCACTGGCAGCCCCTAAAAGTCCTGCAAAGGTTTCTCTGCCTGAAAGTACTTTCTAAGCAAATCTAGTCCACAGAGTGTAAAATTTGGACAAAGTAATTTAGGGAGAAGAAAATGGTGATAATAGCAGAGCACAGCAGACCTTTCCTCTGAGGAACACGAACATAAAGCTGTGGTTGACATGGGCAGGCCGTGTCTGCTGGACTGTGGGCTAAACCTTGTGCTTCATGCGCCACTTGAGAATCTAGACAACCCTCTCAGTCCCAGCTCTGTCACTTGCTAATAGTGTGACCTTGGGCAAGTTATGCTTCTCTCTGAGCATCTGTTCCTCCCTTATAATAAACAGAATAATAACACATCTCTCCTGGAGTTGATGTGAGGAATGAGTCAGTTTATCTGAGAACACATAGCATAGAAATTGATGATCCCAATGCATCCCAATAATCCCAAGGGTTCCTTCATGAGAGAGGCTTTGGGACAGAGCATGTGACATCTGAAACAGGTTAAATAAATGCCTCCTCTCTCTATCCCTTCTGATCCAGAAAGGCAAGTTTACTCCTTTCTTCTAGGTGTTGCAGAGCAGATGAAAGGGAGGCTCAGGAAGCTCCCCTGGGGGGTGAGCGTATCAGCCTCGACATGTCAAGCAGAACTCAGTTCCAGGATCCTTCTGCTCTGATGGCAAGAGACCTTTCTTTTTTCCAAAGTAGATCATCATACTGGTTTATTTATGCATTGTTAACCTCGTTATTCATTTGGATGTACTTGAGATATATTCCTTCTTGTGGTCAAACCTTCATCTATGCTTTTGATTCCACTCCTGGCTCCTGTGGAACTTTGTTCCACAAATCATCTCCTTTTTTACTCCAGTCTACTTTGTTGTTATTTTTTTAAGTTTTTAGCAAGCATGAGTGGGGGAGGGCAGAGGGAAGAAGAGAATTTCAAGAAAGCATTGCACTCTATAATGAGCCCGACATGGGGCTTGATCTCACGACTGTGAGATCATGACCTGAGCCAAAAACTACAGTCGAGTGCTTAACTGACTAAGCCACCCAGGTGCCCCTACTTTGTTGTTATATGTTTTATCATGTTTATTTTTGAGAGAGAGACAGAATGCGAGCCGTGGAGGGGCAGTGAGAGGAGACACAGAATCTGAAGCAGGCTTCAGGCTCCAAGCTGTCAGTACAGAGCCTGATGCAGGGCTTGAACTCACAAGCTGTGAGATCATGACCTGAGCTGAAGTAGGAAGCTCAACTGACTGAGCCACCCAGGCACCCCTGTTATTATTTTTTAATGCAGTGTTTTGTTTCTTTTTTCATGATAGAACTAACACAATCTCTTTAGATATGGGAATGCAACTCATTACCATATATGTAAGTATTTTCAGTCTCTTTCTAGCTGCTTTCCCCAGGGCCCTATGTAGATAGGGGTAATCAAGCAACGCAGAGCCAGAAGTAGAGTTTTGAGAGTCTCTGAAGATGGGCTAACTTGAGGAAGGAAAGAAGGAATGGGAGGGCCATTTAAAGGCCAACTTTCTCTTTACAGAATTCTTCTAGTTGTTGTCGGGAAGTTGAGAAGGAGCAGTAAAAAGGGTCTCAGGGAGCAGCAGAATCTAAGAGAAGTAGAGGAGAACTGGGACAGGACATGAAGTATGGCTGTAGATAATAAACTGGGTCCCCAGGAAAGTCTTTAAAGAGATTCAAATAAAGAATTGGCATTATTTTTACTTACTTTTGATAGCTGGATTGTATTTGATGCAAAACCACGCTGAGAGTGGGCCATGTGGGACTCCAGGACTCATTTGGGTTATGTAAGAGTAGTCAGGTTTAGTTCAAACCAAATTAGATTTTTTTTGGCATATAAAACATTTATTATAATAAAATTTCAAAAACCAGACATTTTTTTAAATGTTTATTTTTGAGAGAGAGAGAGTGCAAGCAGGACAGGGCCAGATAGAGGGAGAAACACAGAATCGGAAGCAGGTTCCAGGCGCTGAGCTGTCAGCACAGAGCCCAACCTGGGGCTCAGACTCATGAGCTGTGAGATCGCGACCTGAGCTGAAGTTGGACGCTTAACTGACTGAGCCACCCAGGCGCCCCACAAATCTATTTTTAAAAAGCTATAGTGTAACTATGCCTTTGGGGAATCTTTCTGTATGCTGGACTTAATGCAGCATCTGAAAATAGGAGTCCCAATAGGGGCGCCTGGGTGGCTCAGTTGGGTAAGCATCCAGCTTCAGGTTGTGATCTCATGGTTCGTGAGTTCAAGCCCTGCGTTGGGGTCTGTGCTGTCAGCTCAGAGTCTGGAGCCTGCTTTGGATTCTGTTTCCCTCCCTCTCTCTCTGCCCCTCCCCCACTTGTTCGTGTTCTCTCTCTCTCCTTCTCAAAAATTAATAAACATTAAAAATTTTTTTTTAAGTTTTATTTGAAAATAGGGGTCCAATGAAGTTTCCATTGTTCCCTGGTGAATTTCCCTGAAACAAATGTAAACAGTTTTGTTGCTCTAGAGACTTCTGAAAAACAGCTACGTAGTTTTAATCTGATACATGTAGTATGATTTAGACCAAAGTGGATTTTATCATCATAGGCACATTCTCCCTAGGGTGTGGTGACAGTGACTGAGCACTCCAGGGCAGTGTGTTGTTGCCTCTCCCATGCTGTCTGCAGGCAATGAATTAGGGCTGCAGCCCAGCAGTGACCAGCCTTCCCGGACTCTATGTCTCAAACAGGTGGACGCAGTCATGGTGGAGCTGAGCCTGAGCCACGTGGCAGATCAACTGATTGGCAATTACAACCTTGGGGGAATTTCCAGTGGTGAGCGGCGCCGGGTCTCCATCGCAGCCCAGCTCCTCCAGGATCCCAGTAAGTGGGACTCAGAACTACTGGCGGCTGCCCATCTTCCATTGGTTTCTGCCATACGTCTGCAGATGTTTTCAGTCCCTTTTTTCATAGTCTCCATTTGGAAAGGGGTTTGTGTGGAACTGACCTCACTAACTTCAAACCGGGGACCCAGTTTCTTTGGAAATACTTACTATGTAGTTCTTGATGCCATCCCACCATCCAAGTACAAAACAGCTCTTAGACTTGGAAACACTGCATTTGCATTTTAATGTTCAGTGAAGGTCTTCCATGAACACACGGGCCTGGCCATCCTGACTTCTCACTAGAGCAGCACCACTGTGTGTGCTGTGGAAAGACCGTGAGTTTTGGTGTGACTAGAGGTAATAATGCAATGGCAGGAATTAAAGCAGGACTTTGATACACAAAAAAGTGTGCAGTTTGGAGGGAGAAGTATCAAGATGAGGTAGCCAGTCACCTGCCTCTCCTGCTGGGTTTGGTCATTCTCCCCACCACTGGGGGAACTGCAGCACTTACATATGCATCTAGAAGAGGCCATACTGCATTGGATACTACACTGAGGCAGACCTGTTCTTCAGATGGTGGTTGATCACCAGAAGACAAAGAGAGATGTTCTTAAGAGCCCTTCTCACTTTCTGGGTAGAAAGAGCCACAGTTAAACCCTCTAAAGAAGCTAACTCCCTGTCTCACCTCGGACTTTGTTTTATGGGTCAAAGTTTTTGGCAGCACAGAGACCCTGTCAGTGTTGGAAAGAGCTCCACATGAGGCGAGGTTATGTCTTTTTAACCAGCCTCCTCTCAACCTTTTGAAAACAATTTGGTGCCTGCTCACCAGCCCTCATTCCTTGTCATTGGTCCTCTGGACAGAGCCCCAACAGTCCACAGTACCATGTGAGAGGCCTGACCTTGTTGCTGCCTGTTCCCTCAAGGATTAAAGCCAAAATGTCCTCTGCAGCTGGGAGCTGGGTCCTCTTAGGCCAGGTTCTCTCTCTTGGGCTTGGGCCAAAAGCCAGTTTACATGCAGTTCTTCTCACAGCATACTGTTTGCATGGGGTAAGATGGGATGGGACATCTCCGTAAAGAACTATGCAAAATTATGAGCTTAACCAAACTCCACACCTGTAAACCAAATAACCCAGTGAAGAAATGGGCAGAGGACATGAATAGACACTTTTCCAAAGAAATCCATATGGCCAACAGACACATGACACATGATCAATGTCACTCATCATCAGGGAGATACAAATCAAAGCCACATTGAGATACCACCTCACAGGTAGTGAGTGGCTAAAATAAACTAATCAGGAGACTATAGATGCTGGTGAGGATGTGGAGAAATGGGAACCCTCTTGCACTGTTGGTGGGAATCCAAACTAGTGCAGCCTCTCTGGAAAACAGTGTGGAGGTTCCTCAGAAAATTAAAAATAGAACTACCCTGTGATCCAGCAGTAGCACTGCTGGGAATTTACCCAACGGATACAGGAGTGCTGATGCATAGGGGCACATGTACCCTAATGTTCACAGCAGCACTCTCAACAATAGCCGAATTATGGGAAAAGCCTAAATGTCCTTTAGCTGATGAATGGATAAAGAAGATGTGGTTTGTATATACAATGGGATACTACTTGGCAATGAGAAAGGATGAAATCCTGCCATTTGCAGCAATGTGGATGGAACTGGAGGGTATTATGCTAAGTGAAATAAGTCCGAGAAACACACCATTATGTTTTCACTCATATGTGGATCTTGAGAAACTTAACAGAAGACCATGGGGGAAGGGAAGGGGAAAAAATAGTTACAAGCAGAGAGGGAGGGAGGCAAACCATAAGAGACTCTCAGACACAGAGAGCAAATTGAGGGTTGATGGGGATTGGGGGAGAGGGGAAAGTGGGTGTTAGGCATTGAGGAGGGCACTTGTTGGGAAACCAAATTAACAATAAGTTATATTAAAAATAAATAATAATAAAATTCTGAATTTAGAGTCCAAAGCCTAGTGACTCAGAAACCTGACCCTTCCTTGCCTGCAGAGGTCATGCTGTTTGATGAGCCCACCACAGGCCTGGACTGCATGACAGCCAATCAGATCGTTGTCGTCCTGGCAGAGCTGGCTCGCAAGGACCGCATTGTGATTATCACCATTCACCAGCCACGTTCTGAGCTCTTCGAGGTGAGAGGGACATCTCTTGTTCCTGCTTAACTCATCAGAGGTGGGTAGATGTGTGTGTGTTGAGATGGGGATCATGAAGGAGAGATTAATACTTGTCAGCCAGAGCAGTTGGAGCCAATATGGGCTTCCTGATATGGGAAGGGCACCTACCGTGTACCAAATACCTTCTCTGCACTAACTCATTTAGTGCACACAACAGTCCTATGAGGTGGATATCAGTACTGTTATATAATAGAGAAGAAGGAGATTTAGAAATAATGCCAAATTGAGTCAGTACCACACAGTAAAGAAGCTGGAAGTAGCATTCATGGTCCCATTGGCTTCAAAGGTTGTTTCTTTCCACTAAATCATATAGATTTCCTTCCAAAAATCTTACTTCATCTTCCCAGGATACTGTTAGGGAGCTATTATTTGCCTTTTAAAAAAATTTTTTTAATGTTTGTTTATTTTGAGGGAAAGAGAGAGTGAAGCAGGGGAGGGGAAGAGAGAAAGGGAGACAGAATCTGAAGCAGGCCCCAGGCTCTTAGCTGTCAGCACAGAGCCTGATGTGGGGCTGAAACCCACGCACCATGAGATCATGACCTGATTCGAAGTCAGACGCTTAACCGACGGAGCCACCCAGGTGCCCCATATTATTTGCCTTTTATAGACAAGGATCTGAGATTAAATACATGAACATCTTGTCCAAGGTCACTCAGTGCCACGACTGGGATTCAAAACTCAGGTCCACTGACCAGCTCCACGAGTTCTCCTCTGCCCCAGATACGATGCTGAACCCAGGCTGGATACAGCTTTGTGCACAGAGGCAACCCAGGTTGGAAAAAAAGTAGGGACACGCTCTGTGTGTCTCCAGTGGGAACAGTCAGAATACTGATGCATGACTGAGATAATCAAGGACTCACTGCTTGGAAATTTATTCTCCAGAAGAATATGATAACCTGATTATACACTAACACCATGTATTTTCCAATCAGCTCTTTGATAAAATCGCCATTCTGAGCTACGGAGAGCTGGTTTTCTGTGGGACACCAGTGGAAATGCTTGATTTCTTCAATGGCTGCAATTACCCTTGTCCTGAACATTCAAACCCTTTTGACTTTTATAGTAAGTTTTTTTTTCACCTTTCCCGTTATGAATATTTATTAAACTTTATCATCTCAGATTTCTGCCTGGATGTCAACAGCACTGGTGGATTTTGTTCTCGGTTTTGTTTTGGTGTTTTCACTCTTTAAGGAATTAGTTTGGCTAGGTCCCTTAATGTGCCATCTGATAGGTGATCTTTCAGAATGTAAGGTGGGGGATCTCTCTCAAATGGGTGCACATCCACTTTGTCAGAGAAAAATAGCTGAGCTTCTAAATTCTCACAGCAGCCCCAGTTGTATCCTCAAGGCCTTGCAGGTAACCTTAAAATAATTCTGATTTTATAGGTGGGCACGAACAGAAAACATTCTGATTTTATAGGTGGGCTAGTACCCTGGAATCAATGATGAAACATGTATTATAAGCTATTGTGCATATATTTGCATTTAAAAACTCATTGATGACTTCTTTTGGGAAAAAATTAGTGGACCTGACATCAGTGGATACCCAAAACAAAGAACGGGAAATAGAAACCTACAAGAGAGTCCAGATGATTGAATCTGCCTACAAAGAATCAGCAATTTATCACAAAACCTTGGAGAATATTGAAAGAGCAAAACACTTGAAAACATTGCCAGTGATTCCTTTTAAAACCAAAGATTCTCCTGGAGCTCTCTCTAAACTGAGTGTTCTCTTGAGGTAAGAGCCTCAGCCCGTTTTAGGTGGTTAGACATCCACCAATGAAAGAAAAGGAATTAAAATGGGGTTGTTTGGTTTTCAGGAGAGTGACCAGAAACTTACTGAGAAATAAGCTGGCAGTGATTATGCGTCTTGTTCAGAATCTGATCATGGGTTTGTTCGTCATTTTCTACCTTCTGCGGGTCCAGAATGATGTGCTGAAGGGTGCTGTCCAGGATCGCGTGGGTCTTCTATACCAGTTTGTGGGTGCCACCCCATACACAGGCATGCTCAACGCTGTGAATCTGTGTACGTGCCCATGCCTAGGGCCGGGCGGGGGGGGGGCACTTCCTCTCTTCCTGAACATCTCTTTTCTCCATCTGGCACCTTGCAGCACTCCATGAAATAAGGGTATTTTGCTGAGCTGAACTTGGCTGTCTCCAGATTCTCTCCCTGGGGAACGGTAACTACTGAGTTACTGATATCTGAGTGTGAATTAGTTCACCAGGTAGATCTTTCTGAGGGTCTAAGTATCCAGGGAAACACGAAGTTATGAGCTACTGATGGGGCAGGGTTTGGGAAGGTTATTTTTTAAAAAGGTCATCCCTGGTATTCCTATCTTGGCCATTAGGATGTACAGTGCCTGGGAACCCAGATATCTGCCAACTTTGCGCTGTTAAATTCTTTTTGGAGCCTATTTTAGGATAGCCAGCACCTAATTTTCAAACTCAGAGAATTCAGAAGCAATACCTAGTTGCCTGATGTTCTGTGCCAAAATCCTGCACAGAAAGAGGACAAAGTACCTCACATCATTCATGGTCCTTTTGTAAGTGTGTTCTTGAATTTGTGACACCCTTCCCTTGATTTTTAGAGAGAAGGAAATAAATTATGACAGCCTTTGCAACCATATGGTAATTCAGGTAGAGTATATTTCTGTGGTGGAATATATTTATAGTTCTATGGGTGGCAGGTTCCCCTCTTTCTGGGACTAGGGAGTCCCGGCTGGTCCCCATCGTGCAGCCTCAGGTTGTTTGGGCTAGCTCTCCTTCCTTAGCTGTGTGGTGACCAGCTTTTCTGAAACCTGCTTTCCCTGCCCAGTTCCTGTGCTGCGAGCTGTCAGCGACCAGGAGAGCCAAGATGGCCTGTACCAGAAGTGGCAGATGCTGCTGGCCTATGTGCTGCACGTCCTCCCCTTCAGTGTCATTGCTACCATGCTGTTCAGCAGTGTGTGCTACTGGTAAGGCTTTCTTCAAAGGTGTTTAGTCCTTCTGGGCCAGGCCTCCTGGGGAGTCCCAGATGGCCACTGGGCCTGATGGAGGGGGAGCTCCAGGGTGGACAAGTCCTTGCTCTGGGCCCTGGAGGTCTGTCTTTGCCCATCAATGTCTAGTACAATGTCCTGTTCTTCAGGACATAAAAGAACCCAGCTGGAGGCTACATGGGACCTGAGAGCAGACCAGAAGGACTACATGTGCCAGGGACTGGCACGTCCCACATCTGCAGCAGAGCCAGGCCGGAGAAGATTGCTCTTAAGTAGCTGGGACCCAGGGGTAGAGGTGGCAAGCAGCTGTTAAGCATGGCTCAACATTAAGCAAGGTTCCAGGCACCTGTCAGCTGGAACGGCAACTCTGCCTGACATTTCAGCTGACCCACCTGCAATATAGCAGTTGGGCTGGTGTGAGGGGGCTTGAACAATGGAAGAATGGGTATGGGAAGAGGCACTGGGGAGCCATGAAGCATCCCTGATACTGTTAGGTTTTGATTGATGGCTTATAGACAATGCTTCTTTTTGGTTTTTTTTTTGTTTCTTACAGCTTTTAAAAGATATAAATCTGAAGATGTGTAGAGTTATTTGCATGATTTATCGTCATAGGGAGAAATATCTTCCCTAATCCCTATGGCTTTCTCTTAAGAAAAGATGGGGGCATTACCTGGTATTCTGTGACTCTAGTAGTGTAAATGTGCCCAGCTTGTCATCCCAGGAGAACTTCAGGCAGTTCTTGAAATGTTGTCTTCAAGCCATGGGATTTCATGAGTGCCTAAATAATACAGGTGCTCCTAACATAGCCAGTAGTCAGACCCGTGATATATGATATCAATAATTATTAGGAATTAAGTGATACATAAGTAAAAGACAAACCAGGGCCTTCTCAGTTTGAGTTCCCAGACGAAGACTGGGAAGGTCTTGGTGCAGGTGCTTGGAAGTCGGTATCACTCTGGAGAGTGACAGAGGCAAAGCCACTTGCTCTGAGTTAGCAAGAGGTTGGGCTCCCCACTGAGGGCGATGGCAGGGACCTCCCTGCTGGACATGCTGGAGCCTCATTCTCTGACAGAACATGTGGACTCTAATCTATGATGTAAAGCATGAGCCTGTCTAGTTCAGACTGAATGATCCAGGAGCAGATTTTTATAACCTGATCATTTTTGAGTAAATCAAAGTTGGCTGAAAATTGAAGACCTTGGTAATTTAGACTCTTGCTACTCAGTGTAGCCCACAGACCATCCTTTGGAACTTGTTTAACATGTGGAATCTCAGGCCCAGCTACTGAATTGGATTCTGCATTTAACAAGATCCTCCTGGTGGTTCATATGCACTTTAAAATTTGTGAAGCACTGATTTTGAAGACCACACAGTATTTGAAACACTGCCCATGAGAAAGTTAGTTCTGCAAGATTTAAGATAACAGGGCAGTGTAAGCATACAGGTCATGACTATTTTTTATTAAAGTCAGATATAAAAAGAATCCATTCCAGTGGTAGCATAGCTGTTAGCAGTGTAGCAAACACTTTGAGTAAATGACAGCAATGTTGAATGCCTACTAAGCACCAGGCACAATATGAGGTGCGACAGAAGACTCAAAGAGGAGTGAAGAGGAGGTGCTGCCCTCAGGCTTGCAATTCTGAAACTTAAACATCTCTGAAAGCTAGAATGTATCTGTAATTCTTCTCACAGCATGACTGACATGAATTCAGTGGCAAAATCAGATGTGAACCCACATGATGTTCTTTGTACATCAGCACTCCTGTTTAGCAGACATATTGATGTGCTTGGTTACAGGTGAAGTCCCTGATTCCACTTGTGATAAGTACGGTCTGTGTAGTGTATAGACTTTCCAAAATCTGTAAATTGCCATATTCCAAAATACATCTGGCCCTAAAGCATTTCCTATGATGGATTGCAGACATAAATCTCCAGATGACTAATTCAAGAAAGTATAAGATTAGTGTTATAAAGAAGCACAGTCACTATGCTGAGGAATGTAACAATAATAACAGCTAACATATTGAGCACTTTATGTCAGGCACTAAGAGCTTTAAATATATCAACTCATATAATCCTTCAACCATTCTATAAAGGTGGTACTATAATTATCCTTGTTTTTAGGTGAGCAAACTGAGGTACAGATGGGTTATCTTCCCAATCCCAGCTAATTAAAAAGAGGCCAAGAGCCCATTTGGTTGAATAGGAAGAGCAACTCTTGAAGGACAACTTGAGAGATAAGCAGCATTCTAATGAATAGAAAAGGGAGCAAGGGCATTCCAGGAAAAGAAGGAGCAGGGGCATAAGTTCAGGAGCAAAACCACGTAAGACCTTTCCAAAGAAAAGATGCACTTGTGCCGTGGGAATGAAGGATTGGAAGGAGTAGTGAAAGATCTGACTGGCCCCTCTGGTGAGGTGGCAAATGCCAGGCTAAGGAGCTGAAGTGGGTTTGATAATGGGATGGGACCTAGGAGAGAAGTCTAAACCAGTGAGTGACCCATCTGTGACAGACTCTAGAGAGGGAGGCTGGCATGCCTTGGCAGCAGGCTGTGGAAGAGGCAGAGGCCCTACTGATTGAGGAGCAGTGGCAACAGTAGGGGAGTCCTTTGGAAATGCTAGGAAAGTAGAATCAAATGGGCTTAGGAACTATGGACTTGTTGGTAGTAAGGTCACAGATAATGCCTGAGTTTTCCACCTGAGGGAATGAGATGGTGACAACATCTTGACTCGGTTCGCCAGGAAAGAGCACAGATTTGGTTTTGAACATGTTGCATCTGGTATGCTACAGGATACCAGATTAGACACGTCATGCTGAGGTTTGGGTGGGAGACTGCAGCAGAAAGAAAAAGAGAGAGTAAAGGCCTGGGAATGGATTTCATAGGACAGAATACTGGAAGGGGAGAAAGTGGTCTTGAGTGCAAACCTAATGTTTATTTTTTAATTAAAAAATTGTAACGTTTCTTTTTTTTAATGTTTTATTTTTGCGCGAGAGAGCGAGAATGTGGGTGGGGGAGGGGCAGAGAAAGAGGGAGATGGCAGAATCTCAAGCAAGAGCCAGGCTGTCAGCACAGAGCCCAAGGTGGGGTTCGAACCCACAAACCATGAGATCATGACCTGAGCTGAAGGTGGATGCTTAACCAACTGAGCCACCCAGGTGCCCCCGTTTCTTTGTTTTTGAGACAGAGCATGAGTGGGGGAGGGGCAGAGAGCGAGAGAGACACAGACTGAGGATCAGGCCCCAGGCTCTGAGCTGTCAGCACAGAGCCCGACATGGGGCTTGAACCCCCGAACCATGAGGCCATGACCTGAGCTGAAGTCAGACGCTTAACTGACTGAGCCACCCAGGTGCCCCATGTGTAAACCTTAGGGGGAACATTCAGTGTGTGGGAAGTGGAAGGGTGGTCAGAGAGGTAGAAGGAGAAGTAGGACCAGGAAGCATCAGAGAAGCTGAGGGAGGAGAGCATTTCAAGGAAGTATAATAAACCCATTCATATTGCAGAGGTCCGAGGAGATGAGGCATCAATTTAGGAGGTCATTGGCAGTCTTCCAGAAAGGAGCTTTGATACACTGATGGGGGTGCAAGTCACATTCACAAGGGAACAAGGAGGGAGATGGAAGACACAGATGCTGCCTGGGAAGCTTGGTGGCGTAGGGTAGGCTGAAGAGAAGGCAATTGCTCACAGGGTTATCAGGCTCAGGGAATGGATATTTTAAGATATGGTAAATAACAGCATCTGGAAAAACCAATAGATGGAGAATAGATGAAACTATAGCAAAATAGGATAATTCACAGATCACATTTCCTGAGTACAGCAGGGTAGGCATGGTGGAATCAGGTGACATGAAGTCAAGGAGCAAGTAGATAGGATCAACTTGGCAATAATAGGGGAGAAAGAGAAAGAATGTTTATAAGAAAATGAAGATCAAATCAGTGGAAGGGGCTGGTAGAATAAAAGACAAGAATGGAATGGAGTCCATGGAGGGAGTGCAGGGTTTTCACGATGGCAGCAACCCCACATGACAGGGATCAAGTGCAGGGATGGAGGGGCAGAGAAGCCCAAGGAGTGAGCCCTTAGCACTGGCAGAGTAGGTTAGCTAGGGTAGGAGCAGCGCTAACTAGGCAGAACATGGTTAATTAGAGAAGCCTGCAGAGTTCAACAATCTATTTATCGCACTAGTTGTGACCACTGTCTATTAATATTTTCCTATGAGAACTGAAGGAGCTCTAAAAGGAAAAGGCACACTAAGTTGGAGCCAACAGAAACAATGTGTGGTAATGAATGGTCTCCACTGTTGGCTCTGTTCCAAAAAGGCCTTTCAAAGGGGGCTTTGGCTTATCCTGCAAATGCTTCCCACCCACTAACCACCACGGGCTAATTCATAGAAGGCAAGTGGGGTATTTTTATTAAATAACCCTTGGGAGGAAACTAACGATCTTATGTTTTTCTAGGACTCTGGGCTTATATCCTGAGGTTGCCAGATTTGGGTATTTCTCTGCTGCTCTCTTGGTTCCCCACTTAATCGGTGAATTTCTAAGTCTTGTGCTACTTGGTATGGTCCAAAACCCAAATGTGGTCAACAGCATGGTGGCTCTGCTCTCCGCTGCTGGGATATTTGTGGGATCTGGATTAATAAGGTAAGATATGGTGATTCAAAGGATTTCCATTGATGATTTGTTGTTAATCATCACTCGATTAATTATAAGGAGTTCAGAGGAGAGCTATGTGATGCTGACTAAAGGTATCACCTTATGGTCTGGAGTATTTATAGTGCTTGCTCACCATTATTATTTAGACCTTGAACTGTTTACCATTTGTTGAGTAAAATATCTTCACACTGAGACTCAGGAAATGACAATTGAGGCATGTTATCCATATGATTCACATGTAATAACAAGAGGAGGAAGACCAATCCATCCTCCAGAAAAACTCACTGCCTATATTACAAGCAAAATAGCATGCATTTAATTCATAATTTTTTCTGCCCTGGCCCTGTGGAGACTCTGTTCTTCTCAGTTCCCAGTTACTTTTAGGAAGTAAGAACAGTCAGATAAGAGCTTGTGTGATAAAGGACTGATCAAGAAAATACCAGGAATAGATGACACACCGAATGTTAACAGTAATTATCTCTGGGTAATATTTTTTTTCTTCACATTTTCCTTTATTTTATAAATTTCTATAATAAACAGCATTTTTTAAGCAAAAAATACACACACACATACATACATTTAAAAAAAGTAGTAGCAGAAAGGGTGAAAATTTTTAGAAAGGTGACAGTGGTCCCAGGCAGGTAATGTGAGCAGGACCTGTAAGCACACTATGGGTCCCTGAGGACATGTTGTGAAGGTGGCTATTTCTTTGACTTAAACTCACCTCAGACTTTGCTGCAGTCAGAGCACTATGAAGACTCCCAGGCCACACGTGGCTCCCTGGAGAGAGGGCTGACCCTTAGGTAAAGATTTCTTCTGGCACTTAGCTGCCACATGGGCAAGTCACTTCTATCTAAATTATTAGTTTCCTCACTTATAAAATGGAGCTAATGATCTCGGGCCCACCTGCCTCAGGGGAGTATAAGGAACAAATGAGATAATCAACAGGAAGACACATTATAAGTAGTGATCATAAGCTGTAGTGAGTTCTGTAAAGTGAAGTATTACAAAGTGAAGTGAGCTCGTTTTGATCAGTCAAGGAAGATTATCTTTACAGCACCACGATTACCCTATATTTGTGTTGCTTAAGTGGATTGTTAGCATCTATATAATATGCTCAAGTCAGATCACCCCAGGGGTATGCAATCAAGCCAGCCAAGGTATTGACCCAACCTTGGGCAGAATCTCCACTTGACTATGTGAGTCATTCCCTATTCCAGTTGGTCTGGCACTATTTTGTGTATTTGGTTGGTAGGAAAAGGGAATTCATTGTTCTGAAAAGAGAGGCACTGGCCAACATTACCAAAGGCTCTTGGGGTTTTTGCAAAACCTCAACATCCCAAGGCTTCACCTGGATTCCACTCCCATCACTGAAATGAAAATCTACTCTTCAAGGGCCACATCAACCTCCTGATCATAAAGTTCATGTTCTCACCTTCCCTGACTGACTGCCTGCAAATATTTCCAATTTTGGCTGTCTCCTCCTTTTAACACAAACAGAAATAGCTTTGTTCTTTCTGCTTACAAAATAATGCAAGTTCTTGGGGAAAAAATGTACACAATACAGAAGCGTATAAGGAAGAAAAAGTTACCTGAAGGATTGCAACCTTCAGTTAAATTTTATTTTGCATCTTATTAGACTTTTATATAATCTTTAATAAAAAATAAGATTATCTGTTGTGAAGGAGTTAAATTTGCATTTAACAATATAATGTGGACAGTCCCATGTCCGCAGATTTAGATCTATGATTCCTTCCTCTCTAAAGTACTCCAGGGATTTCTATAGTGTAGCCTGATTGTCCTCCCTGTGTCTTTCATGGACCCATTGGTCTCCCTTTGGCACCTGCATGAAGCCTACCTGCCGTTCCCTTGGCTACATCAGCTCTCTGGAAGCCATCAAGTGCCACTTAGGTTGCAGCCTTCCTTAATTGTTTTAAAATTTAATTTATTTAATGTTTATTTTTGAGAAAGACCGAGCACAAGTGGGGGAGGGACAGAGAGGGAGATCCAGCATCTGAAGCAGGCTCCAGGCTCTGAGCTGTCAGCACAGAGCCTGATGCTGGGCTTGAACTCCTAAGCTGTAAGATCATGACCTGAGCTGGAGTAAGACACTTAACCGACTGAGCTACTCAGGCGCCCATATTTTTTAAAAATTTAAATTCAAGTGGGGTGCCTGGGTGGCTTAGTCGGTTAAGCATCCGACTTTCGCTTAGGTCATGATCTCGCGGTTCGTGGGTTCGAGCCCCGCGTCGGGCTCTGTGCTGACTGCCAGCTCGGAGCCTGGAGCCTATTTCAGAGTCTGTATCTCCCTCTCTCTCTGACCCTCCCCTGCTCATGCTGTCTCTCTCTCTCTCTCCTAGAAAAAAAAAAAAATTTAAATTCAAGTTAGTTCCAATACAGTGTAGTCCTGGTTTCAGGAGTAGAATCCAGTGATTCATCTCTTACATTTGACACCCAGTGCTCCTCCCAAAAAGTGCCCTCCTTTATGCCCATCCCCCATTTAGGCCATAACCCTGCCTACCTCCCCTCCAGCAACCCTCACCTTGTTCTCTGTATTTAAAACTGTTATATTTTGCCTCCCTCTCTGTTTTTATTTTTCCTTCCCTTCCCCTATGTTTATCTGTTGTGTTTTTTAAATTCCATATATGAGTGAAATTATGGTATTTGATTTTCTCTGACTGACTTATTTTGCTTAGCGTAATACAATCTAGTTTGATCCATGTTGTTGCAAATGGCAGCATTTCATTCTTTTTCATCACTGAGCAGTATTCCTGTGTGTGTGTCTGTAGATGTCTACGTACACACACATGACATCTTCTACCCTTGATCTTAGCCAAAAGGCCAAAAAACGATGACATCTTCTTTATCCATTCATCAGTTGATGGACATTTGGGCTCTTTCCATAATTTGGAGATTGTTGATAGCACTGCTTATAAACATTTGGGTGCATGTGCCCTTTTGTATCAGGATTTTTGCATCCTTGGGATAAATTCCTGATAGTGCAGTTGCTGGGTTGTAAGGTAGTTCTATTTTTAATTTTTTGAGGAACCTCTATACTGTTTTCCAGAGTGGCTGCACCAGTTTGTATTCCCACCAGCAGTGCAGGAGGTTTCTTCCCTTAAAATAAATTTTTTTTAAAATGTAATGTTATTTTTGAGAAAGAGACAGACAGACACAGCATGAGCAGGGGAGGGGCAGAGAGAGAGAGAGGGAGACAAAGAATCTGAAGCAGGCTCTAGGCTTTGAGCTCTCAGCACAGAGCCTGATGTGGGGCTCAAACCCTTGAACCATGAGATCACAACCTGAGCTGAAGTCAGACACTTAACTGATTGAGCCACCCAGGTGCCCCAAGAGGGCTCCCCTTTCTCTGCATCTTTGCCAACATCTGCTGTTTCCTGGGTTGTTAATTTTAGCTATTTTGACAGGTGTGAGGTAGTATCTCATTGTGGTTCTGATTTTTATTTCCCTGATGATGAGTGATGTTGAGTATCTTTTCATGTGTCTGTTAGCCATCTGGATGTCTTCTTTTGAAAAGTTTCTATTCATGTCTTCTGCCCGTTTCTTCACTAGATTATTTGTTTTTTGGATGTTGAGTTTGGTATGTTCCTTACAGATTTTGGATACTAACCCTTTTTCTGATATGTCATTTGCAAATATCTTCTCCCATCCCTTCAGTTGCCTTTTAGTTTTGTTGATTGATTCCTTCACTGTGTAGAAGGTTTTTATCTTGATGCAGTCCCAGCAGTTCATTCTTCTTTTATTTCCCTTGCCTCTGGAGACATGCCAAGTAAGAAGTTGCTGTGGCCAAGGTCAAAGAGGTTGCTGCCTGTTTTCTCCTGTAGGATTTTGATGGGTTTCCTGTCTCACATTTAGGTATTTCATCCATTTTGCATTTATTTTTGTGTATAGTGTAAGAAAATGGTCCAGTTTCATTCTTCTGCATGTCGCCTTCCAGTTTTCCCAGCACCATTTGTTGAAGAGACGGTCTTTTTTTCCATTGGATACTCTTCCTGCTTTGTTGAAGATTAGTTGGCCATATATTTGTGGGTCCATTTATGGGTTCTCCATTCTGTTCCATTGATCTTAGTGTCTGTTTTTATGCCAGTACTATACTGTCTTGATGATTACAGCTTTGTAATATACCTTAAGTCTAGAAATGTGATGCCTCCTGCTTTGTTTTTCTTTTTCAACATTACTTTGGCTTTTTTGGGTCTTTCTGGTTTCATACAAATTTTGGGATTTTTTGCTCTAGCTCTGTGAAGAATGCTTTTGTTATTTTGGTAGAGATTGCATTGATATGTGTAAATTACTTTGGGTAGTATTGACATTTTAAGAATATTTGTTCTTCCAATCCATGAGCATGGACTGTTCATTTCTTTGTGTCGTCTTCAGTTTCTTTCATATGTTTTCTATAGTTTTCAACATACAGATCTTTTACCTCTTTGGTTAAGTTTATTCCTAGGTATTTTATAGTATTTGATGTAATTGTAAATGAGATTGATTCCTTAATATCTATGCTGCCTGATTATTGGCATATAGAAATGCAACTGATTTCTGTACACTGATTTTGTAACCTGTGACTTTGCTGAATTCACGTATCGGTTCTAGCAGTCTTTTGGTGGAGTCTTTCTGGTTTTCCACATAGAGTATCATGTCCTCTGAAAAGAGTGAAAGTTTGACTTCTTCCTTAATGATTTATATACTTTGTCTTTCTTTTTGTTGTCTGATTACTGAGGCTAGTAATAGTACTTCCAGTACTATGTTGAACAACAGTGGTAAGAGTGGACATCCCTGTCGCATTCCTGATCTCAGGGGGAAAGCTCTCAGTTCTTCCTCTTGGAGGATGATATTAGCTGTAGGCCTTTCATATATGGCTTTTATGATGCTAAGGTATGTTCCTTCTATTCCGACTTTGAGGGTTTTTATGAAGATGCTGTATTTTGTCAAAAACTTTTTCTGCATCTGTTGAAAGGATCATATGATCCTTATCCTTTCTTTTATTAATGCAGTATATTATGTTGATTGATTTGTGGATACCGAACCTGCCCTGCAACCCAGGAATAAATCCCATTTGATCATGGTAAATAATTTGTTTTTCAGTTTTTTTAATGTTTGTTTATTTTTGAGAGAGAGAGGGAGGCAGAGCACAAGTGAGGGAGGGGCAAAGAGAGGAAGAGACACAAAATATGAAGCAGGCTCCAGGCTCCAAACCGTCAGCACAGAGTCCAATGTGGGACCCGAACCCACGAATTGTGAGATCATGACCTGAGCCAAAGTCAGACGCTTAACCAACTGAACCACCCAGGTCCCCCAATAATTCTTTTAATTATTGTTGAATTTGATTTGCTAGTATCTTGTTGAGAATTTTTACATCCAGATTCATCAGGGATATTGGCTTGTACTTCTCCATTTTAGTGGGGTCTTTGTCTGGTTTTGGAATCAAGGTAATGGTGGCTTCATAGAATGAGTTTGGAAGTTTTCCTTCCATTTCTGTTTTTTGGAACAGTTTGAGGAGAATAGGTATTAACTCTTCTTTAAATGTGTGGTAGAATTCCTTTGGGAAGCCATCTGGCCCAGGACTCTTTGTTGGGAGATTTTTGATAACTGATTCAGTTTCTTTGCAGCCTTCCTTTAAAAGGACCGTGTCTTGAGGGCAGCAGCAGTGCCTCATTCACCATTATAGTTCTCAGTGGCCAAAGGCCTTGAACCAAATAGGTTGGCAAAAAATAATTGCTGAATTGAGTGAATGAATGAACGACTACTCTCTCCCTGGACTATGTACACACTGGATCAGTCACCAACGTCTGTTGGCTTTCTTCTTTGCTGTCAAATCACAAATGCATGTGGAATCTTTACTTCTGTTTCACCCTGTGTGGTGCACTGCAAGATGGAGGCACACGGTTCCTACCTCAAGGAGGTAACCCTCTGGCTGGCTGAGCAATCAGTCTGTCAGGCCATCATGCTATTGCAGGCCTTTGTCATCTCATACTTGAACTACTGCTGTAACCTACTCCCTTTTGCTTTTCTGCTTTTCCTAATCTGCCCTTATTCTGGTCCTTTCTACTTGCTGGTGCCACATTAAGTACCTTAAAAAACTAGTTTCATGGTGTTGCAATGTCAAACCACTGTAAGGCTCCAAAACAGTTGGTTCCTGGCTGCCATTCCAAACCCAGCTCCCACAGCTTCAGAGCCTCTGTTCTAGCTTTTCTGGCCCTTGTGTCCCATGTGCAGTCCTTGACATGCCAGTGCTCATGCCGTCCTTCCTTCCTCCCCAGATTCCTACCTATCCTTTCCAATTAGTGGCCTCTAAGTGGGCAAATTCAATGTTGTGCCTTAGAACACTGTCAGTAACTAAAAGTCATGAGGTTTGGGGGTTCTTTGGGAATAGGTAAAAACAAACAAAAAAAACCCCCTATAAATACTAAGAAGAATGTCATGGACATATGGTGCTGGATTTTTGTACTTGGCACAAATCATTTGCCACTATGTATTTTTATAGTCTTGAGGGCATATATTCAATGTCCCCAGTTACACTGTGAGTTCTGTAGGGGAAAGATCCTTCTTCTGAATTCCTCAAGCACTTAGAACTAGTGCCTCGCAGATAGAATTTAATACATGTTGACTTATAGACATTATATAGTGGACAAAGGAGTCCACGAGGTCCGCATGGAATTTCTCCTGAAATAGACTCAAGAGGGGACAGAGTTCATTTTCACAGTGTGTCTGCTTGCTCCCTCCATTCTCTACCCTTACAATTGATTCTCACTTCACACACTAGCTCCTTCAAATCTCTGTTTAATCACAAATACCCTCCTTTAAAGTGATGTGTTAGGTGTGTGTTTTCTTTCATGTTTATATCAATGGTGCTTATAAAAAAAAAAATTAGACACCAATCCATCATCAGGGGATTGTTACATTAAGGTTTCTACTATAATGGACCACCGAGCTATAATTTAAAATGATGGAATGCTATGCTTACTGACTTGGAAGGCTGTCTGACATATGTTTGGTTGAAAAAAGCAGGTTAGAAAAGAGCATGAAGAGTATGATTCCAATTAGGTAAAATTTTATAAACATATACATACACACACATTACATATATCACCAAAATGTTAACCATGGTTATTTCTGGGCAGTGGTATTTCTTTGTACTTCTTAGTATTGTTTGATGTGTTTTATAGTGAGCATAGTTTTTTAAAAAAATTTTTAAATGTTTATTTTTGAGAGCGAGACAGAGTGTGAGCAGGGGAGGGGCAGAGAGAGAGAGACACACACAGAATCTGAAGCAGACTCCAGGCTCTAAGGTATCAGCACAGAGCCTGACACAGGGCTCGAACCCATAAGCTGTTAGGTCATGACCTGAGCCAAAGTTGGACGCTTAACTGACTGAGCCACCCAGGCGTCCCTAGTGCAGTTTTTATAATGAGAGATAAAAACTATATTCATAATGGTAAACATAAAATGAGGGTTGTCTTTACTTTCATTTGGTAGGACTATTACTAGAGCCTATTGAATTTCACCTCTATTTCTTTCTCTTCAGAAACACAGAAGAAATGTCCATTCCTTTTAAAATCCTCAGTTACTTAACATTCCAAAAATATTGCTCTGAGATTCTTATAGTCAATGAGTTTTATGGACAGAATTTCACTTGTGGTAAGTACTCTATTTTGGCATATAATTTTTTTTTACATACTCCTCTGAGGAAGCAATTCCCTGAGGAAATGTATTTTTTAAAACAAAAGCTATATTTTATAATAAATAGATTTAAAACCTTGTTTTGAAATAAAAGTAACAGTTTCTCTGATTTTTAAAATAAAAGTCAAGTTAGTTACCTGTCAAAGGCCAATAATAGCTTAAGGCCACTCTGATATTTTTAGAAAATGATAGCCCTGGGGCGCCTGGCTGGCTCAGTCAGAAGAGCATGTGACTCTTGATCTCAGGGTTGTAAGTTTAAGCCCCATGCTGGGTGTAGAGATTACTTAAAAAAATAAAATCTTAAAAAAAAAAAAAAACCTAATGTATGCTGAGGTAAACCCTAGTTATACTCTGAATGGACTCAGTTTCTACACCTACTGAACAGAAGATATTGTAGCAGATTGTGGTAGCTTCTTTCCTAAAATGTATGTAGTATAGGGCTGAGTAAAGCCAGTTTTGGCAAAAGTCTGTTTTCTGATCCCCTAAGAGGCAGTAGGAACATAACAAGGTCCCTCTGGCCATGGAAATCCCAAGCCACTTTGTGAAGACAGCTCAAGAACAGGGCAGAATTTAGTAGCTGTTTTAGATATTTTTAGGTGGTAATATCAGTAACCTTAGGATATTCAGTACTTGGTGACCATAGAGATGGTGATTTTTATCAGTACTCTGAAAATGGGTTCATACCCAAATGGAAAGAAACCCATTTCCATCTTCAGATGAACCCAGGACCCAGAACACCCACTACTGCTTCATCTAATAGTGAATTCTGGATTCTCTAAAATGTCCTATATCTTTCATGACAAAAGGTACTTAGCAGACAGTTGGTAAATACTTGTTGATTAAATTACCTGGGAAGCATCATATCTGACACTGTCAATCTTTTCCTGGCAGGCAGCTCAAATCATTCTGTGACAACTAATCCAATGTGTGTCTTCACTCAAGGAATTCAGTTCATTGAGAGAACCTGCCCGGGTGCAACATCCAGATTCACGACAAACTTTCTGATTTTGTATGCCTTTATCCCAGTTCTTGTCATCCTAGGAATAGTTGTTTTTAAAGTAAGGGATCATCTCATTAGCAGATAGTAAAGAACATTGCTGCAAAAATGGACCTGAAGCCCCCGAGGGGCATGACTACTTGGAACATCTAAGATAAGAAAGCCACATGTTTCTTGATAATACATCTTAAGTCCTTTAACCATTAAAACTCCAATCTGTGCCCCTCAGATTCACACAGGCCTTGAATGATATTCCAACTTGCAGGGACATGTGATATCTAGAGATTGTGACTGAGCTGGTCCAAATATGTAAATAGTAATAATTCATAAAGTTATGGGTGACTAGTGGGACTATTTTTCTTTGTCCTAGATGCAGAAAAGGTCATCAGTTAAAAATATGCTTACAAACAAACAAAAAATATGCTTACGTTTGATATCAGATTTGGTAAGAAGAAGATATTTGAATGGTCACTGAATGTAAGTAACAGAAAAGAGAACTGTGGGTTTGATAATTGCCATCATGCAGAATTGGGTAGGAATTCTTTCATTATCATTTAAAAGTGCATATTTACGTTTACATATCCACATGAGGGGGCTGAGTTGCTCAACCACATTAAGAGGATGTTAGGCAGACGCTGGATGATGAACACTCCTGACACAGAGCACCTAGTGAATTTTTGAGTGTTAAAATGAAAAACTGTGGGAATGGGCTGAACTGAGAACATTGCATACCAGATAAATCTCTGGTACTGTTTTAAAAGAGGAGTTTGCTATTTTTCCACTTTTCACGTAGTTGAAAAGTGAATGTTGCTGATAAAGTGTATGCACTGAGTAATGGCTAGAGTTGTTAAAGTCCATACAGGGGGCGCCTGGGTGGCTTAGTCGGTTAAGCGTCCGACTTTCGCTTAGGTCATGATCTCGCGGTTCGTGGGTTCGAGCCCTGCGTCGGGCTCTGTGCTGACTGCCAGCTCAGAGCCTGGAGCCTGTTTCAGTCTGTAACTCCCTCTCTCTCTGACCCTCCCCTGCTCACGCTGTCTCTCTCTCTCTCCTAGAAATAAATAAAACATTTAAAAAAAAAAAAAGTCCATACAGAAAAGATGTTCAACTGACGCAACATTTGCGTCAAGAGGAACCAGATTACACATGTGGAATTCAGATTCTTGAATTGTAAAGGGAAAGAATGCTGAAAAATACAAATACAGACACTTATCTCACATATTTTTTGGGACAGAGTGATGTATATAGATGATTAAAAATGGGTTCTGTACTAAATGACTGATTATCTTTCTGATTGATCATCAAGTAGTTCATGTACAAGTATGAAAAGACACTGTCTCAATGTTACCATGGTAACTCCAAGGGAGAACATCTTAGTGAGTACGTGAACTTATTCAGTTGCTGTGACCTAACTTGTAAAGAATGATAAATTATAGCATTTGAAATGTCTCACATTATAGTAGAAGAGATCATTTCATTAAGGGAACCATAGTAAAATCCTATTTCTTAGAACAGTATTTAAGGATCTGGAGACATTGGCAAATTACCAGAATAGTATCGTCAATTTTTATAAAAGGTCTTTGACACTGATGATTATGGTATAATAGTTACATAATGCCTTACAGATTATATATGTCACATCAGTTATAGACAATTCTGGAGATGATAATCTATTAAAGTAGTTCAAAGAGAGTCCCACAGGAACCTCTTTTGAAATCGCTGATTTCAACTTACTAAAGATATGGGTATGCACTGTAAGTGGAAACATTTCTACTATTCATATGCAGATGAATTTCATTATAGCTCAGAAACATTTGGAAAATTGACATAGCATGTGACTTCAAGCTATTAAATGTTAGTGATACCATTTTAGAAAAACACAATGACTTTCAACATGCGACAGTCTGTGTCTCAAGTCAAAAATGGACAGTGATGTGTAAGACAAATTATATAATAGAAATTTCTGTTACTACTGTGGAATAGGCTGTTTCTTCCTACCAAGTCAGTGATGTTTCTGAGATTATAATGTTTGCTATTAATTTAAAGGGAGCTCTTTCTCCACAGTACTCAGGCAAGGTGCCTGTCTACGAAGAGCCTCAGTCTTAGGAGCAAACATGCTGAAAATCCTGTTGTTAAGAGTGCTGGACCCACATGCACTGCAACTAGTTGATGAAGTCTTACTTCCCTGCAGTGATCAGGTATTTTGCTATTCGCTCAGATACCATTCATCAATTTTGGTGTTCTTGGGGTTATGTGCTTATTTGAAGCTGGGTATGGTATATTAGAGCGAACATATTTTATAATGAAAATGGAAGAACACAGAGTTGAATGACTTTCCTGATTAATGACAGCAATTATGCTCCAAATTGAACTAGGCTAGCAGGCACACACATGCATAAGCTCAAGAAGCCGCCTTTTTTAAAAAAAAATTTAAAAATATTTTATTTCTGAGAGAGGGAGGCACAGAATCTGAAAAAGGCTCCAAGCTGGCTGTCAGCACAGAGCCTGACGCAGGGCTTGAACCCACGAACTGTGAGATCCTGAGCTGAAGTCGGACGCTTAACCGACTGAGCCACCCAGCTGCCCCTTGAGAAGGCTTCTTAAAGGCTTCTTAAAAATCATTTCACCTTGGAAATGATCTCGGTTATTACTACTTCATGAAATTTTGGCCTGCTTACTAATAACATCTTCCCTTAAATTTACCTATTCTTCAAAAAGCTATAAGAAGTATGTCAGAATCATTGGATGTGCTGATTAAACATGCAGATTACTGGACCCCATTCCAGACCCACTGATTCAGGACCTCTGGGTGTGGGGACTCAAAAATAAATAAATAAAATGCACATTCTTAAGTTTATTTATTTTGAGAAACAGAGTGAGCAGGCAGGGGCATAGAGAGAATCCCAAGCTGGGTCCACACTGTCAACACACAGCCTGATGCGGGGCTCAGTCCCACGGGATCATGACCTGAGCTGAGATCAAGAGCCAGACATTAACAGATTGAGCCACCCAGGAGCTCCAGGAATGTGCATTTTAAACAGGTACTTCAGGGGGCCCTGGGTGGCTCAGTCAGTTGAGACTCTTGATTTGGGATTGGGTCGTGATCCCAGGATTGTGGGATTGAGCCCCACATTGGGCTCCATGTGGAGTTTGCTTGGGATTCTCTCTTTCTCTCCCTCTCTCTCTCCCTCCTCCCACCCCCTTGCTCATGCTCACTCGCTCGGGCACTCTCTCTCAGAAAAGAAAAAAGTTTAAATAGGTACTTCAGGTGCTTCTTGTGCCTGTGTTTCAGAGTTAAGTGATGTGATCTGATTGTGGTTTCCTAGCAGACATACCTGAGAGCTCCTCCAAGAGGGAATGTGTCTAACATAAATGCATAACCTCACACTTGTAACTGTTACTAAATGCTCTTGCTTTCATAGTCCTTACACCATATAAGCAGAATCCTATAAATGCTGAACTGAGTATATACTAGATAAACATACTAGAGGCAGGCAGTAGGAGATTTTTTATTTTAAAAAAATACTGCATGTAATTACACAACTTCTCCCCCTTTTAAAAGACTTAAAAGTATCCAGGGAATTGCACTAATACAGGAAATTCCACTTTTCATTTAACAAATTAGACATCTTAACTTCACTTATTATCATAATAGCTAATTAAGAAACTTACTTGTATTGGGGAAAGAAGAAATAAATACAGTGTGGTTGAATTAGGTTCAAGAATCAAGCTCAATTTGTTTCCAAGACTTGGAAGAACTTCTTTTGTATTGTTCCAGTTCCTAAAACAAAAATATGCATTACTTGAAGAGAAAAGTTTTAAAAATTAAAATAAGCACCTTAAAGCTGCCTTGGCATTTTTTAGGTATGACAGTGTATCCTTTATGGTATTATCATTCTCAAAATTTCTGGACAGTTATTCTGTAAATTCTTACAATTAGGATCTTCTAGAAATGTAGTCTTCAGACTTTTTGTAGTCTAAGCAATACTTTAGAGACGTCCTTCTTAAAGACGAAATTACATACTATATGTACATACAGATTGTCTTTCAACTATTAAAATAAATGCATTTGTCATACTTTAAGTATTTAAAAGTGATCTTGTTTCCTATTTGACTATTGTCAAAACTGGGTTGAAGTTAGGGTATTTAAAAAATTAATATCCTCTGACACAGTGCTTCTACCTTTCAAAATGTGTCTCACAGAATGAGAGAAGAGTGCAAGGATATAAACAGAAGGATATTTATGGCACTGTGTATACTGGTGCACACGTGCGAAGAGTTTTCGCAGTAAGGACATTAGTAAAGATGTCCGTGCTCATTTGCACATGGCTTCATGGGCATCCAGCAAAAATAAGCGCAGTCCTATGTGCCACATGAAGGAAGTGGATAGGTGGAGAGGGAGTAGGATACTTCCACTTTCTAGGTTACATACTTCAATATCATCTTTTGAGGGTCTCTTTATCCCACAACAAGCATATGTTACTTTTACAGTTCATAAAATAAATTCTAGTATGGGTGGACACCCAGCATGAGATGACTGATCTGCAAAGGGATCATCCCTTAGGGGACTGCCTCCTGGCCTCTTTCCTGTTGTTCCGTGTCTCAGTAATGGCACAAAATAGATTATTTCAGACAAGCAGAAAGTGGTTACTCTGCAAAATAAGGCAGCCACTGCCCTTTGGCTAACATAATTGAAGTTCACAGTTGCTATGAAAAGAAAATCCATTCTCATTTTCAGAAAAATTGCAGATTGTCTCTTCCATACCTGTACTCAAAGTTGTTTCAGAGTGTTTATATCATAACTCCAAAGTAGTCTTTTCAGCTTGGTTTATTTTTTTTAAAGGAAATTAATTTGGTTCACCAGTTATCAAAGATTGTTCAAACATGTTTCACTTATAAGGAATAAACAGTAATTAGTTATCTTGTTTTTAACTGGAAGCACTGACTTATTTTTATCAATGATAATGGTGAGGACATTACTTTAAGATTCTTTGCTAGAGATACCTCCCTTCTGCAGACAGCGGACTGAGAGAAGAAAGAACAGGGCTGGTCACACAGGTCATGTTGGGGAAAATAAAGAATGACCAGTGTGACATAAATCTCACCATGTCCACAAGACTTTCAGTACTGCTGTCATAGAAATTCAAAATAATATGAGGATGCTTTAACGGAAGAGCGAGTAAGATCTTCCTTACACTGCAATTCTTCATGGCTGCTTTAGCAAGCCATTTTAAATGTGAACATAAAACAGAAAGGTTTTCACCTTGCCTCTTAACCTCTAAAGTTTTAGGGGCTGCTGGGTGACTCCGTCGCTTGAACATCCAACTTTAGTTTCGGTCATGATCTCATGGTTCATGGGTTCGAGCCCCACATCAGGCTCTGTGCTGACAGCTCACCGCCTGGAGCCTGCTTCGGATTTTGTGTCTCCCTCTCTGTCTCTCTACTCCTCCCCTGCTCACTCTCTCTCTCAAAAATAAATGTTAAAAAAATTTTTTTTAAAAAGAACCTCTGAAGTTTTCAACCATAAGTGGACCACAGCCTTAAAATGCTTAAAACAGCATCTTCAGGGGCGTCTAGGTGGCTCAGTTGATTAAATGCCGACTTTGGCTCAGGTCATGATCTTGTGGTTTGTGAGTTGAAGCCGCGTGTCAGGCTCTGTGCTGACAGCTGGGAGCCTGGAGCCTGCTTCGGATTCTGTGTCTCCCTCTCTCTCTCTCTCTCTCTCAAAAATAAACGTTAAAAATTAAAAAAAAAAAACCCTCAGCATCTTCAATAAAGGATAATAAGAACATTTTCCCCTAAGCATGTAAATCGGTGTGTGTTGTGTGTTTAAATCATAGGCCTAGGGATTATAAACAAGTTGATTTTTGAAAATGGATTCAAAATAGTGTGGTTGGCCAAGGAGACTTAAAAATATTGTTTACCAAAAACTTTTCCTTGTTGTTTTTTTCTTTGCTTTGACAATAAAGATAAAAGAGGTAGAAGCATTCAGCAAGTGCTGTCTATACTGATGTCCCCTTACAATCAGGAATGCTTTAAAACTAGAGGCCCTTCTGAATTGTGGAAGCAAGCCACATGGATAAGCCACAAGCCCATGGATAGATGAATGGATAAAGAAGATGTGGTACGGGGTGCCTGGGTGGCTCAGTTGGTTAAGCGTCTGACTTCAGCTCAGATCATGATCTACTGGTTTGTGAGTTTGAGCTCCGTGTCAGGCTCTGAGCTGAAAGCTCGGAGCCTGGAGCCTGCTTCGGATTCTGTGTCTCCCTCTCTCTCTGCCCCTTCCCTGTTCACATTGTCTCTCTCTCAAAAATAAACATTAAAAAAAAGATGTAGTATATACACAACAGAATTTTATCAGCCATAAGACAATGAAATCTTGCCACTTGCGATAACCTGGATGGAGCTAGAGTGTAATGTTAAGTGAAATAAGTCAAAGAAAGAAATACCATATGATTTCACTCATATGTGGAATTTAAGAAACAAATGAACAAAGGACAAAAACAAACTGGGGCTCAGTGGTTAAGCGTCGGACTCTTGATTTTGGCCCAGGTCATGATCTCACGGTTGGTGAGACTGAACTTCGCATAGGGGCTCTCCAGTGACTGCAGAATCTCCTTTGGATTCTCGCTCTCCCTGTCTCTCTGTCCCTTCCCTGCTCACACTTAACTTTCTCTAAATAAACTGGGGGTCGTTGGGGGGGAAGCAAGGAAACAGGCAATACAAAGAAAGAGCTGAGGACAACTGGTGAGATTTTCACCTAATACAAACGAATTCTTTTATAGGCTGTGTTAATAGTTAATAGTGAAGAATGATGTGAAGAATGATAGGTATCATGAGGTTGCTTTCCAGCTCCACTCCAAATTCCTCTGGTTTTAGGTCAGTTAGGGAAGATGGATTAAATATGAAAGGTCATGATGCTGAGAAACATCCCAGCCCTTTTATAATACCTGTGTATACAAATGTAATAAAAGGGATCAAACTGTGCAATAGAAACAGATAATCTTATCAACAACAGCAACTAAGTCATTGACTCCTAGATACTAATTCAGGGATGACTTCCCACTAATCTTTAGCCAGGCTGCACACATAATAAAGGTTACATGAGGTCATCTGTTCCTACAACATGCCTCTCACTTTGCTACAGCAACGAAACCCTCTAAATATTCATGACACAGTTTTCAAGTCTTGTAGACTATGTTTAAATAAAATCTTTTGCTTTCTTATTCCAGGGCCCCTGAAGGTGAAAGGCTAGTGCTGAGAAAAGGACTCTGGTCACTGCTCTGGTGGATGGCTGTGTTCAGGTTACCCTTGTAGCAGTATGACTGCCCAAGTGACACAGCTCTACAGATCCCACCGGAGAGGTTGTTAGGGCATTCCATTTATAGTGCTTACTTACGCAAGGCTGGATTCTGCACAGTGTCTCGCTTTATCAAACTAAAAGGAGATCTGAGAAAATTTAAGTATTGGGTCATGATGAGTTTACCAGCTTCTGCATTCTTACAGGACTTGTGTATCACAAATGGTGCTAGCTAGGCATATATGGAACTCCATCTCCTTTTTTTTTTTTTTTTTTAATGTTTATTTGAGAGAGACACACACACAGACTCCAAAGCAGGCTCTAGGCTCTGAGCTGTCAGCACAGAGCCCAGTGTGGGGCTGGAGCTCACAAACCAGGAGATCATGACCTGAGCCAAAGTCAGACCTTTTTAACCGACTGAGCCTCCCAGGTGCCCCATGCAGTCTCCATTTTTAATCACTTTCCTGGGAGGTCCTATATTTGTGGGCTTTCAGACTGGATAGTCCTTAATTTTTCTGGTACAAGAAGAGTTTAAGTATGTCTGAATGTTCTAACAAAAAACAAAACCTTTTAAATAATCCCACAAACAAAAGTATATTATGAAAGTGTCTCCCCAGCAGCAAGGTAAGAACCAATCACTACCCATCTTCAACATAAAGTAAACTGGGGAGTCCAAGAACAGTATGTGAACATTACATCATGTCTGGATGCTGGAATGACAGGTGGTTTAAATTCCTTCTTTGTGCACATCAGAATTTTATTTTTTAAGAGTGAAGATGTGCTATTTCAATTTTATTATTTTTAATAAATTATTAACAATTTTAATTATTTAATAATAAATATTTAATTTAAAAGATGTGGTATATACACAACAGAGTTTTATCAGCCATAAGACAGAATGAAATCTTGCCATTTGCAATAACATGGATGGAGCTAGAGTGTAATGTTAAGTGAAATAAGTCAGAGAAAGAAATACCGGATGATTTCACTCGTGTGGAACTTAAGAAACAAATGAACAAAGGACAAAAAATATTTATAATAATACATATTAATATTAATAAATAATAAATACTAATTTATTTTTGAGAGAGAGACACATAGAATGTGAGCAGGGTTGGTGCAAAAGAGAGAGATGGAGACAGAATTCGAAGCAGGCTCCAGGCTCTGAGCTGTCAGTACAGAGCCCAGTGCGGGGCTCAAACTCATGAACTGTGAGATCATGATTTGAGCCAAAGTCAAATGCTTTACTGACTGAGCTACCCAGGTGCCCCTCAATAATTTTAAAAGTAAAAAGTAAACATTAAATAAATTGAGAAAAACCTACGGAGTTCCAGAAGTGTTTTGTGATAAAACTCAAGAGGCAATAAAATAAGTGTTTAGGGTAATACCTGATCCTTCTGAATTCTCATTTCGTCAACTTCTCTTTCAGCATACTGAGGGTCTCTTGCAGGGTCCTTGGTGTCTTTCAGTGTGTTGATACTCTGAAATTACAGTTCTTGGAGTCATTTCATGCCCAGACCCCCAGTGATTACTGCCTGCCTCAGCCGTCATTGGGGGCACATTCCAATTCTACCAGGCCCTCTCTCGCTTTCTCCCCTGCTCTCCTTCCAGCCGCGGTCTCTCCCTCTCCGGAAGTCTGGGAGCTGCATTTGAAAGTGGAGTGGGAGCTATGTCTTGCCCACCATTTAAGTTCCAGTGCCTTGTGTACAATAGATTTTTGGCACATATTTAATTGATTTTTGAGCATGTGAGTAGAAAACAAAGTAATCATAATAGGCTCTTTGGAACACTTCGCAATAACTGTTGAATAGTGCAAAAAGTCTTGCTTTAAAAGAATTAGAAATACATACCTTTGGTGGAAAGACCCTTTCATACACTTTTTTCCACAATTCCATTGGTGAATGGGCATGAAGCTTTCCAATGTCATTATCAGGAACAGGAGGAGATCCTAAAATTGGAAGTTGTACTCCAAGTGACTGCACTAATTAAAACTTGACAAACTATCAATAAAACAGATGACACTTAGAAAAGTATAACTCTTAGATCACTCATTTCCCTTCTCCCTAATAGAGCCGTTATTAAAATTTACCCCAACATAGTATAGCAAGACCACTTGCACCAGATTCTAGGACCAGAGGAAGAGGAGACTGTAATGAGCCAACTGTGATTCTCTTTCCTCACACTTACCCGCCGTTCAGCAAAAATATCGAGATTGATATTCACGTTTGTGAATTTATATGTAAACACACTCTTTCTTACATGCTTCTCATTAGAATGCAAATTGGGACAACTAATTCGGGGAGGTAATTTGGTACTACTACCTACCATGTAAATACAGAAAAAGGTCATCTGTTATTACCAAGAAACCCCAGTTTTTGGTGTTTAACCTAGAAACACCTGCACACATGTATTAATAATTTCACACTGCACCATCAAAAACTGGCCACAACCAAACTGTCCATCAAGGAAGGCATAGTAAACTAGTTATTATGCACAGCCATGCTTTCTAACTGTATCCAGCAGTCAAAATACCAAACAGACAGAGCTGTGGCACTAATATGGAAAATCCACTAACACGTATTGAGCAGAAGAGGAAACTTTCAAAGTGATAGCTATAGAATGATGCAATTATGTTCAAATAGTTTTTTTCTACCACACTCACATATATAGAAAATGGTCTGGAAGTACACACATCAAACTTGATTTTTATATATAGCATTTTAACATTTTATAATGAGCATGACTTTCTGTATTGATTATATAATTTAATTTCAAAACTTGCTGTCACTTCTTGGCAATTGTCAGTCTATAATCCGAGATTTCTGATTCTCTTCTAGCATTTACATTGTTGATGTTTCAGGACCTCGTTACCACTTTGGTGGGAAAGACACTGATGCGATCCACTGATCTTACTCAGCTTTCCTAAGTTTTTATTTGTCCCCATTTGTGTGTGTGTGTGGGTGTGTGTGTGTGTGTGGGTGTGCGTGCGTGTGCGCATTAAGTTCTATACAATTTTATCACCATTGTAGGTAAATGTATCCACTACCAGTCAAGATACTCACTGTACAGTGCCACTGTCTCAGGATCCTATGGCCTTTTATAACCACACCACTGTCTTCCCAGTCCCTTCTACCTGCTCGCCTACAGTCCTGTCCCTAACCTCTGATAACCATTAATCTTTCCTCCATGTCTAACAGTTTTTTCATTACAAAAAAAAATTTAAATAAATAGAATCCTATTGTATAGAACCTTTCCTGATTGGCTTTTCTTTCCATTCAGTATACACTTGGATTAATCCAAATTACTGTGTGTATCAGTAGTTTGTTCCTCCTCATTGCTGAGTAGTATTCTATTGTATGGATGTATCAGACCATAGTACATCGTTTTAAACAACATCTCTGGTTGTTTCTAGTTTGGTGCTATTACAAATGAAGGCACCGTGAACATCCATGTGCAGATTTTAATATGAACATAAGTTTTAATTTCTCTTAGATAAATGCTCCATAATACAATTTCTAGGTCATATGGTAGATGCATGTTTAGTTTTATAAGAAACTGTCAAAACTGTTTTCAAGAGTTGCTGTACCATTTGACATTCCCACTAGCAATGTATGGGTATCTAGTTTCTCTGTATCCTTGCCAGCATTTGGTGTTGTCACTATTTTTTGCTATTCTGATCAGCAAATTGGGGTTTCAATTTGCATTTCCCTAATGATTAAAGATATTAAACATCTTTTCACATGCTTATTTGCCATTTATGTATCTTCTTTGGTGAGATGCCTGCTCATGCCTATTTTGCCTATTTCATAGTTGGATTTTGTTTTTACCCTTAAGTTCTTCTATATTCTAGACACTAGTCCTCTGTCAAATATGCAGTTGAAAATATTTTCTCCCAGAATGGGGCACGTCTTCTTATTCTTTTCAAGTGGGATTTTAAAGAGCAAAAATTTTTAATTTTGATGAGGTCTAAGCTCTATGATTCATTTATTTTTAATATACATCCAAGTTAGTTGGCATATAGTGCAGTGATTTCAGTAGAATCCAGTGATTCATCCCCTACATATAACACCTAGTGCTCATCCCAACAAGTGTCCTCCTTAATGCACCTTGCGCATTTAGCTCATTCCCCCACCCACAACCCCTCCAGTGACCCTCAGTTTGTTCTCTGTATTTAAGAATCTCCTATGTTTTCCCCCCTCCTTGTTTTTATATTACTTTTGCTTCCTTTCCCTTATGCTCATCTGAGTTGTATCTTAAATTCCACATATGTGTGAAGTCCTATATTTGTCTTTCTCTGACTGATTTCGCTTAGCATTATACACTCTAGTTCCATCCACATTTTGCAAATGGCAAGATTTCATTCTTTTTGATCAGGAGTAATACTCCATTGTATACATATATACCACATTTTCTTTATCCATTCATCTGTTATAAGCTCCATGGTTTTAACATTCATTCTCATTCCTTGTCTGACCTCCAACTACTTACAGGGGCATTACCTAGCAGTACATACCATGATTCTCACTGCTAATGAAATTAAGTTGGTATTAATGATAATTCTAAAAGCCAGTCTTTGTGGTCATTCATGAACCACCTCTATTTTCATTCCAGTTCAGTCTGTAATCTCATTACAGAGATCTACATTTGAAGTCCAGTCAACTTTAGTGTGTAATAGTAATAGGTGATGGGAAATAAAAAAGAAAACTATCTACTAGAGCATTAAAACCAAACTTATAGCCCCAGAGTAGAAAAAAGTCACAAAGGCCCAAACCTCTGTAATGAAAATAGCTTCTGCGGGAAGATAAGGAGCTTGATTACATAGATTCTTAAAATTCCTTTCACTTCATAAGCCCAACATGTCCATAAGTTTACGAAATACATCCCATTATTTGAGGCAAGCTATTTTCATAAGGAATTAAAACATACATAATTAAGACAACTGTGTTCTTTTTTTGGTTTATTCCAACACTTGAATCTCATATTTTTCATCACTGCCCATAATATATAGCTCTAATTTCCTGACCACTCTATTTTTCTGGTTTTCTTCCTTACCCAACAAGCTAAAACTGAAAAGTCCCTGGGAATCAATGAGGGAAAGGAAATACATGCAAATTTTTTAGTGAACTAGCTAGAAATCCAAAACCAGTCTCTCAAGTGGCAACATTCCTTCCATCCCCAAAATGTCAATGTGACACATGTTGCATCAATACGATGTGTACAAATAAATACATAAGAAATAACAGCAATGATAATGAAATCGGAAATAGTGGCATGCTGGAGATGAAGTGAACGTAGGGTAGGATAAAATCAATAAGCAATTAAAAAAAGATTGAACAATCATAATAAGTTCACCAACCTATTTGACTTAAAGAATCCAATCCTGCTGTGATAAACAGTGGTTTATTCTGATCCACACATATTGATTTGCTACACGGATAAGAAGAAAAGAGTCTAATTTAGTTTAGTAATCGAATATCCTGCCACGCTCTACTGTAAATACAAGAGCCAAGTTTTACATTTAACCACTGGTGAGAGTGCACACTGCCGCCAAATGAAGGAGTGGATATCAATTTAAGTTATTTCAAAAATTAAAGCGACAGACCCAAATTACCTTAAATGAAAACCAAGAAAAGGAGCAAGTTTGAGAAAAATATACATACTACAATTATTAAGTCAATTTCTAAAATCAATAAAAGAAAATGATAATAAGGGAAAGCTACTAAGAGAAGTAAAAGAAATCAGGGAAACAAGTATAATAGTATCATTTTATTCTAATCTTTAGCATTATATAACATTTTACTTATAGTATTTGAGAAATATTTAAATAACGTAAGAAACAAGAATAGCCATCTGGGGGTACTTTCCTATCAAGAAACAAAAGCCTGGTATTAGCAATAATCAGAGGGATTATTGGCAAAAAATAATAAAAAGATACAAAAATATATTTTAACAGTACCTTCTGTCAATGCCAAATGCTAACTGGTTGATAACTCCACGTATTTTTAGTAATAGAGCTTCTGATATACTGGTAAACTAAAAAAAAAATCAGGAAAATAAATTATATGCTTTGCTTTCAAATCACAGAAACAGGTAAAATAAATACGGCCCTGAACAAGTGCAAATTGCAGGCAGAATTACTAAATATTTGCCCAACACACACTTGTGTTTGAGCAGACAAAAACCTGAATAAAGGAAAATAAAGAAGTCTCAATAAATTTTATCTCTTCAAATTTTATGAGTACATGACACTGAAGGGACCTGGTGTTTATGCACTAATCATTTCAGCTACGCTCATATATGGATCCAACTATCGCCCAAATACAATCTGCTTGGTAGAAATTAGAAGGTATACATCATAAGTAACTTTTCCATCCAAGGGCATATTACTGTCTTCCAAAAAACCAACATGGAGACTACAGACTAATTCAACAATGCTGATAGTCATTTAACTTTTCAGAATTGCCTTTGAGCCTGCAAAACAAGTTCCTGAACATTCTCAGCGGTGGTATATAATGAGGGTGACCATAACCAGAACACTTCAGAGAATGAAAGGGGGTGGGCACTATTAATAATGAAGCTGAGACATCAGGTGAAAATCAGGACATGTGGTCACCCTACAAGTCTTTGAAGACCAGGTGTGATTTTTTGGAAATACCGAAAGTTACTCAGCCAAATCAGAATAGTTCACGTGTAGGAAAGTGGGAAAAACCACCTTGAACCATAGTGACATGGAATTTTAAAAGGCAAAGAAATCAGTTTTCAGGGTAAGATTCATTCTGGATTAAGGACAGGCTCACAGGCTAAGTATTTATTCATGTGAACATATAAAATTTAATGCACTGACTTTTCAAAATTGAAATAATTTTACTACTTCCTTTGAAAGTTTAAAAGTATAAAAAACTAACTGAATTTTTAAAACACAACTTGATGATGATGATGATGATGATGATACAGAAGAGTATGTGCCCTGTGTGGAAAGGAAACTACCTCATCACAAGTGTATTTCATAGAACTGCAGGGCTGGGAGGACATGAGAAGTTTTTTGACTCAACTTCCCCATCTGCTGTATCAATTGCCCTGAAACATCCTCCCTTAATAGCTGCAGAGCCTCTCTGCTTGTATAAACTCAGTGGGAACTCATCCCCTCCCAAAGCAGCGCATTCCATTTTCAGATAATGGTAGGATTAGAGAGTTCTTTTTTTTGATCAAAACTCTGATTCCTTATTGTTGACTCTAAGAGAGCAAAGGATACACTTATTCCTTCTTCCATGGAACAGTCCCTCAAATGTTTAAAAAACATTTTATCACATTCTAGATGGTAGAACATCATTTTATACTCCTCCTCATGTATCGCATTTTTAAATCTCAAACCATCCTTGCAGCTCTTCACTGAATCTGGTCCTACCTCTCAATGTTTTTTTTTTATTTTTTATTTTTCATAACTTTATTAGGTTGCTCATAATAGTGAGTCCATTTTCTTGACTGAATTATAAAGGATCTGGCAATCTTGAAAAGCAGCCCCAAACTGTCCCCCTCGAATAGGGGGTAGGGGAAGGGTGGAAGTGAGACTGCAAGGTGGGGCTTTGTAACTTTGGTTACTCTATTCTTGGTCTGCGAAGCTAAGACAAGCGTTGTGACTCTCCGTGTGGTCGAGAAGTGCCCCTCGAACCCAACCTCTCATCCCTCATCAAAGCTGAGATGAAGCCCTTCTCAAATCCATTCCCTAGAAGACCCTGATGATTTAGGGCCATCTAGGCCTGCTGGGTCCTGGGTTGGTCTGACCTCATCTAAATTCGTACCCTTAAAACCAGACTGGGCCCTGACTGATCATCAAGTGTGATCTGTTCCTGAAGAAAGGGATTTCCCTCAGCTAATTAAGTGGAACTGTGGGGCTTTATCTTGTGGTAAAAATAAACTACAAGATCCATGGTCTTTGCTTCTGTATCCTGGAGGAGTCATTCATTTTAAACTCCACTATCTTTTTGAAATAGTAAAAAGGAGTATTTCGAGGGCACTTGGCTGGCTCAGTTAGTAGAGTATGTGACTCTAGATCTCGGGGTTGTGAGTTCGGGCCCCATGTTGGGTGTAGAGATTACTTTAAAAAGTTGGGGGGCCTAAGTGGCTCCGCTGGTTAAGAATCTGACTCTTGGTTTTGGCTCAGGTCATGATAGTCAGTTTCATGAGTGCTGGGCTCTGCGCTAGCAGCACAAAGCCTGCTTGGGATTCTCCCTCTCCCTCTGTCTGTCCCTCCCCCACTTGTGCTGTCTCTCTCTCTCATAATAAATAAAAACTTAAGAAAAAATTAGGGTCACCTGGGTGGCTCAGTCGGTTGTGTCTGGTTCTTGATTTCAGCTCAAGTCATGGTCTCACTGTTTGCGGGATCAAGACCCACACTGGGCTCAGTGCTGACAGCATGGAGCCTGTTTGGGATTCTCCCTCTCTGCCTCTCCCCCACCCACGCACGCTCGCTCTCTCTCAAAATAAATAAATAAACTTAAAAAAAAAACTTTAAAAAAGAATATTTCCAAAGTACTCTGTCAATTTAATATGTAAGCCAATATAGTATAAACATAAAAGGTACCGAGTTTTAAGAAAATACACACTGCAATTTATTTGGGGTATTCTGAAAAGTATAAAATGTTACTTTTAGTCATAATATACTAGCCATGAAGGCCAGGGGCTACCCCACGTTATCTCCAGCTTCCCCGGAGCACTTTCATTTAGGGGGAAGAAGAAATAGAAATAAAAGTGCTTTTACATCTTATTGCATTAAAGGATATCCTTTCTCCTCTGGTCCTGCTGTGGAACATAATGATAACAGTTATTACAATAAGCAACATTTATTGAGGAACACTTTGTTTCAGGCACTGTGGGCAGCACGGCATGTTACTTTGTTACTTTATAAATCTTCACAAGAACCCTATGAAGAAGGCACTATTTGTCTGTTTTACCCTGTCGGAGACTGAGGCTGAGGTGAGATTACGTGACCAGTCTGAAGTAACACGTCTAGAAAGCGGTTGCCCTGAGATTCGAACCCAGGCAGCCAGACTCCAAGTTCATGTTTTTTAACTTCTACAACAAACAGTGGTGTTTTTTTTTTTTAAGTTTAAAAAAAGAATATTTGTTAAAGGGGTTTTTCCGCCTCTTTTCTCTTAAGAGAATATGGATTCTCATTCTTAAGAAGAAACAAAATGAATAAATTAATAGCTAGTTTATCTCTTTAAGAGTGACTAGGGTTTATGGGCATAAGCAACTGCTCCAAAGACACAGCAAGCCATCTAGCAGAGGGTGTTCTAGAAATACATTACAAACACTGTAACAAGAGGGTTTGGCGGCAATGGGAAAGGAAAGGGGATTATGTGCATTAGTAAAAGCATTAGTATTTTTTTAAATATAGTTTATTGTCAAGTTGGTTTCCATATAACACACAGTGCTCATCCCAACAAGTGCCCTCCTCCCTGCCCATCACCCCCCTTCCCCCCCTCCCCACCCCCATCAACCCTCAGTTTGTTCTCAGTATTTAAGAGTCTCTTACGGTTTGCCTCCTTCCCTCTCCCCAACTATTTTTTCCCCTTCCCTTCCTCTGGTCCTCTGTTAAGTTTCTGCTGTTCCACATACGAGTGAAAACATATGGTATCTGTCTTTCTCTGCCTGACTTATTCAGTTAGCATAATACCCTCGAGTTCCATCCACGTTGCTGCACACGGCCAGATTTCATTCTTTCTCACTTCCATGTAGAAAAGCATTCGTATTTATAACCGTGCATCAAGTTGCTAATCTTTCTCAAATTTGGTGCCGTCTACTCAAGCCAAAGGGTAGGAAAGGTACAAACCATTAATGATGCTCCATAATAATGTGCAACAAACCGAAGTGTCTTGCATATAACCTTTCTCTTCTCAGAGTCAAAATCCTGAAGAAATACATTATTAAAAAGAAAAAACAAGTTGAGAGAATTAAATATCTGTAGCAGGAAAGTACAAAATATTAGGAGTGGAAATAGAGGATTTTTGTTTTTCTGGAACGTACTCTGAGGAGTAGGATTCCATTACCTTCAGATTTGTTTCTATAGACAGTTGAACAATAGCCACAGGCTTGTAGAACTATAGCTATCAGATCTTTCCTTGTTTAAACACGTAGCTCAACAGAGTTCAGATATGAGCACACATTTTACAGCGTGGAATACCCCAGAGATTCTCTGACAAGCCAAGATAAGAAGAAACCAATTTTCTGTCTTCAACTTAAGAGTTGGGGAGTAAGTGCCGTCCCTCAGTGCCTGGGTAGAAGATTCAGTTTCTCAATCTACCTTATCCCCAGTCTACTGCTTTATCCCATCCATGCTATTTCTTGTTCTTTACATATTTTCACTTTCCCAACTATATCCTCTTTTCCAAAATTTTTACGATGTGTGACTCCTGACCTCTCCCTCCCAGAGTCATTTTTCTCATTTCACTACTTTTGCTCCTGTCCCGTAAAGCCTGGGTATGCATAAACAACCACGTTAACGAGAAGTGGACAAGCTTACCTGAAAAATATCGTATTTACTTCCAATTATGACCAGAGGTATTAGAAATGGGTCGACTAATTCACGGTCCTGTTAACAAACATATTTCATTGATTTATTATAGTTGTTTAATACTATGCATTCAGCAAATTCTATTTACTTCCCCAAAATACCATTTTAGTCTCTTCAGAGATGTTGACTCTGTTTGCTTGACGTATTGTGATATTTAACTTTCACGAAGTTCTATTTCTCAAGTGTAAAACTAGAAATGGCAGTTCCCTAAGGGACCATGATATTTATTTATCATGTTCTGTCCTTCCATTTTCTTAAAGAGCATGCCATCTTCGCATTTTTGTTTCTTACTACTTGGTATTATCTTTTGTTGCTACAGCATTTACACTGCATAGATGTGAACCACAAACTGTTACTTTTGTCCTCATATTCGTGATGTAAAACACATTCCTACAAACCCTGGGCAATGTCAAATACTGCCGTGGGTTTTCCAGAAGATGATACTCATGACTGTATCTAAAGGACCTGTGTTACCATCACTGCAATTTTGTAATTTTATTAGTTGTCAGAGGCTCGAAAGACATGGAATACGGGACAGACACTAAATGGATGTAAAATAGAGGGTGGCGAGGAAGGCTGTGAAAACTCTACTCCTTGCTTAAATGTGTACCCTCATCTTGTCTTTGCCAGGTGACTTTCTGTACAGTCTGTTTTTTTATCTTCACTTTATAGAGATTATAAAATCAATATCAAACTACTACTTCCAACCCCTATTCTTTTGATGGGTATAATAGCCAGAACAGTCGCAGTGGGTGCCTTAACAAGAAGACATAAGACCTCTTTTTCCGTGTTTTGCTCTCACTGAGGTTTTATTAAATTGCTATAATTTTCCAGTGAACAAGTTCATCTACATCAAATGAATTTCCAATCATGCATAAAAATCTCAGGAAGTTATTTGCGATGTCATCTTCAACTATGTATGGGGCTAAGGATTCCGGGAATAATCCCGATAGCAACTCACTGGATGGTCCTTCTGCATATTACTCCATATCCTCTGTCTCATTTCAGACGCTGCTTTAGAATTTGTTTTCCCCAGTTTCATTATCATTTTATCTACATGGCTTTTCGTGGCTTGCAAAAGATTTTCCATGGTGGGCCAAAGGTCATTAGGTTTTGAAAGATCCAAAACAAGAACAATAGAAAATGTCCTAAAAAACAGAAACATCTCTTAAAGAAGACTCAAAATAATTAGTTTTGAAACCATATTATACTGAAATTTATTATCTAAGAACAACACTACAGCTTAAGGATAAAATAAGGGGCGCCTGGGTGGCTTAGTCGGTTAAGCGTCCGACTTTCGCTTAGGTCATGATCTCGCGGTTCGTGGGTTCGAGCCCCACGTCGGGCTCTGTGCTGACTGCCAGCTCAGAGCCTGGAGCCTGCTTCAGTCTGTGACTCCCTCTCTCTCTGACCCTCCCCTGCTCACGCTGTCTCTCTCTCTCCTAGAAATAAATAAAAATATTAAAAAAAAAAAAGGATACAATAAAACAGCAATTTCCTAAGAAAACATACACACTCACACCCTCCAAAGTTATAGCCTTATTTTTTCTTTAAACGTTTATTTTTATTTTTGAGAGAGAGAGAAAGAGGGGGGGAGGGGCAGAGAGGAGGACAGAGGATCTAAACAGGGTGGGGCAGAGAGAGGGGGACAAAGGATCTGACGTGAGCTCTATGCTGAGAGCAGTGAGCCTGATGCAGGGCTCAAACTCCCGAACCAGGAGATCATGACCTGAGTGGAAATGGGACACTCAACTGATTGAGCCACGCAGGCACCTCCAAAGTTATAGCCTTATTTATTCCAGTGCTTTTCTTTAGTGGTACTTAAGTGTTACAACCGATAGCGGCACTCAAGGTTTTTTTTGTACTAATAATCCAGCTCAAATAATCTGCAGGCAGTTGGGTCAACAATGTCATGTTTAGATCCAATTTTACTGTATGTGCCAGAGAAGGGAAGTGTAACAAGAGCAGCAGCAACAGCACACAATTAGGTGAAGAAGAACAGATTTACTGATGGATTCAGCCAGGGGACTATATCTTTTACATGACCTTCACAAGAGCCCTTCCTAGAAGATGTTCTGATGTCCATTTTACGGATTAGAAATCTGAGGCACAGGGTTATATAACACGTAAATTGTAGAGCTATAGATCCAGAGCCACTTCTGTCATACCGTGGTGCCTCTCTGAAAGCACACCCCTGACAACACACCACTGCCATTGCCCTGTGAATGTGTACTTGTGTTAACATAAGTGAAACATAAATCTAGTTGGGGAGAGGGAGGGAGGCAAACCATGAGAGACTCTTGAATACTGAGAACAAACTGAGGGCTGACAGGGGTGGGGGAGAGGGGAAGGGGGGTGATGAGGTGATGGGCATGGAGGAGGGCACCTGTTGGGATGAGCACTGGGTGTTATATGGAAACCAACATGACAATAAACAATGAAAGAAAAATAAATTTAAAAAAGAAAGAAATTATGCGATTCCTGATAAACAAACAAACATAAATCTAAACTCAGCAACAAACCAATTTAAAAATGGGTAAAGGACTCAGACAGACATTTCTCCAAAGAAGATATACAGATGGCCATCAACATATGAAAAGATGCCCAATATCCCTAACGATTACAGAAATGCCAATCAAAACCATAATGAGATGCCACTTCATACCCATTAGGATAGCTATGATAAACCAAAACCAAAACCAAGTGACAGTAATAAGTGTCAGGAAGGATATAGGGAAACTGGATGGCTCAGTCGGTTGAGCATTTGGTTCAGGTCATGATCACATGTTCATGGGTTCGAGCCCCACGTCGGACTCTACTGACAGTGCAGAGCCTGCTTGGGATTCTCTCTCCCTCTCTCTCTGCCCCTCTCATACTCACGTTGTCTCTCTCTCTCTCAAAATAAACAAATATTTTAAAAAAGGATATAGAGAAATTGAAACCCTTGTGCATTGCTGGTGGGAATGTAAAATGTAAAATTCCTACTGTGTTAGACAGTATGCTGGTTCCTCAAAAAATTAAGCATAGAATTACCATATGATTCAGCAATTCTGCTTCCAGGTGTATTTGAAATCAGGGACTCAAACAGCTCATAGCAGCACTATTCACAATAGTTAAAAGATGGAAAAGACCCAAATATCCATCTACCAGTGAATCCATCGACAATGTGTTATATACACACGATAGAATATCAGTGGAATATCCTTAAAAGGAAAGAAATTCTAACGCAGGCTACAACATGGGCGAATCTGTAAAACATTATGCAAAGTGAAATGAGCCAGGCTCAAAGGACAAGTACTACATGATTTCATTTACAGGAGGTACCGAGAGTGGCCAAATTCATAGACAGAAAGTACCAAGGTGGTTGCCAAGGGCCAGGGAAGGGGAAAGTAGAGAGTTCTTATTTCACGGGGACAGGGTTTCAGTTTGGGAAGGTGAAAAAGTTCTGGAGATGGATGGTGGTGATGGATGTACATCAGTGCAAATATACAGAATGCCAATAAACCGCACACTTAAAAATGGCTAAAATGGTAAGTGAAATGTTATAATATTTTATCAAAAAATAAATCTAGGAGTATTTCAGAAAATGGTCATAATAAGTAGGGAGAGTCATCATCATGGGCCAATGTATTCTTGATCAACAGGAAAACATCCTGCTAGTAGATGTAGCAAGGAATTATAGTACATGTGAGTTATTTTATAATATTGTCAGTTATTTTGCTTAGTTTGAGCAAACCAGCTATTTTGTGTAATTCAAGCGAAACAGTACTATAGGTGTCACTTCAGAAAACAGTCTTTTAGACAGTAATTATCAAGACTTTCTATAAAATTAGTGTGCCATTAAACTGTCCAGCCAATCCTATTTACATCATTTTAATAAATTCATAACAGCTTTGCTTGACTATAATAACATAACACACACATATATTTTTAATAGTAAGGAAATTAATTTTATTTCAGAGGTTTGGTATGGTTCAATGCTTTAAAAAACAGGGGCGCCTGGGTGGCTCAGTCGGTTAAGTGTCCGACTTCAGCTCAGGTCATGATCTCACAGTTCGTGGGTTCGAGCCCCACATCGGGCTCTGCGCTGACAGCTCAGAGCCTGGAGCCTGCTTCTGATTCTGTGTCTTCCTCTCTCTCTGACCCTCCCCTGCTCATGCTGCCTGTCTCTCTCAAAAAAAATAAATATAACATTAAAAAAAAACATGACTGTGGTTTCACTTTTTCTTATTGTGGTAAGATGTGTATAACATGAAATTTATCATTTTTCCAAATGAAAAATAACTTTAAGTGAAAACGAGATGGAATATTTGACTTTTTTCCAAGATTAAAATTTGTGTTTCCACTGCATTGGAAACACGTGTGTTACTTTACCTTCAGAGCAAATGACAGCTCATTTTTTTTTTTTTATGAGTGTAGTTGACACAGGATGTGACATTAGTTTCAGGTGTACAAGTTAGTGACTGACAAGTTTCTACATGATGCTGTGCTCACCACGAGAGTAGCTTCCATCTGTCCCATTACGTCGCTCTCACGGTGTCCGTCACTCCCTGTGTCTCTTACGCTGCGCCTTTTACTCCTGTGACTTACTCACTCCATAACCAGAAGCTAGGACCTCACACCCATTTAGCCACTGTGCCCAGCCCCGACCCGCTTCCCCTCTGGCAGCCTTCAGTGTGTTCTCTGAATTTATAGGTCTGATTCTACTTTTGGTTTATTATTTTTCTCAAATTCCATTCATGAGTGGAATCCTATGGGATTTGTCTTTCTCTGTCTAATTTATGTCACTTAGCACGGCACATTCTTGGTCCATCCGTATTGTCTCAAATGGCACGACCTCATCCTTAAAGGTTTTTTTAAACCTTTTAACAACTCTTTAAACGGGGAATGAACCCACAGGAAATGCTTCATTACAAATTATCTAAAGACTGTTCAGTGTATTTACAATTATCCTATAAACAATCATTTTAAAGATAAACAGTATCTAATAGCATTTGGCAATATTATTTTTCTCAAGTTGCTAGACTTTGTCCAGCACAAGGAAATTAATTATGTGTCAAATTGATTCCAGTCACAAAACACTCTTGAGATTTACGACTACATTAGGAGTGAAATGTTCTTCATGAATTTCTTACCCACTCAGCAGCCTACTTTGGCCGCGGGCCTACTGCTCCCCTTCCCTCTGTTCATCGTAACCTTGACCTCCTCTCTCTCCTAAAGCAAGCTGTGGCTGCCGTGGGGTTCTAGGGAATGAAGAAGACACAAGAACTCACAAAGTGAGGCATTAAGGAAGCTTTGCAGGGGCAGCTCCGTTGGTTGGGCCTCCGAATTTGGCTCAGGTCGTGATCTTGTGGTTCATGAGTTCGAGCCCCCACGACGGGCTCTGTGCTGACAGCTCAGCGCCTGGAGCCTGTTTCCGATTCTGTGTCTCACTCTCTATGCCCCTCCCCTGCTCATGCTCTGTCTCTCTCTCTCAAAAATAAACAAACATTTAAAAACACAATTAAAAACTTTAAAAAAAAAAAAATAAACAAGCTGTGCCAAAATGTGGCTTCCTGCAGAAACCAGAATTTCCACAAAGCCATCGGGGGCCAAGCCTCTTGGGCCAGAGGAGGGGAACGAGATCATGTAAGAAGGTGATGTGACAAAGTCAGGGCCAGAACTGGAGCCCGCTCAGAACCCAGATGGGAGCGGCTCCCGGCCATCGCACCCCTCTCTGCCCCTGGCCACACTGGCTGGCAGCTTTGGTGCCTCAGCGGCCGCCCTCCTCGCCATGTCCCAATCACGCCACCAGGACTGGCCCTAATTTCTGGGTGGCCTCAATGATCTGTTTCTGTTAAAGGAGGACAAATGGAGCTCTACACAGCTGTAAAATCCCATGGTTCTGAAAAATTATGTCAGGGGCATATGGTGGTTACAAATGGAAAAGAAAGATCTAAACATATATATAAAGCATCCAAATCTGGACAAAGTATATTTATAATGTCAGTTTTTAAAGTTTACTTATTTGAGAGAGAGAGAGAGAGAGAGCACATGCGTGTGGGAGGAGCAGAAAAACGGGTGGTGGTGGGGCAGAGAGATGCTCAGAGAGACAGACAGACAGACAGACAGACAGACAGACCCAAGCAGGCTCCATGCTCAGGGCAAGGCCGGAAGTGGGGCTGAATCTCAGAAACTGTGAGATCATGACCTGAGCCAAAAATCAAAAGTCAGACGCTTAGCTGACTGACCCACCCAGGCGCCCCTGTACAAAGTAGANAGCACAGAGCCCGACGCGGGGCTCGAACCCACAAACCGCGAGATCATGACCTAAGCGAAAGTCGGACGCTTAACCGACTACGCCACCCAGGCGCCCCATATTTGTGAGTGCTGAAAACACTGAAAGAGATACCTCGGCATGTTCACAGTGGCTGTTTCTCAGGTGATTCGGGGCGCTCTTTCTTTCAGTGGTTTTCCAAGATGTCTACATGAACATATATGGTACTACTTTTATAATAAGTAAAAGTAAGTTAAATTTCTTTAAAAGAAGAAATTTTCACTGAATAAAGCCAACGTTATCTGTCCCCAACTAGCTATGGAAAACCAACTGCTGTGTTAAGCAGAAATGATTCCATACCCTAACGATCTCAGTAGCTGAGATGTAACAAATAATTGTGCAGCCCTTTGTATTCGGTCCAGGTAGCAGCAATGGTTTGTGTTAAACCCTGACAAGAGTAAGATCTTTCAGATGTAAAAATCTGTGTTTTCCTTGGCTGAGACACATTCCCAGGAACACTGTGAGAAATGTCACAATTTTCCACATCTGAATTGGCCAACATGTGGGAGGCATTGTCAGGAACCACCACCAAAGGGTTTGAGTTTTTTCCCCCAAGTTTCTATTTCTTTTAGGTCAGCAAATAGACCTTCTCCCTCCACAAACTCCTTGTTCCCTCGGGTGAAGCCTCCACAGTACTGATTAGCATTAAATTCAAAGGCAGACTTACAATGTCCAGCTGACCAAAAAAACTCAGGGTTGAATGAGCTTACACTTGGATAAGTATTCAGAAGAATTAAGCTTTTCATATTCATGTTTGCCAAGTGAACTCATTGCTCAAGTGTTATTTGACATCCTCTGTCTGTTTGCAGGCTTGCAAAACATGTTTCTGGGTGGAATGCCAGCTGTCAGCACAGGCCAGACCCCTGGCTCTTTTAAAATCTCTTTGAAGGCATTACACTTTAAGCGCATAGAAAGGAAGAGAGTGTCAACCTTCAGCAACGTAAAACTGCCCCCCACCCCCAATTCTGACTCCTCAAAGCCTGCTCGTATTCATCCTACGCTGGCTCACTTACCGCAAGGTGTCACTTGTGATGGGTATGCTGATTAAGTCCAATAAAGAGGTCCCTCCACCTAGTTCCCAAAAGTGAGCAATATCTTTTGGCTGGAAAAAAAACAAAACAAAACAAAAACCACAGGCATTTTTCATATTAAATTTTTAAAATCTTTTTTGAATTTTATACACTTCTTACCCCTCATTTAACATCAGTCTGTAATGGTTATGGATACAAAACACTGTAGTCCTCAATAAACCGATTCCTGGCAGTCGAAGCTTTCCCCTTTCTCTATCCCATCTCCTAAAATGCACCAAAACATCTATTCCAAAATACAAAGGTGAAACATTAACATGAGAGGTGGGGAACAAGAAGAGACTGAACAACCGATTCCCTTTTTGTAGGATTCTTTAAGTATTAAGCGACTGAAAGGGTGAGGCAGCCGCGTAGCTTGGGAATAAGACCATCTACTTCACGACAACCTTCCTGGACAACTAGCTAATGGCGTCTCTGCTTCTGCCCTGCTGCTGAGGAGCCTTCTGTAACAGCATGATTGTGGGAGGGGCCAAGGGCTTCCATTTAGAACTCAGGGAACATGAAATCTAAGACAGGAATCTTCCAGAATGAACATGAAAAAGCCCAACTTGCTGACACACAGTGGAAAACAAAATCACTTTTTTAATATATCTGCTGCCATGAACTTGGAAGAGACAGTCATTAAAGCAGGTTTTATTTAGGTGAATACATAGATTTTTAACAAATTATCATCTCATAATCACTAAAATTGTTTTGCTGTTGAGATCTGAGTATTTGCTGTTGGTAAGTGAATCATCAGTGTTTGTAGGGGAAATAGTTTTGCGTTGGAAAATCCCCCTTCACAGCTTGATGAAGGGTAGTTCTTAGAGCTCTCCTCCACAGTGAAGCGGTGAGAGTGCTTTCAGAGTTTTCAATGAAAAGGGCAATCTCATTTCTAGGTCACCACTCATGTCAAAATTCATGTGAGTCACAAAATTCTCATGCATCTCAATATGTTAATGTTTTTTCTTTTCTTTTTAATCTTACAGTTTTAACAACCAACGTTCACTGGCTTATCTAGAAAGTGGCAACATGCAGTGTTAGTTCTTGCACACCAATGACAAACATTTGGACTAGATCGATCTGTAATGGAAGATCTGTGTGATGGAAGCGGTGGGGCCTTCCGTTATAGATGGGTGGTTCTTCCCTTCTCCTAACTATTTAAGAAATGACCTCCTTCCATGTGAGAACTCCACAAGACGATTCTAGTTTGGATTTTTTTTCAACCTTCTAACATATACCATGAACTCTCCTTCTGTTCGGAATAATCTCCAACTTTCCTCTGAAGAGACACTCAAACAAGTGAAAATAGGATTGTAACGAATGAGGGTCTCAGTCTCAAACGGTGTTACTAACTTGAAGATACGTTTGTAAAAATGCTAAGAATTTGGACGCTGAATAGTACATTTTCATAAATATTTTACAAGTCAAACTCATATTTTTAGCAGATTTCTGGGAGACAGGATGTAATTCACAATCTTATTCCCACTTGAAAGAAGAAAAAGTCACATTAACACAACTAATAGAAAAATACGCCCAAAAACTGTACAATCAAGTTACAAAGGAATCTCATTCCAGCATTTTAAGACACAATAAATGAGACGGCTCAATTACTTTCCTGTTCGGGCTGCCTTCACGTCTGCTGAGCTGAATTTGAAGTTTCAGAGTACGTAGTTAGGAGTGTACAACTGGGTACGTTTACGCATTACAGAGAAGACGAAAATATACAACAAAGTCAGCATCACTGCCTCCCCACCCACAGGCACAGCACATCACTTAAGAAGACACTCACTATATTATGCCCCTTTGCTCTTCTTCCATACGTATATTCCAAAGCTAAGGTTGGTTTTGGTGGCTCGTCCCTGCACAAGAAAGACAGGTAGTATTACCATCACGGGTTTTCTTTTAATGTTTGTTTATCTATTATGAGAGAGAGAGAGTGCGTTAGTGGGGGAGGAACAGAGAGAGGGAGGGAGGGGGAGAGCAAGAGAGGAAGGGGGAGAGGGAGGGAGGGAGAGAGAGACAAAGACAAAGACAGAGAGACAGAGAATGGCAAGCAGTCTCCACGGTGTCACCGCAGAGCTGGATGCATGGCTCTAGTTCACAAAATTGGAGATTGTGACCCGAGCCAAATCCAAGACTGAATGCTTAACTGACTGAGCCATACAGGTGCCCTCCCCACCCCAATCATGGGTTTTATCATGCTCGTATGACCCAATTCATTTTTGCTTCCTCTTAACAATTTTAATCTATTAGTAGAAAAGTTACTTTGTAGAATAGCACTGAGGTAAAAACGATAAAAATTTTATGTAAAAGACAAGCCCTCAAAAAACCATATTCGAGGATTTTTGTCACAGCTGCAGAGATGGCTAATGACACCAGCACGATGGGGTAGTCCTTACGGCACTCCTGGGGTGGGGGGGGGACACAGGCTGGTAGTGTTGGTGGCCGTTAGGGGGCAGCTCTTGGCATTCGGGCCATGTGGGGAGCACTGATAATCAGGTTTTGCTCGGCCTCAGTGTGGGGAACTGTGAATCTTATGATTATTGATTTAATGAAGATATCAATGGAAGACTTTAATACAATTCACTATTTTATTAATTTTTTTTAATGTTTATTTATTTTTGAGACAGAGAGAGAGTGAGCAGGGAAGGGGCAGAGGGAGAGAGGAAGACACAGAATCCAAAGCAGGCTCCAGGCTCCGAGCTGTCAGCGCAGAGCTCAATACAAGACTCAAACTCATGAACCGTGAGATCTTTACTTGAGCCGAAGTCGGACACTTAACCAACTGAACGAGCTGGGCGCTCCACAATTCTCTATTTTAACTCACGGCCCAAACACGGGCATCATTTAACTAGTGAGAGCTGCAAACTAACAAATTACATCAACAAGTCCTACAGACTGACAATGGTTTGATGAATTATTTCCATTGCAGCTTACATTGTTTGGTAAACAGTTTTATGGTATATATGCACTTATTTATTTCAGTTTTTTTATTGTAGTACAAAACATGTATCATAAATTACTTTCGTCACCCTTTTTAACTGTACAGTTCAGTAATGCGTTAAGTACATTCACACTGTTGCACAAACTCTAGAACTTTTTCATCTCACAAAACTATATCCATTACACAATAACTCACTATTTTCCCCTCCCTTCAGACCCAGACAAACACCATTCTACTTTCTGTTTCTGTGAATCTAACTGCTGAGATAACATCATATAAATGGAATCATAGAGTATGTGTCTTTTTGTGGCTGGCCTATTTCACTTAGCATAATGTCCTCAAGGTTCATCCATGTTGTAATGTGTGACAGGATTTCCTTCTTTTTTAAGGTTGAATAATATTGGTATAGATCTTTTTAATTTGGAGAAGAGAAACAAGTTTTGAATTTGTGATTTATATATTTACCTTTATTATAAATATTTTGCATATCATCCCTATGTATATCTTTCTGTTTTGATACATATATAGACTTTTTGGTTATATTTGCTAGAAGATACAAATTTTCTTTCATGAAACAAAATGCCACTTTGTAAGACAAAATTAATTAGCTCTGATATTCAACATATTATAGAACTGGTTTTTTTCTAAGTAAACTATCAAAGAATGGAAATGAATAATTCTGTTTAGTGTTGTTATTTCAAAGTATTTCATCCTAAGCTGATGCTGTGTTAGAAGACTTGTTTGTACAAAGAAACACATATGGTCGAAAGAGAGTCATGCTTCCAGGGGACAGAAAGATACACAGGTGTCACCATAAATGGTTCTTCTAAGAAACAAGTTTGCTGGTGAAAGGACTTATACAAAGTCAGGATTCTATTATTTGAATTCTTTAATAGTATTTTTCACATGGATGATGTTTCTTTAATGTGACGTTGAGACAAAATTACATCTATTTTTACATTTTTTGGAGAAGGTATAAGAAATAGGTATTGGAATGAAGGGAACAAGCAGTTTCCTGCAAGGTCCTAAATCATAATCCTCAATCTTAATCTTAGGACCATATAGGTTAGGAAGTATAAGAAACAAATGATAAGAAGGACAGTTTGAAGATCAACACTGTGCTTCAAAAATGCTTCCATGAGCGATTTAAAGATTATAGTTAATGTTCAAATAATCATGGACTAGGTAAAATAAAAGTAAAGAAAATATCAGAGTAGCACAGCAAAAAAGCAGCCAAGTGCTATCGGAGTCATGTTCATTGCTTACCCATATAACTGGGAAGCCCGGCATTAATCCTGTAGAATTTATTTTTTTTGCTTATTGTTGGTTTTATCTTTAAAGGAGATTTTAAAGGCCATGCAAAGGGGCTCCTGGGTGGCTCAGTCGGTTAAGCATCCGACTTCGGCTCAGGTCATGATCTCACAGTTCGTGGGTTCAAGCCCCGCGTCCATCTCTTTGCTGACAGCTAGCTCAGAGTTTGGAGCCTGTTTCAGATTCTGTGTCTGCCTCTCTCTCTGACCCTCCCTGATCATGCTGTCTCTCTCTCTCTCTCTGTCTCGGAAATAAATTAAAAAAAAAAACAAACATAAAAATAAATAAATAAACAAACAAAANGCCTGTTTCAGATTCTGTGTCTCCCTCTCTCTCTGACCCTCCCTGATCATGCTGTCTCTCTCTCTCTCTCTCTGTCTCGGAAATAAATTAAAAAAAAAAAACACATAAAAATAAATAAATAAACAAATAAATAAATAAAGGCCATGCTAAGCATTCACTAAGAATTAAGGTTTCATTCGGATCTCAGAATTGTTCACACTCCCAAGTCTTTTGAATCTAACTTGCCCTGCACAACTAGAATAAACAAAAAATGTAGTCTAGAGGTTGACATAACACTTACCTGTCAAGGCACCTTAGAATAATAGTAGTCTTTCCCTGGAAATTGAAAAAGAAAGAATACTGTGTTAATGTCATCCACATGTAAAATTTTGTTATTCATAGTTGTGGCCAAAAATAGCTTTTAATCACTCGAATGATAAATTACCTGGAAACCAGAAACTTTCAGAATTGTTCCTAAGTTTGATAAGTGGAAAAAGTTAACTGTCAACTTTCCATCACAGTGTAACTACACTGCTATTATTATAATTATAAAGGCCTGCTGATGACAAATACTAGCAAATCATACCTCACTTTAGTGGTCAACTTGGCAGCTGTCTGAAATTTTCTCTCTATTCATCAATGCTAATTACTGGTTAAGCAGATGATTAGTGTCTTCTAAAATGTTTTAATTCCAATTGCTGAAGTGGAAATAAAGAAAAAAGGTAACATACAAATAAAGGACATACTGCAAATATGTTCAAAGTAGGCAATCCAGATACTGGGTTAGAGTATTTTTTGTCTTTCGTTTTACTTGTAGAGCATGTACTTGTTCTAAGCTTCTTGTTAGGAGTCAGAAAATGTAGGTTCTGGCCGTCTCTGCCACACAAAAGGTAACCTCACATTTGAGCCAAGGATTGGCTCAGTGGTTTGATCACTTTCTTTTTAATAGTAAAACTTAAAAAAAAAAAAAATCTCTTACAAGAAAACAGATTCAAAAAAAGCACAGCAGGGAAAGCTCTAAGGGAGGAAGCCTTTGGGTTCCCAGGAAAATAGTTTGGGAAATCCTGGACTGACAAAAACACAGAACATTTGAGTAGGGATTTTTTTTTCCCTCTGAAAACCTTTAAATTTTTTGCCAAAGAAAAAAAATCACAAATAAGTTGCTCTGGGTTATATCTGGGATATTATCAAATTGAATGACTTTTTAAAAAAAAAAATAATGGGAAACATAAATAACTGAGATAGGACCCAAAATGTACACTATTGAAGGATGTTTGCTGGCAGGGGTTCTTTCAAAGTGAAAAACTAGAAAAAAAACTAAATTTCCCCAAAAGGGGACTGGCTAATTATTACAATCCCTATAATGAGACAGCATGCAGCTATCAGTAATGGTGATATAGGAAGATCTTGCTGACATGGTAAAATATTTATAATCGACTAGCATAATACTGTTTTCGACTTTAAAGTAGCTTTTCCTGCTTCTTTGAGATGTACATACGTGCATACACATACACATTAATAGATTAAGAGATACAGAAACACACACACACACAAATAAATAGATCCAGAGGGATGGCAGTAAGCTAACAGTAAATGTGTCTAGGTGATGGATTTGTTAGTAACTTATTTTTTTATTATTATTATTTAAGTTTATTTATTTTGAGAGAGAGAGAGAGAGAGAGAGAGAATCCCAAGCAGGCTCTGTCAGCACAGAGCCCAACGTGGGGCTCGATCTCGTGAACCAGGAAATCATGACCTGAGCTGGAATTAAGAGTTGGACATTTAACCAACTGAGCCACCTAGACACCTCTGATAATTTTTTTAAGAAAATCAGGATTTTCTAATTTTCCTACACTGAACATGTATCACATGTAGCATATTTTAAAAGTTTTAAATCAATGAAGACTGTAGTACAGTAATCTCCTCTTCCAAGATTTTGCTTTCCACAGTTTCAGCTACTCATGGTCAGCGGTGGTCTGAAGGCAGATGATCCTCTTCCTGACATGTCATCATCAGGTCAGGAGTAGCCTGACACTACGTCACAGGGCCTATACCACTTACCTCTCTTCGTCCATCATGAGGACATTTTATCATCTCACATCATCATAAGGTAGGGGAGATATTCTGAGCGGCAGAAAGGCCCCATACACATGGCTTACATTATAGTATATTGTTATAACTGTTTTATTTTTAGTTATTGTCATTAACCTCTTACTGTGCCTCATTTATAAATTAAACTTTATCATAGGTGTTTATGCACAGGATTCAGTACTCTCTGAAGTTTTAGCATCCATGGGGGGTCTTGGAACATATCCCTCACAGATGGGGGGAGGCTACTGTACCCAAAAACTATTGTATTCTATGTACAAGAAAGCACAGAATCAGAATTACTCTTTCTTAGAATTGGAAGGAATCTTAGCTATAACTAGCCAATATTCTCAAATTCTCATGGTCCCATCGTGTTGATTTAAATTTTGATTATAATTTCATGTAAAGGTACTACTTGGTGGCAATTCCACATAAACGTAAACTCAGCTCTGGGCACTGAAATACACTTTTAGACTATCGTTAAAATATGGTCCAAATTTTTAAAATTCCCTAGTAAACTGCTGCTCTCTGAGTCTCCTAGGGTTCCTGGTTCAATAGACACTGACCTAGTTCAAGTTCATTCAGGGACTATCGAAATGAATCCTATCTTCCCTCCCATTACCTCAGTCACATCGGAAGTCCAGTCTTTTCTTCTGGTCCGTGAACCCTGGAGCTCTAATTCCACAATTCTCTACACATCCCTTCATCTGGCACAAGAATACCCCCCTCTTCTCCCCCCAGACTCCCCAGTATCCACCTCTTCTTCAGAATGTTCTCTCCACCTGTCAGCCTTACCTAAAACATGGCTGCTTCTGGACCACTTCCTCTGGACTCTTGTTAAAGAAGGCTATTTTTTCCTACCACCCCATGCACTTCAGGGCCCTCCTTGCTCCCCAATGCCACCTTTAAACAATTAATTCCAGTTCCCTCATTTTGCAAAAGCTTTACAGGCTTGTCCCAGTCTACCGGGACGGCTGTGGTCATCTCTTCCGGCTCAGGCTCCCTTCCTCCTCAGCTGCTGTCATTAGTCTTGCTAACTTCACATCCACGTGGGCACAGGCAACCCACCTAACACTCTGACCTCTCCGTGCCTCTGACTCCTCAGAGACCCTTGCCTTCACTCTGCTTCTGCCGTACGTCACCTCCAAGGTGATACCTCGAATCACTTCACCACTGGAAACTGCACCACTTCCAAAATCGCACACGCAAAGAACACATTTCTCCACTACTTCCTCAGGGATCCCCAGAGTAACCACTCTGTGGCCTTAGTGAGAGGCCTCAAAAGTCCACTGACCTCTCGACATTTCTCCTTCTCCATCAGCCCCCTCCTACCTCCACATCTTTCCTTTTCCATCTTAGAGGCCACAGTTTATCTTTACAATCATCCTTGCAAATACCACCCTCTCCCCATGGAGCCTGTTTCGGATTCTGTATCTCCTTCTCCTTCTGAGCCTCCCCTGCTCATGCTGTCTGTCTGTCTCTCTCAGAAATAAACATTAAAAACATAAAAAAAAAAAAAAGCAAACTTGGTAAAATACAAACACTGAAAACAGAAACTGATTTAAGTTTTACCATATGCATTTCTATTTTTTTATCTCTGCATTTAAAAAAAATTTTTTAATGTTTGTTTATTTTTGAGACAGGGAGAGAGACAGTGTGAGCTGGTGAGGGGCAGAGAAAGAGGGAGACACAGAATCTGAAGCAGGCTCCAGGCTCTGGGAAGGATGTCCATTTGTGTGGGGAGGGCCTTCTGGGGCACAGCCCAAGACAGAGGAGTGTTCTGGCTACCTGGGCACTGACATCACCTGGTAAAAATGTGGCCTCGTTGATGCAGAGGTCAGGTCCAAAAAGTTTGTCAATATGCCCCTCAATGGAAGCATGAAGCACAAAAATAAAAGCGTAATATGCACCCCAAATAGAGACAGATCATCATGCCACATAAATTTCAGCCTATCGTGTGACCTTTTGTACATAGTGTCACCAGCAGTTCTGCCTTCCTGGCATGAACTTTGTGAGTCAGGCAGAGCTGGGTGAAGATAGGGTACATCTGTTCTTGCTCTGCACGGCCACTTCCAAAACGCTTTTGTGTCCTTCGCTAAATGAAAGATACTCCCAGTGAGTGGGGAGAGGTCCCTTCCTACCCATCAGTGGCCCTGGGGACAGGCTGCCATATTTTCTACATGTTTTTCACAATCACAAATAACCCTTTGTCATTACATTAGTAGCATAACTCAACTATTCCTTGAACAACAATCCTAAAAGTAAAGTAACTGATTCCAAAATATAAATATTATTAAGATAATGACTTATCAACTTAGATGCTGACTGACTGATTTATTTTTCTGACATGGATAGTTGTTTATTTTTTAAAATATTTATTTACTTTTGGGAGAGCACAGTGGGGGAGGGGCAGACAGAGGGGGACACAGGATCTGAAGCAGGCTCTGCACTGACAGGCTCATAGCAGTGAGCCTGGCGTGGGGCTCGAACTCATGAACTGTGAGATCATGACCTGAGCTGACGTCAGACAGTGCTCAACCGATTGAGCCACACATGTGCCCCCTGACTTGGATATTTAAATGAATCCTGGGGGTGCCTGGGTGGCTCAGTCAGTTAAGCATTAGACTTCAGCTCAGGTCATGATCTCGGGGTTCACGAGTTCGAGCCCCATGGTGGGCTCTGTGCTGACAGCTCAGAGTCTAGAGCCTGCTTCAGATTCTGTGTCTCCCTCTCACTCTGCCCCTACTCCGTTCATGCTCTGTCTCTCTCTCTCTCTCAAAAATAAACAAACATGAAAAAAAAAGAATCTGGCTTTTATACTCAAATGAGATCAAAGATCTGAATGTTTTCAAATTATGAAATAAAAACAATAATTAAAAAAATGTTTTTAAGCTTCGTTTACTATTATAATTTTTCATAGATTAATAAACATTTTCTAATTCCTCTTAAATATGGTATTAGATAAGTAAAAGTGAGTTTACCAACTTCAAATTCAATGGCTTTGTTACCATGAATTTGAGCAAGATGTCTAAATATTATTTTTAAAATGTCATTATTACAACATTAGATGAGAAAAACAGTAAAAAACTAATTCTTCATTTCACATTAAAATTCTCTCATCTGGATATTTTTCAATCACATATTTTAGTCAGAATGTTCATATGGTGATCAAAATTATTTCTTAAATTCCCACTTATGGTGCACAACACTTAAAGTCCTCAAATGACATAATGTGGTATTCCATGTGAAATCAGCTCTCTGTTGATCTGAAGGATATGCTATACCTGTGCATATATCAACGTATGGATTTTGGCTGACCTCTCTTAACTGTGACATTACTAGAGTCAGGGATGATAAACCAATTTTATCTCATGTGACGACCCCTTCCTGGAATGTTATGGATCAGAAATCATCTTCAGGCTCAGTAGAAAAGGGTGCTGTAATCAATAAAATGTGTGTGGAAGATGGAAGATGTGGAACTAGTATTTGGTATCTCTTAAGGAATCCTGAAAAGCATCTTCTTACAACCAGATTGTGGAAACTGGAAAAGGAAAAATTTCGAAGTCAAGATACTTCCTTCCCACTTTTCTTCTGTCCAGAGGTTGAAGTTTGGGAACAGAAGGGAAGCTCTGGGATCTGGGAACTAAAATGCTAGTCAATGACTACGTTTCCTGGCCAATACCTAGGAATACTTGAGTGATTGTCACTTGATAAGAGAAGAAACCTATGTCAAGAGGATCATAAGCCCATGTCTATAGACTTGACAATCTAAATCTGAGTGGAGAGAATCAGAGAAAAACATGCAGATAAATTGAGATGTCATTAAATATGACATTAAGAACACATTTAAGACAATAATGGAAGAGGACCCAAGTAATTCAGAAGAGAAAATAGCTTAGACAAAGCCTGGAAAGAATACTTACAACAAGAGAGGCACAAAAGTGCAGGTAATAATAAGTGCAGTATTATCACAAGGGAATAAATGACCTCATAAGAATTACCAAAACTTGCGGCATGAGACTTACGAGTGCAACATATTAAATATTTTTTAAGTTGATTTATTTAGAGAGAGAGAGAGAGAGAGAGAGAGAGAGAGAGGGAGGCAGGGGCAGAGAGAGAAGGAGAGAGAGAGAATCCAAGCAGGCTCTACACTGTCAAGTCTGGAGCCCGACGTGGGGCTCGAAGTTATGAAGTGTGAGATTATGATCTGAGCCAAAATCAAGAGTCAGATGCTTAACAGACTGTGCCACTCAGGCGCCCCTATGAGTTCAACATATTGATGTAAAGAGACAGAAGGGGAGAGAAAATACAGCACATTTTGTCTGTTTATATGGAAACTTACAAACATGCATGAAGGAATGCTGTACAAAGAGCAGAACACATGTAATGTTGTCATGTAATTAGACTGTTGCCTGGCTGTATGAAACGAATTAACACATGGTATCTCATGGTACGCATCACAAGAGGAATACAGATAAAATCTAATAGTGAAAAAGATAACAACTATTCAAAATTTTTTTTAACATCTATTCATATTTGGGAGATGGCGAGACACAGAGCATGACCAGGGGAGGGACAGAGAGAGAGGAGACACAGAATTCAAAGCAGGCTTCAGGCTCCAAGGTGTCGGCAGAGAGCCTGATGCAGGGCTCGAACCCATGGACTGTAAGATCATGCCCTGAGCTGAAGCCGGACGCTTAACTGACGGAGCCGCCCAGGCGCCCTGAGGATACCAATTCAAAAAGTGCCTCCCTCAGTTTGAATTGAGTTTTCTGTCACTCCCAAAAGAAACAATTCAGACTGAGATAGAAACTAGGACCAAGGGAAGAAGTTAAGTGGCTCATTCCAACACAGAATTCTATACCCAGATAAACATTCAACCCAGAGTGAGGGAAAATAAAGGAAATTTTAGACATGCAGATGCAGCATCTCATAAATTTTACTTCCCATGTAAGGCTTTCTCAGGACACTACAAGAGAATGCGCTCCACCAAGATAAGGGAATGAAGCAAGAATAGGGAAGAAACAGGATCCAGGAAACGGAAGTTCCAACTCAAGAAAGGGGCAGAGGGAGTTCCCAAGATGTTGGGGAGGGACGGTGGCTGTGTAGCCGCTCCTGACAGCAACAGTGCAGACTAACGCGGGGGGTTAAAAGACGGCAGGACTCTGGCTGCAGAGCGGAAACTTCAGATGGTCTGATACAACTGCCTAGATGAAAATTATACTGAATGTCCGGTGCGGATTGTGGAAAGAATCAGCAATCCAAACCTGGGGAGCCAGCTGCAAGGAGGGTCCCAAATGACCCCTACTTCCTGGTATTCACACCCAGGTGAGGTCCCTCACGCTGTACCAGAGTTGGGTCTTTGTGACCAATAGCTTATGGCAGAAGTGATGGCACATCACTTCCAAGATTAGAGCATAAAAGACTGCAGCTTCTGTCCCGGGCACCCTTTCTCTTTTGGATTTCTTGCTTTGGAGGAAGCAAGCTGCCATGGTGGAAGCAGCCCTACGGAGAGGCCTCTATGGTGAAGAATCGAAGCCCAGCCAACGGTCAGCAAGGAACCGAGGTCTCTTGCCAACTACTATGTCAGGGAGCTTGGAAACTGATTCTCCAATTTAGCTGAGCTGTGAGATGACTTTAGTCCCAGATGACACCTTGACTACAACTTCATGAAAGACCACATAACTAAGCTGCTCTCAGGTGCCTGACCCTCATAAACTAGGTGAGACGATGCCTGCTGTTTTAAAAGCCGCTAAGTTTTCAAGTAATTCATTATGTAGCAACAAATAACTAATGCATATAAAAACTGAGGTGTGTACAAAAGCTAAGCAAATAAAACAACGGACATTTTTATACTTTTGGGAAAAGTTGCTCAAGGAAAAGAAAGTAATCCACTTGGCCCAAGAGCAAACAAGTTTTAGAAATAATAAATTAACCCTGAATACCGATTTAGCCCAAAATTTTAATAAGAATTATGTTGCAGACTAGGGCTGGAGGGAAGCACTTAAAAGAGGCAGAAATGGGGCGCCTGGGTGGCTCAGTTGGTTAAGCGTTGGACTTCGGCTCAGGTCATGATCTCATGCTCGTGGGTTTGAGCCCTGCATTGGTCTCTGTGCTGTCAGCTCAGAGCCTGGATCCTCTTTCAGATTCTGTATCTCCCTCTCTCTCTGACCCTCCCCTGCTCATGCTGTCTCTCTCTCTCTTAGAACAAATAAAATATTAAAAAAAAAAAAAAAGAGGCAGAACTACGGACTTCATGCTGACAGCGTGAAGCCTGCTTAGGATTCTCTCTCACTCTGTCTGCCCTTCTTCATTCACGCACTCTTTCTCTCTCTCAAAATAAACTGTTATAAACAAACAAACAAAGGAGAGAGAACTAGGGGCACCTGGCTGGCTCAGTCAGCAAAGCTTTCAACTCTTGCTCTTGGGACTGTAAATTTGAGCCCCACACTGGGTGTAGAGATTACTTAAAAATTAAAAACAGGGGCGCCTGGGTGGCTTAGTCGGTTAAGCGTCCGACTTTCGCTTAGGTCATGATCTCGTGGTTCGTGGGTTCGAGCCCTGCATCGGGCTCTGTGCTGACTGCCAGCTCAGAGCCTGAAGCCTGTTTCAGTCTGTGACTCCCTCTCTCTCTGACCCTCCCCTGCTCACGCTGTCTCTCTCTCTCTCTCCTAGAAATAAATAAAAAAAAATTAAAAACAAAAAATTAAAAACAAATCTTAAAAAAAAAAGAGAGAATGAAATTCTCTTCTATTATCAAAAATTCAACAGATAAGGTCTAACATTTTTAGCCCACCAGCTATTTCAGAAATTAAGAGGCAAATTAAAGAAAAGAAGTAAAAGATATTAAGGAGGCTGCTTTGAGAGGCTCTGCACAATGTGGAGAAGTTTGTTACTTTATGCACCTTTTGAGTATCTTTGAGCTTATAAACCACATATGTGAATCACCTTAATAAAAATAATTAAAAACAGACTGTAACAAAGGGCCCAATCTAAGAAAATTAAGGACAAAAGAATGTAAATGAAAAAGGCTTACAGATCTCAAGCTCAACCTTAGTGAACAGGGTTATGGGACTTGCTAGGATTTTTCTAAGCAATAATAGGAGCACAGCGTCTGGTAAAAGAGAAGGTGGCAGACCTGGTCTATTGCAGTTCAGCAAAACCTCAAAAGCTCTGTTCCCTCCTGAGAATGACCCAGTAGAACAATTCCGGGTGAGAGTTACTAAATCATGACAGAACCTCTATGACTGATATGGAATCCAGGACACAGAAGGCGTGACCAAAGGAAAGGAAGGTATTAACGCCGAAACACACTCAGGGAAACAAAATGGTTGCCTCTAACGATCCGAAGGGCAATTTGAAATTACTTAAAGATGTAACAAGTAGAAGGGAAATCAGGCTTAATTTTTACAGGTGAGAATTAAGACCAAGGAGGGGCGCCTGGGTGGCTCAGTTGGTTGAGTGTCGGACTTCAGCTCAGGTCATGATCACACAGGTCGTGGGTTCAAGCCCCGCATCAGGCTCTGTGCTGACAGCCAGCTCAGAGCCTGGAGTCTGCTTCAGATTCTGTGTCTCCCTCTCTCTCTGACCCTCCCCTGCTCATGCTGTGTCTGTCTCTCTGTCTCTCTTTCTGTCTCTCTCTCTCAGAAATAAATAAAACATTAAAAAAAAAAAAAGAATTAAAACCAAGGATCAGGCCTGGAATTAGGGCCCTGGAATTAGAAATACTGTGTATTTGTATACTTTCATAGGTCAGAAATAGGGACAGTGGATGTTCTACTGAAACACTCAGGTTTTCCAGTAACTAGGAATTAACAAAATGAAATCAACCTGCTTTGTGAAAGACAACTCCCCCCATTGCTAGAGATAGTCAAACTATAGAACCATTCTTTATAGTGGCTCTTAACCTTTTTGAAGTGCTGGAATGCTGAGAGAATCTAATTTCCCATAAAAATGCACTGATACACAATCACACACAATTCAGCATACACTTCTAGAGAGTTCCCTGGCCCTAAGAAGTCTTCCCATGGGCCCCAGAGTGCGAATTCCCACTGTGGAAGACCAGGGTAGTGCCAGGTTCCCTTCAGTTCCTATGACTCTAGTTAAGTGAAGGTTAAGTGTATCATATTCTACAAGGTTCATGTTTTTATTATCTATGTGTCTGTTTCAGTTGTACAAGTTACAAGAACTATGGGTCATCAGATTAGTATTTACAGCGCCTTTGGGTAGTCTGATTAGAAACAAGTGCTCCTTCCTCGGGGCTCCTGTGGCTCACGCTGGAGCACACCACTTGACAAGAAATGCTGAGGCTGTTAGTGCCCATTCAACTCCCAGCAGGCCCCTTCTCCAGATAGGGCACAGCCCGCAGGTAATCAGCAGCCCAGAGTTTGGTCATCTGGTTAAAGAGTTGAAGAATCCAAATGTTTACCAGAGAATTAAAACAAGTTTTACCACTGGTTGCCAAATCATCACAATTCTTCAGGAAAAAAAAAAAAAAGTAGGAAAAACTGCATTACCCCATTTTTACTGCCAATGAAGAAAACAGATTTTTCTCCAATTTCAACTCCATCACCTTCGCCTCCACTGCTTCCCCGTTTTTCCACTTCCGCTTTTGCAATTTCCCAGAGAGTTTCACTAGAAGAGGCAGAAAAACAAAATTCAGACAGTCAAAGAGAATCCTTCCCAATATCTGGCTCAAGCTCAGGGAAATCTTAGGTTAGTTAAATTTAGAAAACAAATCAGCATCCTTTTCGGGGGGGGAGGGCAATAAGCCGATAAAACCTCTGAGGATTGGTCATTTTCCTTGTACTGGTTCATACCAGACAGCTGAAAATAAGCAGCAGCACCTTTGCCATGAAAATGTGACGCTGCCTTAGTTTGGGGCTTTCGGCCAAGGTCGGAAGCTGTGTATGTTAGCTTCTCAGACATGTACATGAATGTACACAGAATTCTGGAAATCTACAACTTGAAAACCACCAACATCTAGGAAAATGGGGGGCCAAATAACCTTTGCTTTCTGATAGTTCTTTTTTGTTTTTTAAATTCTATTTCTGGCTCAAGATTCCCTGTTTTAATATATAAAATATAATGAAAGAAAAAAGTCACCTAAAATCACAGTTTGAAAACCATCCTTCCATTTATCTCTCTACAAACATATGTAATTTTTCACAAATAAGATTGTACCTTTTATGAAAGCAAAAATGAAAAACGGAGTCTTGAACTAAAAAAAAAAAAATGCAGACAAGATCTAATGCGTTCTAAGCCAGAATCTGCTGCTTTCTACATGGCAAATTACCCAGCTTCTCTGAATCCTCCATTCCTTTCATTAATTCAACAATTGTTTACTGAGCACCTAATACAGGCAAGCTTTTGTGCTTTTCCCCAGGCTTACTTCTGGTTCTTCATCTCGAAACTGCCAATTAAAGAAAAATACTAACCTTGTAAGACTGTCATGATTGATTGTTAAAATGGGATAATTCGTTGCATTTAGGGCTTGACCTATATACAATTGTCTAAAATTATTGGGAGCTCATAATTATTATTCAAGAAACAAGGATGAAGGAAGGCGCTATACAAGACCAATATAGGTATCACTATGTGTTTATGCTAAATGCATGCACTTCTTTCACAGGTGAATCCCCAGGAACTCAGCCCAGGCCGGTCTTCATTTATACACCTTTTTTTTTGTTAAACATTTTTTTTAAAAGTTTATTTTAAAAGGAAGAGAGAGAGAATCCCTAGCGAACTCTGCACTGTTAGCACAGAGCCCAGTGGCACCGGGCCCCATCCCGGGAATTGAGAGCTCCTGACCTGAGCGGAAACCAGGAGTCAGAGGATTAACCAACTGAACCACCTGGTGAACCACACACCATTCTTTCAACCTGTGATAATCTGCTAGGCAAGTTCCCAGCAGAGACGTGACCAGGTGGTGCGGCCATCGGTCATGCCACTGGTGGAAATTTGTAAGCTTATAGCCATAACTTTATACCTGCAACCAATTACACCGCCATAGGCAGAGTCCTGACAGTTTTCCACATTAAGGCTCATAAACGCAACAGAGATCAGGCCATGAGCACGAGGTGAGAAAAACAGATTTAGCCTGCTCTGTGCTGGACTCCAGAACCCCTCTCTCCCTGACGTCCTTATAAACTGTTCAGAGAAGGTTTAGGCGTGATCTAGGGAGCAGGAAATGAAAACTGCTCATCACAGAACTGAAGAGCTAAAATGTATTTCGCAGGCCCCCTTTAAACGTCATCTTACACTTCACACAGCTTTCTCAAGTTTCCCTCATTTACTGTTCTCCTGAACCCCTGCGCCAGGAGAGGAGACGGGGGCATCTCCGAGAAGGAGGTTTTGTGGTCTAATTCACCGCCTGAACCGCTTCGTCTAGAACATTCCTTGGCCTGCAAGGAATTTTTACTAAGTGAATGGTTGCAGTTGAATGATCTTTCTTTCAAAATCTTTTCTACCTGGGGGACTTTTCTACCTGCTTGCGGCCGAACCCGCATGCCCATGGGTAGTTCCTAAGGATCCCTGACCATCCAGAGGTTGCATGCAAAACAGAACCACAATTTTTTTCCACCGGCAGCTCCTGCCCGGGTTCCTCTCTCTAAATATACCCGCAGCTGCCCTCCCTCTCCCGCCCCTTCCTGGCTGGGGTGGGAAAGAAGGGAAAGCTAGGCTATCGAGGGGAGCGTAAGCCGGGCGCAAGCACGGCTGCGGGGATACCTGGGCATCTTGGCTCGACCACCCCGGTGTCGTGAACTCAGCGTTGGGACCCGCCTAAAATAAGGAGGCCCGTGATCTCCGAGGCGGACGGGATTGTGCGGGCTCTTGGGTTGCCATGGGAACGACGTCGCAGGCTGGGTTGCGTGCACACGAGGGGCATCGTGGGAAATGTAGTTCTCGGCGTTGCTCTTCAAGTCTTGCTCAACGCCTTGAAGTCTAGGATGTCAGAGAACGAGGTGCACGTCTGACAAACATGTGACCTAAAAGCTCTGGGCTGGGAGTGTTTTTTAACTTAAAACACATTCTACTGAGTACCAGATATATGCCAGGGATCTCTGCTCTCTCTCTACACTTACTTTTCTCTCTCCAATGACAATGCTTTGAGAATGGAGGGTGAATCCAATTCCTGAGCGATTTTCTAGCGATTTACTAGAGGCAAAGGTATTTATGATATTAGTATTTTCCAACGTTCTGTTTGTTTAGTTGTTTCGGGTTTTATGCAATAGCACATCATTTATTAATAAGTTAATAAAGCAAATGCATCTCCACAATGCTTCGTTTACTTTATCTCTGAACCAGTAACAAACATTGAGTTATTGCTATATGCAAGACTCTGTGCTACACAGAGTAAGGAATGAAGTGATGAGTAAGACAAGATTCTGACTCTTGAGAAAGACGTTCACAACTAAATATAATAACCCAAAGGAAACCAGTGACATAAGCTATTGTAGAGAAGTATAAAAAATTACCTAAGAATAAGTAATTATGCCAAAGGGAGTTGTTGAAACATTCATGGCAGTGACAGTATTTGATCTGTTTTGAAGGCTGGGTAGACCAGCCTCTGTAGCCCAGGATGTCTTGACTGTTTCAAGGATATATTCTCCTTCTTCACTTCTACCATTTGGTTTGGTGTGATGGATGGTGTGATGTTCAAGAACATGGGCTTTAGAGGGGCGCCTGGGTGGCTTAGTTGGTTAAGCGTCCGACTTTCGCTTAGGTCATGATCTCGCGGTTCGTGGGTTCCAGCCCCGCGTCGGGCTCTGTGCTGACTGCCAGCTCAGAGCCTGGAGCCTGTTTCAGTCTGTGACTCCCTCTCTCTCTGACCCTCCCCTGCTCACGCTGTCTCTCTCTCTCTCTCCTAGAAATAAATAAAAAACATTAAAAAAAAAAAAAGAACATGGGCTTTAGAGTGAGATGGATTTAGATTTATGTCTTCACTAAGCCACACTGGCTAAGCTGCCATATTGACACAGTGGGTAGATTACTCAATGTCTCTGAGTCTCAGTAGCTGATCCCCTAAGCCAGGGGAATTTTATGAGTTTTAAATGAAATAAATATATGTGAAATATAAATTATGTGTGTCTGATACTTATAAGTGTTTCATGCTTGTTATTATCATCTTGCAAGCTACTGATCAGCAACTTTGAACAAAGACAAAGATCACATTCTTGGAAATGAAACACATTTTTTGTAATTAAAATAAGTGTTTATTTTGAGAGGTGGGGAGGGGCAGGGAGAGAGGAAAGGGAGAATCCCAAGCAGGCTCCATGCAGTCAGCGCAGATTCTGACCCCAGGCTCAATCTCATGAACCATGAGATCATGACCTGTGCCAAAATCAAGAGTTGAATGCCCAACTGACTAAGCCACCCAGGCGGTGCCTGGCAAATTTTTTTCAGGAGAAAAAAAGTCATTTTTTGCTTGAGATATTTTGCGTGAGATAAAATCTTTAGGAACAAAATCCTCCCAACACCTTAGGTGCATTTTGAAGACCTAGAAGACTACAGTTGCACATAGAAAGGAATATAACAAGAGTGTGGTTCAATAGAGAGAGGATGATCACAAGTGAGATTCGTATATCTATCATTGAATCAGCATCTACATCCTGGACCTAGCTTGCCTATAAGCATGCAAACTGATGTGAGACAGACTGTAATAATTCCGGTTCTGGAGCTTTGGAACCTCTTTGCATGTTAATTAGGAAGCCCTGTTGATGTGAATAACAAAAGTGGTGGCAGCTAATATTTTTGCTTGCTATGTACCAGGCACACTATTAGCATCTTTAAAAAAATTTTTTTTAATGTTTATTTATTTTTAGAGAGAGGCAGAGACAGAGTGCGAGAGGGGGAGGGACAGAGAGAGGGGGATAGAGACAAAGAATCTGAAGCAGGTGCGAGGTTCAGAGTTGTCAGTACAGAGTCCGACATAGGGCTCAAACTCACAAACCTCAAGATCATGACCTGAGCCAAAGTCAGAAGCTTAACCAATTGAGCCACCCAGATACCCCAACACATTATTAGCATCTTAAACGTATAATTGTTTGCATAACTGGGATTGGAGGTTGAAGAAAGGTGCATGGTAACGAGGAAGGTAAAAGTTGTCTGGCTGGGCCTTGATCACCAGTATTAGTTCAGAGGTGAGTCAGTGGATTCTGCTGATCTCATTGAGCTGATGAGTTCTCTATTTTACCCTTATGCCTCCTGAGGCTTCATATTTGGACAAAGTAAGTGACCTTCCTGGATAGATGAAAATTGTCTTTTATTTTTCATTTTATTTGAGACAGAGAGAGAGCATGAGTGGGAGAGACAGGAAGAGAGAAAAAGAGACTCTGAAGCAGGTTCCATGCTTAGGACTTGACCCCATGCCCCTGGGATCATGACCTGAGCTGAAATTGACGGTTAGCCATCAATTTCATCAACTGACTGAGCCATCCAGGAGCGTTGAAAATTGTTCTTAAGGCTGAAATATGTAAAGATTTGTGCTTCCCTACTGGATCACCGCTAAAAGACTCACGGATTTCAGTGGTGGTGATACAGGAAAAGACAGTATTATGGTGCTTGCTGGATGGAATAAACAATAGTGCAGAAGAATAAAGATGTGTGCAGAGTGTATTTGGTGGAATTGCGAAGAGTCGAGGTGCAAGCACATAAAGTGGCTAAGGTGGAAAAGCACACCGGGCAGGGAGATTGGGCTACATTGAAGTGTCTTGCAGTCTGGCTTGTACTGTGTTGGTTATGAGAAACCGGATACTATGTTAAAATAGGGGTGTTCCGTGACCGGACCTGAGTTTCAGCGAGATAATTTTTTGCAGCTGTGTGAAGGATGTTGTGCATCTGGAGGTCCATATGGAGGCTATTAACAATAGCCCAGACAGTGACAGAGTTTTTACATTTTTTCCCTTGTTTTCAAAATTATATAAGCTTCTTGTAGAAAAAAATAGCATACAGAGAAAATGAAGCACACCCCAAAGTAATAACTATCAAGCACTTTGGTGTATTTCATTCTAATCTTTCCTCTTACAGCTGAGATTTTACTGTAAAGTTAACTAACGCTTTGATTTTAACATGTATCTCCCCACATCAACTTTTTAAAAGTTGTTAAATGTTTATATAATTTTGAGAGAGAGACACACAGAATCCAAAGCAGGCTCCAGGCTCTGAGCTGCCACTCTGTTGTTTCTTTTGATACTCAGAATGTTTTAAAGTTTGGAGTTGTCCCAAACTTGTCTATTTTTTTATATTGTTGTCATTGCTTTCTAAGAGTTGTCTGATTTTAATAAAGCCACCAATATAACCTTACCACCACTTTCAGAAAGGGATGCCATCCCCCATTCACTACCCCACCCCCACCGATTAGATTATGTTAGCAAAGCACTGGAAGGAAGGGTACCCTGTATCCAAGTGCTGCAGTGAACATTTGTGTCTTGTTTTGGATTTATTTGCTAATAGATGTTGCCCAAAAAGTATGTCTTTGTTTCTTGACTATTATTGGGCCTAAAAATACTTATAAAGTGTACAATGAAGGTTTTGGATGGATATCGATTATAAATATGCCTCCAGAATCACTGTGACTATGTACGATGTGGGTAAAATTAAGTTCGACGGGTAAGAAAAAATACTTATAAAGTGTACAATGAAGGTTTTGGATGGATATCGATTATAAATATGCCTCCAGAATCACTGTGACTATGTACGATGTGGGTAAAATTAAGTTTGACAGGTAAAAAAAATACTTATAAAGTGTACAATGAAGGTTTTGGATGAATGTTGATTATAAATATGCCTCCAGAATCACTGTGACTATGTATGATGTGGGTAAAATTAAGTCTGACGGGTAAAAAAAATACTTATAAAGTGTACAATGAAGGTTTTGGATGGATATCGATTATAAATATGCCTCCAGAATCACTGTGACTATGTATGATGTGGGTAAAATTAAGTTCGATGGGTAAAATTATGGTATAGAGCAAGTGTGTATCTCATCACCTCACCCCACATTCTGTCCAGGCCCATGCAACTCTTCATTGTAGGACCCAACTTCCCATGTAAGTGCCCAAGAGAAGCCTGAGTCTCGATTCAGTGGGACATGGATGAATCTTCCCTCATGTTAAATATCTATGTGTGGACTGGACCTTAGTTTGGAGTTTAAAGTTATTCCTATAGCAATAAAATCCCTTTCTTCTTTCAGGAAAAAGAGAAGTGGAAAGAAATGTATGAGGAGATACCTTTTCTACAGGAACTGGTTAGCAGAGAAGCTTCTCCACTCTGTTATTCCTGCTGCTCACTTCCTTTCCCCCAGTCCCCATATTCCTAGAGCCTTTGATCCCAAAGAATCAGCCCAGAGATTCTGCACTGGGGAAGTCCAAATTCCCCAGCAGCCAGGGGGTAGGTGGACAGGTGAAGTACATTCTTGGCAACCCAGGGACACGTAAAGTCCTTGTCTAGAGAAATATGATTATCTGTGGTGGCTGATTCCTCAGGATTATACTACAGTACAATTGCGTGTTAAGTGTATTGTTCTAGGAACCTGGCCACCATGTATTTTTTCCTCTGGAAAAATTTTTTCAGATAGTCAACTTATAAACACATTTTCAGAACAAAGACTCCTTGTAAGTTGTGACTAACTTTTCTTGTCAATTGAGAGCTAAATTCATTTCCAAGCTATGACACTATTCGGCTTTCAGGACACACACATAAAAAAACCAGAACATTTAAAATACAATTTTAGAAAGCAGTCCATCAATTCACCCGTAGGAAATCACCTGCTTATGGAGTGTATTATGAAATCATGGGAGAAACCCACGATTTATACATATTGTATATGTGGCAATATGCGTACATACATCTTAAAGTTACAATTTGTCCAAGCAGCTTCCTTTTATATGGATAAAACAAAGCAACACTGGAGACAAAGCATGAATGCAAGAGAAGGAGGTAATAACTACCATTTTCACTAGTAGTTCGCCTCAGTTTTGACAATGAAAACATTAGGTATTTCTTGAAGATTATTCAAAAGATAATGCTCAAAACGGGTTTTGTAAATCATTTATTATGATTGAAAGGGAAGAAAATGATAGGAGACAAATATTACAATTAAACATGGAACGTTATTCTCTTGTAACCAATCATAATAACATACTTTGAATTTTTTAAATGGCTATATTAGCAATTTCCCAGAAAATGACATTTTCACATCATCAGTTACAGAAAATTGATTTCTTTCCATCAAAATATTTGATCTCTGTTCTATCAAAAATAAATGCCACCATTTAAGCTGAGCCTTCACTACTTGTTCCAATGGGAAGATCTGGAGGGGGGTGTGCTTACCCGATGGTGAAGTAACTACGGCCTGAGTATAAAGTCCTCACACATATGTAAGCTCTTTGTTAAGCCTCCGACTTACCAACTAGGGATTATTGAGCAGTTTCTTGGGAATTAAAAACTCTGTTGTACGCCAGCCAAAAGACTCCCGAGAGTCACCTCAAACTGGTAACTAGTTTATTCTCAAAAATCAACTTGTTTTTGCAATGAGTGGTTGTGGCTCAAAAGACTCAGGGGAAATAGTAAATGAAAATCTATTTCTATGGGGTTTTGTTGACCTTCTTTTTGCCATTCACAATAAAGTGAAAATCTTAGCTGACCAGTGTACTTCTTGGCTCTGCCCTTTTGAAGGATGCTAACATGAGATGGAATATTTTTAAAAGTCTTAGTGTGACAACGGTACATTGCCAGAGGGAGAAAGCAGCAAAGAAACTATGAAGGCCCTGCCAACAAATTAAATCAGCAGCTAACATTTTTTTAATTCAAATTGGTTAAAAAAAAAATACCACACACAAAGTGATAAATACATGTCCAAAAAATAAATACAAATATTCTCTACATAAATAAAATTAAGTAGACTCATGATTACCATTGCAATGAAACAGTTTTATAATATAATTTTCATGTCTTATCACAGTTTCATTTTTATCATGGATACTAATTACTTTGTTTTGACACAAACGGGCATGAACTGACCACTTACGTACTCCAGCATAGTAATAACACATTTCTAGACTCTCTCGACTAAAAGTTTACCTCCTTTGACAGAAGGATTCTTTCTCTTTTCTTTGAAGAAAAACTTTTGGGAAATTTCTGTGAAAACCGTAATTAAAAATGACTCTATGAGGGCAAAGTTTTAAGAATCTGTTTGTTTTCAAAGATGTTATTTAACGAAATAAGGTCAAGATGACCCGGCACGAAATGCAGTGAAATGCGGGCAATATTCCAGTGATGTCGGGCTATCCAGTAATAGCCAAGGAATGTGAGGAATCACCGCCTCGGCTTAAACTTTACACTCCAGTGATCTGAAAAGGTGACAGGGCATACTTTCTAAGGCCCCACAGGAGGCTCTGGTTCCCGAACTCTCGTTTTCTCACAGTGATTCATTTAAATCAGGTCCCAGATTTACTGCACTCGCTCTAAAAATAAGCCCCTAACCAGCACCCTGCAGCTGTTGCTGACACTATACTTTACTTCCTTCCAAACACCATATCATTAATTAAAAGCACATTTAATTACAGTACTTAATTTTTTGGCAGTGAGCATTTCCAAATAATTAACTGGCTTGCCAAATGAGAGTTTGGTATCTCCCTCTGCCAGAGTATTTTTTTGAAGAGACAGAAAAATGCCACACCGCATGATGTGTCTGATGGCCAGGGACAGAGGAGGGGGAAAAATGATGAATTCTAACCCATTTAATCTGAGAGGATGTCGGCATGTGGGGAAATTTTGTGTTTATGGATCCTTAGTAGCGTTCATTTGAATATTTAAGAATCAAATGAGAGAGAGAAATACCCGCAGTTTTGAACTTTGGAATACTGGTGTGGGGGCGCCACGCTGCCGGGGTGTAAATGCACTTATTTGCAGCTGATGCAGCCCTTGCCTGGAGGACAGGAGCGAATGTTGAGGCTCTGGAGATTTCAGAGCAGAGTGGGGCCTTTGGTGGGTCTGCTGCCTGACATCAGGGGCTGGCCTCCCACAGCCCTGGCTTCCGGCCCCCGGGTCTGGGCTGAAAGCAGAGCTGGCGCAGAGAGGTGGTGAAAGGCTGCCTTTTGCTGATGGAAGTTGTTTATGTAACTGGCGATCAAAAGAGTGATTTCAAGAATCTAAAGCAGGAAAAACAGAATCGTTAATACTCTGGAGAAGTTCTCATCACTTCCACAAGGGGAAAGGGCCGGGGGTCTCCATGGACAGGAAGTCCCTCCCCTCCAGGTCTGTGAAGCACCTACTGGTTCAGCACCATCAAGGCACTGACATGTTCTCCCACTGCTTAAACCAGCAGAAAAGAGTGGATCTTTTTTTTTTTTTAATGTTTTTTTATTTATTTCTAGGAGAGAGAGAGAGAGACAGCGTGAGCAGGGGAGGGTCAGAGAGAGAGGGAGTCACAGACTGAAACAGGCTCCAGGCTCTGAGCTGGCAGTCAGCACAGAGCCCTATACGGGGCTCGAACCCACCAACGGTGAGATCATGACCTAAGCGAAAGTTGGACGCTTAACCGACTAAGCCACCCAGGCGCCCCAGAAAAGAGTGGATCTTAAAAAACAACCAAATGTAGTGGCAATGTTAAAAAAATGTGACAGTAGCACAAGGTTGTCAATTCTCTTAAAGCCACATGTATGCATATGTGAATTAAAAACTTCAGTGCATAACTTTTTATTGAAACTAAATGAAGTCCTGAGTATGTCTCAATCTTCTGCACTTACTGGCCTTTGCTTAAATGTCTGCCGTTTAAAAAAAAAAAAAAAGTGTCAGGGGGTGCCTGGCTGGCTCAGTAGGTAAGCGTCTGACTTCGGCTCAGGTCATGATCTCACGGTTTGAGGGTTCGAGTCCAATGTCGGGCTCTTTGCTGACAGCTCAGAGCCTGGATCCTGCTTCTGATTCTGTGTCTCCCGCTCTCTCTCTGCCCTTCTTCCGCTCATACTTGGTCTCTCTCTCTCTCAAAAATAAATAAACATTAAGAAAAAATTTTTTAAAAGTGTCAGATTCTAAAAAAGTAGTCTCTTTTAGTTGACAATTTTAAGTCAGTTAAAGTTTTAGGGAACTCGATGCTTCATTCTTTTTTACTAAACCTGGGATTACATACTAAAATAAAGTCCTTGTACTTATTGTTTTTATTTACAGACATTAAAACTATAAAAGACAAGCAAAGTCTTAATTATAAAACCTTGCTCTTCCCACTATTGGGTCCATAACGTGAATTACCCCAAATATTTATAAGGTACCTGACAACAACTTACATTGAGACCACTTATTTTGAACCTTCTGTATACCAGGCACTGGGCTAAGGCAGTTTAACAATTCCATCATTTAATTCTTAAGCCAAAAAAAAAAAAAAATGTAGGTAGCACCCTATAATTTTTTAGATGAAGAAACCAAAGCTTAGCAAGATGAGGTAAGCCAGAATTTGGACCTAGGGTTGTTTGATTATAAGTAAGTCTGTGTTCACATTTGCAACCTGGTTTTCACACAATAAATGTGTTAGCATGAAAAAACTAGTATAAAAAGGTTGGTAGGAACGCTTCTACTCACCTTGGGTTTTGCCATTGCAAAGACTAATTTCTCTGTCGGTTTGTCCTTTGAATGTGTATTGTGAATGACTATCATAAAATCATCTTGATGACCTCCAAAGGTCATTAGACTCTTGTACAAATAGCTGATTATTAACCTCTTCAAAGAGAAGAAAAAGTTAATATCTTATATACTCTTTACTTGCAAAGAGAGATGAGAAATGATTAATAGCATATATTTCCATTAAAATGCTGATATTAATGAAACTAATTTAACATTATGTGTTAACTATACTTCCCTAAAAAAGAAAAATGCTGGTATTAATTAATTACATATAATACAAAATTTATTTTCTAAAAGATCTGTTGTGACTTAAAATAGTAATGTACTAATTTTGTGGAGGCATCATTTATTTATAATTAAAATATAGTTTGATTCTGAAGCTAATAACTCACTGCAGACAAAACAAAACATACAAAAAGAAAATAAAAAGCACCTATATTCGAGCATCCAGTAGAAGACCACTGTAAATATCTTTGTAAATGTCCTTTAAGATCTCTCTCTATATATATTAGGTTGAGCCACGTGAAACTGATGTTTTTGAAACTGACACTTTCTAAGGTAAAAAGTGGTCAAATATCAGCAAATCCATATGGTTCACCCTGATATATAAATTTTGATACACATAAACAGAAATAGTATCATGCATATTGTTCAGGATTCTGCTTCTTTCTGAATTTCACAACAAATTATACATATCTTTCCATGATAACGAATATACTTGTAAAAGGTTATTTTAAATGATTTGATAATTCTTTTTTTTTTTTTAATGTTTTATTTATTTCTAGGAGAGAGAGAGACAGCGTGAGCAGGGGAGGGTCAGAGAGAGAGGGAGTCACAGTTTGAAACAGGCTCCAGGCTCTGAGCTGGCAGTCAGCACAGAGACCGATGCGGGGCTCGAACCCACAAACCGTGAGATCATGACCTAAGCAAAAGTCGGATGCTTAACCGACTAAGCCACCCAGGCGCCCCTGATAATTCTTTATTTAACCAATCTCCTATTGTAGGAAATGGAAATCACTTCTTATTTGTTTCTATCTTAAATAATACGTCAATGCATGTTTTTTGACATATTTTGTAATACACATACCTAATCATTTCTTTAGTTGTAAATTTCAATTAGAGGAATTGCTACTTCAAAAAAGTAAGGACAATTTTAAGAATATTTCCAAACTCTCCTCTGGAAAAGTTATACCCAGTTACATTCCCAGCACTGTAGTCTTGCTAACACTAGATATCATCGTTCTTTTATTTATTTTTTATTTGTTTGAAGAAAGAGAGAGAGCAGGGGAGGGGCAGAGGGAGTGAGGGAGAGTGAGAATCCCAAGCAGGCTCTGTGCTGTCAGTGCAGAGCCCGACCCCAGGCTTGATCTCATGAAACATACGATTGTGGCCTGAGCTGAAACCAAGAGTTGGGTGCTTAACCGACTGAGCCACCCAAGTGCCCCTACATTAATCTTACCTTAAAGATTCTCATTTTACACAGGAAGCCATCTTCCTAACACTATAAATAAACAGTTGTTTTAGGAATACAAACATGGTTGCAATTTAGTCACGGTATTTGGTATTTTCCTCGTATACAATTTAAAACCATTCAGTCTTGTTTTAAAAGATTAAATTATAATCACAGTTGTATTTGTAAAATGACTATTCATTACAGTATTAGAAAGAATGTTATTGGGGTGTCCGGGGGGCTCAGTTGTTTAAGCGTCCAACTTCGGCTCAGGTCGTGATCTCATGGTTCATGGGTTTGAGCTGTATGCTGACAGCTCAGAGCCTGGTGCCTGCTCTGGATTCTGTGTCTCCCTGTCTCTCTGCCCCTCCCCTGTTCGTGCTCTCTCTCTCTGTCTCTGAAAAAAAATAAATGTTACAACTTTTAAAAGAAAGAATGATAGCTGGGTATGAGAAAAAGCATATGAAGAGATCATTACCGTCTGTGTATGTACACTGAACAACGCAAATAGTGGACTCAATGTGAAACTTAATCTTACCATGGAGCTGTATTCTAAGATGCTTAAGCCATCCTCATGGATAGCCAGCCACATGAAAGTATTTCCAAGCGGTGATGGAGTTATGGGCTGTGAAGAGATGAAAACACACAGTGTGATAAATGCTAAGCAAAATCACAGAAATAGTTTTTAGTCGAAATGCAAATCACGGAAACAGTTTTTAGTCGAAATGCAGAGCAACGTTTGCAACAACAACTTATTAAAAATATCTCTTGGGGCGCCTGGGTGGCTTAGTCGGTTAAGCGTCCGACTTTCGCTTAGGTCATGATCTCGCGGTTCGTGGGTTCGAGCCCTGCATCGGGCTCTGTGCTGACTGCCAGCCCAGAGCCTGGCACCTATTTCAGAGTCTGTGTCTCCCTCTCTCTCTGACCCTCCCCTGCTCACGCTCTCTCTCTCTCTCCCCTAGAAATAAATAAAAATAAAAAAAAAAAACTTTAAAAAGAAATAAAAATATCTCTTGAAAAAAAAAAGAAAAAGAAAAGAGAACCTACAGGGGAAGAAAATCTTTCCTGGGGTGGAGACAGTGTCATGGAGTGGAAAGTGCAGTGAATCTGACAGGAGACCTGGGTGTGCGATCTCAATCTGCCATTTATTAGCTGTACAAGTGGACAAGCTACTGAATCTCTCCGAGGCTCAATTTGCTCATCCTTAACACGGAGACAACAATGTTTACCTCTTATTTTTCTTTTGTGTTAAGAGGCTAATAGTTAATAAGCTTGTAGGGTTTCTATGGTGACCAAAATCCTAATGAAACAAAATACATGTGTGTTTCCAAGGTGTGTGTAGTGATCCTTTTAAGTGCACACTATTTCTGAGAATTTATTAAATCTGATACTCAATGACTAATAACGAGAGAATTAAAAAATATGAAACTGTGTGGTGAATGGTAATGAGAAATACCAAATTTTCCACGAAATTCCTTATTGTAAAAAACAATGAAATTATATTAATAAAAAGAATCTCTCACCACTAAGCCCCAACTAAACCCATGAATGTTTTTGAGCATTCCACAATGATTGCTTAACAATAATTGAATTTAACAATAACTAAAATTCTAACAACAACTTAACCACTCCTCTTAAACCTTATAAAAGTATGCTGAGGCCATAGATAAGTAACTGGGATGAATCTACAGTATTTATACATATACTATATTTGTACATGGTAAAAGTTATCAGAATCTCATGAATAAAAACTCCTGGCTTACTATCTACTGAGAGTCTGTTCGCTAAGGATAGGCAAGCATTATAAGGATGCTGGGGCGTCAGGGGTTGGCTCAGTCAGTTGAGTGTCCAACTCTTGATTTCAGCTCAGGTCATGATCCCAGGGATTGAGCCCTGCATTGGGCTCCATGCTGTGTGGAACCTACTTGGCATTCTCTATCTCTCTCTTTCCCTCTGCCCCTCTGCCCCTCACCATGCTCATGCTCTCTCTCTCTCTTTAAAAACTTAATATATATATATATACATATATACGTATACACACACACACACACACACACACACACACACACACATATATATATATATCAGCAAAGGATGCCATTTAACCTAAGTCATTGAACTCCCCAGTCCTTTGACAAACAAAATGTTGTTTTTATTGTTCTTTGGTCAAACGAAATATGGCATATACATGCAATGGAATGTTATTCTGCTTTTAAAAAGAAGGAAATTTTGACACATGCTCCAACACTGGATGAACCTTGAAGACATTCTCTATAGAAAAATAAGCTAATCACGAGGATGTGGAGAAAGAGGAACCCTTTTGCACCATTGGTGGGGATGCAAACTGGTGCAGCCACTCTGGAAAACAGCGTGGAGGTTTCCCAAAAAGTTAAAGATAGAACTACCCTACAACCCACCAGTGCACTACTAGATATTTAATCAAAGGATACGAGTGTGCTGTTTCGAAGGGGCACAAGCACCCCACTGCTAATAGCAGCGCTACTGACAATAGCCAAAGTAGGGAAAGAGCCCAAATGTCCATCGAAAGATGAATGGATAAAGAAGATGTGGTTTATATATACAATGGAATACTTCTTGGTGATGAAAAATAATGAAATCTTGTGATTTGCACCAATGTGGATGGAACTTGAGTGTATTATGCTAAGCGAAATTAGTCAGTCAGAAAAAGACAAATATCATATGATTTCACTCATATGCGGAATTTAAGATAGAAAATAGATGAACATAGGGGAAGGGAGGCAAAATTAAAGAGGGAGACAAACCCTAAGAGACTCTTAAATACAGAGAATAGACTGAGGGTTGCTGGAGAGCTGTTGGGTGGGGGGATGGGCTAAATGGGCAAGAGGCATTAAGGAGGGCACTTGCAGGGCACCTGGGTGGCTCAGTCGGTTAAGCGTCTGACTTCGGCTCAGGTCATGATGACACAGTTCATGGGTCTGAGCCCTGCGTTGGGCTCTGTGCTGACAGCTCAGAGCCCGGAGCCAGCTTCAGATTCTGTATCTCCCTCTCTCTCTGCCCCTCCCCTGCTCATGCTCTCTCTCTCTCTCTCTCTCTCAGAAATAAATAAAACATTTTAAAAAAATTTTTTTAAAAAGGAGACACTTGCTGGGATGAGTACTGAGTGTTATATGTAAGTGATGAATCACTAAATTCTATTCCTGAAATTATTATTATGCTATATGTTAACTTGGATTTAAATTAAAAAAAATAATTTTTAAAAAAGGAAAATAAGCCAATCACAAAAGGACAAATATTGTATGATTCCTCTTACATGAGGTTTCTAGAGCGGTCCAAGATACCGAACAGGAAGCAGAATGGCAGTTACGAGGGCCAGGGGAAAAGGGAGAATAATTTGGAGGTTTAATTTGGGAAGAAGAAGAGGCTTAATTTGGGAAAATGAAGAAGTTCTGGAGGTGGATGGCGGTGAGGGGAGCATAATAATGTGAATGTGGTTAATGCCACAGAAACATACACTTAAAAATGGCTAAAATAGGAAAAAAAAGTTAATATGGTGTATTTGATAGTATATATACTTACCGCCCCCAACGGATGCTATTAAGCAAACAAAGAAGGTGTCTGCATTGTATAAAGAAAGAAAAGTGAGTAAAGAAAAGATGCCGGTCATGCGACATGCAAACGCTACATCATTATTTAATAATATTGCTGTGCTAAAAAGCACAGAACATATAATCAAAGAAAAATATTTAATATTCCTTCCAATGCTGAAATTAGAGTTAAAATTCAGTGTAAAATGCTGATCTACAGTTCAAATCCAGTCCCTACATTCGTAAAAAGCATGTCCAACTCCTCGCAAATATATTAATTTCACAGATGTTTGAGCATAATGACTTTATCACCCATTTACTCATCAGTATACAGCTTTCAGTACCAGGAGCAATATAATGCCTTACCTCACAATGATGGAATTAGATCGACTAATTCCATTAGTCATTCATGGAATAAGAATATGAAGATACCCTAGATTTTACTTTACTAGTCCAAGTTGTCACTTACAGATGATAAAACTGTGGTTCAGAGAGGTTAACTGACTTGCCCAAAGTGGCGCAGCCGTTCAGCAAAAACGTATTACGTGATATTTACATGCAAAGCATAACGGTGTGCACGAGAAGATTTCAAGATCAGTGAGTCTACACCCTCAAGATGTCTACAACTTATTAGTGAGGACAGACCACACACACACACACAAACACGACACAAGACAAGGAGCATTTTAGGCAGCTGAGAGAGTATAAAGTGACCTGGTTCCAAAGAAAGAAGAAGGATTCAAATAGTACAGTTCTTCCCCTGGGGAATGGCTGGCCGCCGGCTGGCGGGGCACACCTCTCCCTCCTTGGTGCTCCTGCAGCGCCCTGTCCCTGTTGCTATTAACTATGTTCACTCTGCAGTGCTTGTTTGCAGGCCTGTTGCAGCACTGGACTGTGGGCTCCCGGAAGTTAGGGTACAACCCGTCTGAAACCGTGGGCTTACGTATCCCCAGGTACGTAATGTTTGGCAAACAGAAGTCACTAAATACAAAATAAATGAACAAACGAGTGAGAGAGTAAATGATAAATGGGTGAGAGGGTGCCCGGATGCGGATATCAGCTGCTGCCTTCAGTCTAATGATGAGCCTGTGGAAGGCAGGCGATTTAAGGTTGAGGACAAGAAGGAGAAGCCGGTGGCACTCCTGCGTTTCCTTAGTGTCTTCACTGCTTTCTTTTCTTTTCTTTTTTAATTTTTTCAGAGAAGGAGAGTGTGAGCAGGGGAGAGGGCAGAGGGAGAGAGACAGAGAATCTTAAACAGGCTCCACGCTCCACTTGGAGTCCAATACGGGGCTTGGTGCCATGACCCTGGGATCGTGACCTGAGCTGAAATAAAGAGTCAGATGCTCAACAGACTGAGCCACCCAGGTGTCTCGCCTTATTTTCTTTTTTAAAAGCCAAACATACAGAACTTGGAGTCACCAAGGTCACCATTTTACTTCAGCAAACTGCACAGGGTCAACTCTACTGGTGAACATCTCTATTCTGCATCTGCCTCCCATCCTTTCTTACTTTCGTGAGAAACAACTTGGCACCAAAGAATGGCCACTTCCTGGCGACCGTCAAATAAATGCGCACACAGTCAGCAGCACTGTGTCCCCGGAGGGCCATCCACCTGGTTGACAGTCGCTGGCAGAGCTGCCTGAGAAAAGAACAGAAAGAAAAACACAAAAAGCAAAAAAGTAAACAGTGTGTCCTCCTCCCAAGGCAAAGCTCTCCTTGAGCCAATCCTAGGTACACCTGGGGTTCCGAGGCGCCCCCCCCCCCCCCGGAAGTGCTGGGTCATTTGTA
>NW_027551558.1:10214200-10261420 GCF_008692635.1 Crocuta crocuta | reverse complement strand
GAGCCCCGCGTCGGGCTCTGTGCTGACTGCCAGCTCAGAGCCTGGCACCTATTTCAGAGTCTGTGTCTCCCTCTCTCTCTGACCCTCCCCTGCTCACGCTCTCTCTCTCTCTCCCCTAGAAATAAATAAAAATAAAAAAAAAAAACTTTAAAAAGAAATAAAAATATCTCTTGAAAAAAAAAAGAAAAAGAAAAGAGAACCTACAGGGGAAGAAAATCTTTCCTGGGGTGGAGACAGTGTCATGGAGTGGAAAGTGCAGTGAATCTGACAGGAGACCTGGGTGTGCGATCTCAATCTGCCATTTATTAGCTGTACAAGTGGACAAGCTACTGAATCTCTCCGAGGCTCAATTTGCTCATCCTTAACACGGAGACAACAATGTTTACCTCTTATTTTTCTTTTGTGTTAAGAGGCTAATAGTTAATAAGCTTGTAGGGTTTCTATGGTGACCAAAATCCTAATGAAACAAAATACATGTGTGTTTCCAAGGTGTGTGTAGTGATCCTTTTAAGTGCACACTATTTCTGAGAATTTATTAAATCTGATACTCAATGACTAATAACGAGAGAATTAAAAAATATGAAACTGTGTGGTGAATGGTAATGAGAAATACCAAATTTTCCACGAAATTCCTTATTGTAAAAAACAATGAAATTATATTAATAAAAAGAATCTCTCACCACTAAGCCCCAACTAAACCCATGAATGTTTTTGAGCATTCCACAATGATTGCTTAACAATAATTGAATTTAACAATAACTAAAATTCTAACAACAACTTAACCACTCCTCTTAAACCTTATAAAAGTATGCTGAGGCCATAGATAAGTAACTGGGATGAATCTACAGTATTTATACATATACTATATTTGTACATGGTAAAAGTTATCAGAATCTCATGAATAAAAACTCCTGGCTTACTATCTACTGAGAGTCTGTTCGCTAAGGATAGGCAAGCATTATAAGGATGCTGGGGCGTCAGGGGTTGGCTCAGTCAGTTGAGTGTCCAACTCTTGATTTCAGCTCAGGTCATGATCCCAGGGATTGAGCCCTGCATTGGGCTCCATGCTGTGTGGAACCTACTTGGCATTCTCTATCTCTCTCTTTCCCTCTGCCCCTCTGCCCCTCACCATGCTCATGCTCTCTCTCTCTCTTTAAAAACTTAATATATATATATATACATATATACGTATACACACACACACACACACACACACACACACACACACATATATATATATATCAGCAAAGGATGCCATTTAACCTAAGTCATTGAACTCCCCAGTCCTTTGACAAACAAAATGTTGTTTTTATTGTTCTTTGGTCAAACGAAATATGGCATATACATGCAATGGAATGTTATTCTGCTTTTAAAAAGAAGGAAATTTTGACACATGCTCCAACACTGGATGAACCTTGAAGACATTCTCTATAGAAAAATAAGCTAATCACGAGGATGTGGAGAAAGAGGAACCCTTTTGCACCATTGGTGGGGATGCAAACTGGTGCAGCCACTCTGGAAAACAGCGTGGAGGTTTCCCAAAAAGTTAAAGATAGAACTACCCTACAACCCACCAGTGCACTACTAGATATTTAATCAAAGGATACGAGTGTGCTGTTTCGAAGGGGCACAAGCACCCCACTGCTAATAGCAGCGCTACTGACAATAGCCAAAGTAGGGAAAGAGCCCAAATGTCCATCGAAAGATGAATGGATAAAGAAGATGTGGTTTATATATACAATGGAATACTTCTTGGTGATGAAAAATAATGAAATCTTGTGATTTGCACCAATGTGGATGGAACTTGAGTGTATTATGCTAAGCGAAATTAGTCAGTCAGAAAAAGACAAATATCATATGATTTCACTCATATGCGGAATTTAAGATAGAAAATAGATGAACATAGGGGAAGGGAGGCAAAATTAAAGAGGGAGACAAACCCTAAGAGACTCTTAAATACAGAGAATAGACTGAGGGTTGCTGGAGAGCTGTTGGGTGGGGGGATGGGCTAAATGGGCAAGAGGCATTAAGGAGGGCACTTGCAGGGCACCTGGGTGGCTCAGTCGGTTAAGCGTCTGACTTCGGCTCAGGTCATGATGACACAGTTCATGGGTCTGAGCCCTGCGTTGGGCTCTGTGCTGACAGCTCAGAGCCCGGAGCCAGCTTCAGATTCTGTATCTCCCTCTCTCTCTGCCCCTCCCCTGCTCATGCTCTCTCTCTCTCTCTCTCTCTCAGAAATAAATAAAACATTTTAAAAAAATTTTTTTAAAAAGGAGACACTTGCTGGGATGAGTACTGAGTGTTATATGTAAGTGATGAATCACTAAATTCTATTCCTGAAATTATTATTATGCTATATGTTAACTTGGATTTAAATTAAAAAAAATAATTTTTAAAAAAGGAAAATAAGCCAATCACAAAAGGACAAATATTGTATGATTCCTCTTACATGAGGTTTCTAGAGCGGTCCAAGATACCGAACAGGAAGCAGAATGGCAGTTACGAGGGCCAGGGGAAAAGGGAGAATAATTTGGAGGTTTAATTTGGGAAGAAGAAGAGGCTTAATTTGGGAAAATGAAGAAGTTCTGGAGGTGGATGGCGGTGAGGGGAGCATAATAATGTGAATGTGGTTAATGCCACAGAAACATACACTTAAAAATGGCTAAAATAGGAAAAAAAAGTTAATATGGTGTATTTGATAGTATATATACTTACCGCCCCCAACGGATGCTATTAAGCAAACAAAGAAGGTGTCTGCATTGTATAAAGAAAGAAAAGTGAGTAAAGAAAAGATGCCGGTCATGCGACATGCAAACGCTACATCATTATTTAATAATATTGCTGTGCTAAAAAGCACAGAACATATAATCAAAGAAAAATATTTAATATTCCTTCCAATGCTGAAATTAGAGTTAAAATTCAGTGTAAAATGCTGATCTACAGTTCAAATCCAGTCCCTACATTCGTAAAAAGCATGTCCAACTCCTCGCAAATATATTAATTTCACAGATGTTTGAGCATAATGACTTTATCACCCATTTACTCATCAGTATACAGCTTTCAGTACCAGGAGCAATATAATGCCTTACCTCACAATGATGGAATTAGATCGACTAATTCCATTAGTCATTCATGGAATAAGAATATGAAGATACCCTAGATTTTACTTTACTAGTCCAAGTTGTCACTTACAGATGATAAAACTGTGGTTCAGAGAGGTTAACTGACTTGCCCAAAGTGGCGCAGCCGTTCAGCAAAAACGTATTACGTGATATTTACATGCAAAGCATAACGGTGTGCACGAGAAGATTTCAAGATCAGTGAGTCTACACCCTCAAGATGTCTACAACTTATTAGTGAGGACAGACCACACACACACACACAAACACGACACAAGACAAGGAGCATTTTAGGCAGCTGAGAGAGTATAAAGTGACCTGGTTCCAAAGAAAGAAGAAGGATTCAAATAGTACAGTTCTTCCCCTGGGGAATGGCTGGCCGCCGGCTGGCGGGGCACACCTCTCCCTCCTTGGTGCTCCTGCAGCGCCCTGTCCCTGTTGCTATTAACTATGTTCACTCTGCAGTGCTTGTTTGCAGGCCTGTTGCAGCACTGGACTGTGGGCTCCCGGAAGTTAGGGTACAACCCGTCTGAAACCGTGGGCTTACGTATCCCCAGGTACGTAATGTTTGGCAAACAGAAGTCACTAAATACAAAATAAATGAACAAACGAGTGAGAGAGTAAATGATAAATGGGTGAGAGGGTGCCCGGATGCGGATATCAGCTGCTGCCTTCAGTCTAATGATGAGCCTGTGGAAGGCAGGCGATTTAAGGTTGAGGACAAGAAGGAGAAGCCGGTGGCACTCCTGCGTTTCCTTAGTGTCTTCACTGCTTTCTTTTCTTTTCTTTTTTAATTTTTTCAGAGAAGGAGAGTGTGAGCAGGGGAGAGGGCAGAGGGAGAGAGACAGAGAATCTTAAACAGGCTCCACGCTCCACTTGGAGTCCAATACGGGGCTTGGTGCCATGACCCTGGGATCGTGACCTGAGCTGAAATAAAGAGTCAGATGCTCAACAGACTGAGCCACCCAGGTGTCTCGCCTTATTTTCTTTTTTAAAAGCCAAACATACAGAACTTGGAGTCACCAAGGTCACCATTTTACTTCAGCAAACTGCACAGGGTCAACTCTACTGGTGAACATCTCTATTCTGCATCTGCCTCCCATCCTTTCTTACTTTCGTGAGAAACAACTTGGCACCAAAGAATGGCCACTTCCTGGCGACCGTCAAATAAATGCGCACACAGTCAGCAGCACTGTGTCCCCGGAGGGCCATCCACCTNTGATCATGTGACTCCCATCTCACCACTGTCCACCCTGTATCCTTTTGGAACATTCCTCTCACCAAATTCTTACACTATTAGTGCTTTCTGTATGACCTAGGTTCCCCACCTCCCAACCCCCACCAGGAAAAGTTAAAAAAAAGTCTGATAAGCTAACNCGGAAGAGCTGTGATCATGTGACTCCCATCTCACCACTGTCCACCCTGTATCCTTTTGGAACATTCCTCTCACCAAATTCTTACACTATTAGTGCTTTCTGTATGACCTAGGTTCCCCACCTCCCAACCCCCACCAGGAAAAGTTAAAAAAAAGTCTGATAAGCTAACATCAAACCTTAGAATAAATTAATTTAAAAAGGGAATTTCTCATTGGAATAGCTTTAATTTTTAAAGAGAAGTACAAGTACATGACATTGAAACCAAAAAATGTATGCATAACGAGGGAATTTTAGGCACTACCACTGCCGGGTAAAGAGATGTTGGCTGTGAGGGAGACGCCTTAAATAAAATCACAGTGGAAATTGCTTACTTCTAAGGAGACAAGAGACTGATCTTACGTGTTTCTACTTTGGAAAACTCACAGTGAATCGGATTTGCCTCTATTTTTCAATTGAGTCAACTTTTCTTTATATATTCTCTGAAACCAAAATTCCAAATCCCTTGTATTTATTTAAAAATTTATATTNAACATTTCTTGGAAAACCCTTCATAAAATTAAACACAGTACTGGCCACTTTTTTCTTTTTATTAGTAGGGTTAATTTGGACAAGAATGAATAAGATCAAATGAAAAGTAGATCTTCTAACTTAAGGCAAACATTTTTTTCCTTAAAACTTTAAATATAGATTCTCAAGTTTCTAGGCCCATCTTAAATAAAAAGATTGATAACCTCTTGGTATTCAACAGCATTAAAAAACCTTAAGAAAATGATCATGTATAATACATTTTCATCTTTAAAATTTGAACAGAAAAATATCACCCAAACGCTACCCTTAAAGAGTCACAAGGGCTTCCTTACCTTAACTGTTCTTCAGAAGTGTCATCTCTGTACCTTTTAGGATAAAATTTTTCTATGACTTGTTTTAGAGTTTGATTTGTTTTGCACTGATTGGTAACATGCCCTGCTGGAGTTGAAAAGGGTCTTTCAAAATCTCCAATCTCTACCTAATTGGAAAGCCAAAAAGAAAAGAAAGGATATTGAAGAGTTTTTTTAAAAATTAGTTTCATTGTTTCTTACCATCCTTTGGAATATACACACCTATTTGTCACGATTGTGTGAGTATGGAACTTATAATCATACATAAGTATTAATAAAATCTAAATTTCATTTGAATTCTAATTTAGAGCAAAATCTGTAATTCAAACATTTCAATTCCATTTCTACATAAACTACTCTTGGTTAATATTGCCATCTAGTAGTATTTGCTAAGGATCACTAATATGATTAGTTATAACAGCATAGGGTAATTTTTTGCTTTTAGGGTGCTATTTTAATTGCTCATAATAAAGCACAATGGAAGCTAGTAATTAAAGACAAAAGAGTTATGAAGCTATGAGAATTCTCAAAAAAGTATTATTTGTAGGATCTCTACTGAATATAATGCATGTAAGAATTACATTCTCATTACTTTCTTCCTAGATTTTCTGCATAAATGGTTCTGTATCCATCCCCTTTTTCTATTATTCTGGGAATAGAGCCCTCTATTTCCCTTTCACCTTGAATGAAAGAATGCTCAATCCTTATCTGTATTAACAGGATACACAGATGCTATTCTCTACCCACCCACCCATCTCTCTATCCACTCATCCACCCATTCGTTCATCCAAACCTATACGGAGTGTCCATTATATGTCAGGCACATAGTAAATGAGGTGATAAAAGGAAAAAAAAAAAACAGTTGAACACAGTTCCTACCCTCAAAGAGTTTATTGTCTAATAGAGGAGACTGAAGTATAAACAAGTTGAGTATAAGCAAGTTGTTTATACTTGCAATGACCCATGTCAAGTGGCTTATATAGGGTACCAAAGAGGGCTCAAGGAGGGAGGTGGAGTGGGGACATGCAGATGCATGTCCTTTTGGTCATTCACATCCTTACCTACAGCACTCCCCGACAAGCAGATGGAAGGTTCCATCCAGACTAGGATGGGTCCCCATCTCAAGGGGCTCTTGTGCCTCCAGGTAAGCTGTTAGCACAACCAGCCTCTGAGGTTCTGACCCCTGTGGCTTTCATTTTCAAGCTCTTAGTCTAACCCATTGCCATCTAAATTCCTTAGCTGAACTTTGCTCTTACAGTGTATTCTACCTTTCCAGGTTCTCCGACCCGGTTTCTTAGTTGTTGGTTCCTTGGCTTGGCCCTGCTATTCAGCTCTCCTCCTTTCCTACCTCCTTCCCTAATTGCCCCACACCAAATACAAGCTGTCCGTCTGCTATTCAAACATACTGAAATCCTTCCCCCAGAGCAAGCTTTTTATTGTCCTCACCTATAACCAGATCATACTCAGCACAGCTACCTGAGAACCTAAGAGCAAGCTCGGTCCCCCAAGGAGATGGCAGTTTGACAAACAATAGTTACAAACATAGGCCATTCAAGGCAACCTTTCTCTTTAGGAAACCCTACAGTGGAATCTCCAAGGTCAGTGTCCCCTCTCTGGCACCTGGCATACTGTGTGGCACAGAATGAGCACATAAATGTTTGCAGGACAACTGAAAATCAACTCAGAGGGCTCCCAATAGGAGTCACATCAACACGATGCCCTCCCAAGACACCGTGCACGATGATTAACGATCCGCTCCAAGAATTTCCTAAGATGGAGAATATCAACAGGGGCCTACAGATACTCAAATCTTCAAGAGAAATAACTTTTCTTCTACAGATCTCAGATTAGCACATTTAAATTTCTTCACAAAGACTATTCTGAGGAAAAGAGATCAGAGATACTATATAATTTTCCCTTCATAGATGGAGAAATTATACTTTTCAGTTAGTAACATGTTCAGAATTTTCTAGGTGGACGTATAGTCTTACCTCTCTACTCATTCCTCAAATTCATCTAAAACATGTTAGAAGTATATGTCTCTAAAATACACTGGAGAATGGACTATGGTAAGGCACTGTGCTAGGTAGATGAATAGGGACAGCCCTTTCCCTCAGGGAGGCTACAGTCAGTGGTGCGAAGCAGAAACAAATGAATAATAATAAACCACTGAGGTAAAGACAGTACCGTGCAGGACGTGACAAAAACCCCAAGAGGGACACTTAACCCACACAGGCAGAATTCAGGAAGGCTTCCTGGAGTAAGTGATACCTCAGGGGAAAAGTAAAGAATAAACTGAGGGGCACCTGGGTGGCTCAGTCAGTTAAGTATATGACTATTGGTTTCGGCACAGGTCATAATCTCGCGGGGATTCTCTCTCTCTCTGCCCCTCCACCGCTTGCCCTCTCTCTCAAAAGCACAAACTTTAAAAAACGGGATACACTGAAATTAACAGGCGAAGGAATGGGGGTATAGATGTACCAGGCAGAGCAGACAAACAAGTAAACAGAAGAGGTAAGAGAAAGTGAGCCGTATGCAAGTCAGGGAATTGTGCAGGGAACCAAAGCTTACATTTTGCTTGAGCATAAAGTTCAAAGCAGAGAATATTAACAGATGACGCTGCAGAGGCAGGCAGAGTGGAGCTCACAAATGTCCTGTGTAAACAAGGGAATGATGGCGAGATCCACTCGGCGGCTAGATCTCCACCTCAATTCCAGAGCTTCCAAACACACCACCTTGGCTCAGCCTCCTGGCCCAGATTGTAAGAAACTGGTGGCCTCCACTTCCTGTCTCTCTTTTGGGATGTTGCCCTCATCATCCAGCCGCCATTCTGCGAGGAAGCTCACACAGCCACATGAAGAAGCCATGTGTCGGTGTTCCCGCTAATGGCCCCAGCACAAGTCCCAAATAACAGCCAGGGCCGGACACCAGACGTGTGACTGAAGCCTGCAGCGGCAGAGTCACAGCCAACCTTGGAGCAAGACCAGCCGTCATCACTCATCCCTGCCTGAACTATCATGTTAAGTGGCTGAGAAAGGCTCATGAGTTCGAAGCCTGCTGCAGGAGAGCAGGTGGGACGTGATGGTGGCCCGACCCACAGCAATGGGGGCCTACATGCAGACGAGGGAAGTGGTGAATGTATCTTAGAGTTACAATGGGCAGGACCTGATCACCGAGTGAAAAGGAGGGCAGTCAGTGATGATTGCTGGACTCGAAGCTTGCATGGGGGGAGCCAGCAGCACAGTGAAGATACAGAAGGTGAAGGAAATGGAGGGAAGACAGTTCGGTTCTTGCTATGCCGAATTTAAGGAGCACATGAGGGAAGAGAAGCAGAGAGCAAAGATTTGGGAACCGGGGCACAGGTGGTAGATAAAGAGATGTCCTGGGGCGGTGTGCACTGTGCAAGGACCACAGACCTGGGGGGACCTAGGCCTTCGTCCCGATGACATATCAGAGAGTTGCCTTCACATTCTTCCTCAATTAGGTTGTGCACAGACTCAGGTGTGGTGGAGACTGGGGGCTGCCTCTTATGACTAGTCTCTCCTTGCTGAGTAATAAAGACCTTGGCTGTAGCCATGCTCCTTGCCAGCCAGCTCAGACCACATTTGCTGGTCTCCCTTGGAGGCTGGCAAGGCCATACGACCCAGTTCTGACCAGGGAGACATAAATGGAAGTGCTCTAGGTAACTTCTGGAAAGTTTCTCAAAGGAGGAAAGGCACGCCCTGCTTCAGCCCTTCCTCCATCCTGATGCCCGGGACACTGATGTGATGTCTGGAGCTCGGCAGGTCTCCAGACCAGGAAGAGGACATGCTAGGGAAAGAAGAATGGAGACCAAGATGAAGCCCATGCCGCTGACGACCCTGTAGAGGGGCCAGATTGCCTGTCTCTCTAGGTGAGAGACAAATAACACTTCTATTTGGATTAAGTCACTATTAATTTCTGCGTGCGTTTATGAAAGTCTGAACTTAATCCTACTGATACAATAGGTAAATAAGAGAAAGTGCGCTAGCCTTTACAAAGACCCATTCCTCTTGGATTACTGGATGATTTCAGCACGGCATCTTGAGCCCTGCGGTTCTGCACTGAACTCCTTTATAAACGCAGAGCCTAGTGGGATACTTTTAAGATAACTAAGAAACTAGGTTGCACAAGAAATATTGTCTCAGTCGACATCACCATGGCTGTCAGCAATTGTAATTATAATGCCTGTAAGTTTTAAGGCGTTAATCATAGCAAAGTGAATAAAGAATTACAAGATATATTGTTTGGCTATATTTAAATCAATGTACAAATTAGGATCTTACCTTTACAAAATATTACTGTACATAACACGGAAGTTACCTGAGCTAACAGAGCTGCCATTTCTAATGCCAGGTCCTTGTTCAGAGGAAAAAGTCCATTTATTATTTGATCATTTGTCTGATACATTAACAGCAACTTTTCTCTATCAGTCTCTCCACCAGCTTGCATTGAGAAATACAGTCTTAAAAAAAGAGGAAATCTTTCGTTACAGGCTATTCTTAAAAGGAAGAAAGGAAAGACAAATCCAGAGGACTGATACAGGGTTATTCTCAGGTAGTTTTCTAAGTGATACAAACTTAGAGCATGATTCTCAATCCTCTCTCTTTCTGTTTCATATTAACACCTTCAGCAAACAGAGGAAAAGCTGCTTTGAGATTGAGGAATGCTTCTGTGCTATTTTTTATACCCTAAAATACCCAATCCTTTACTAAGGAAGGAACTAAGGCACTGAGTGAAATTAAATATACCCTCTCTTGTAAGGAATGCTGAGGTAACCCTTCATTTCAATGGGCTGTATAAAAGCCATTTTCAAAACACTCATAATCTTTCCTAAATACCTTGGAAATATCAGGGAATAGAAAAATGAAGATTTGAATTCAAAATCAACATCAGGGGTGCCTTTGACTGGGTGGCTCAGTCGGTTAAGCATCTGACTTCGGCTCAGGTCACGATCCTGTGGTTCGTGGGTTTGAGTCCCATATTGGGCCCTGTGCTGACAACTTGGAGCCTGGAGTCTGCTTTGGATTCTGTGTCTCCCTCTCCCTCTGCCCCTCCCCCCACTCTTTCTCTCTCTGAAAAATAAACATTAAAAAAATAAAAAATATCAACATCAAGTTGGGGGTGACAGTTTTCTCTGGGGGGGATCCAAAGTATATTATTTGTACATTTTAATGTCTTAACTTTTTTTTTCGTCATCCAGGTAAGCATCTTTAGGAACTCAAACATAGTTTACATGTTGCTATTATTACTTGTTGAAATAGGGGCTGTCTTCTGTTTGCCTAGGAGGACTTCAGCAATTCGGTGACCTTCTTTATTTATTCATTATGGTTAAATTCACTATTCATTATTCATTATTCACTATTCAGGAGACCTCGGGGGGCTCTGACTTCAGGCTGCAGACCCGGCACAGGGTGCTATAAATGCTGTAGATGTAACAACAGTGGGGTGGGTGAGCAATACGCTGTTGTACTTGAACGTCAGCAGGACATCAGAGTGACAGGGAAAGAGAGATTTAGGTCCACAACGTGTTAGGCATGTGCCCAATTAGCTCTAAGTGGATTTTCAGCCCTTTCTTCCCAATACCCTTGAAGGAAAGGACACACTGGCATCAGTTACAGTATCTTTCGCACTAATGATCTCTGTTGGCAGGCACTGAGAGATGGCAGGGAATCTCAGGGGAAGCAGGGTGGGTGTACTCTGAAAAGCTCTTCCTTCCTATGATTTTGATAATTCTTCCCACCCACCACACTTAGGAATCACAGGCCCATGCAGTCATTCAGAGTGGTGTCCGGAAAAAAACAAATCCTAAGCCCTACTCATCTGGGACTATATGATGAGAAACTTAACTCACAGAAGACTATGGCTGGGCAATCGAAACAGATTCTAAATTCAAAATGCTACCAGGGCGTCCGGGTGGCACAGTCAGTTAAGTATCCGACTCTTGATCATGGCTCAGGTCATGATCTCACAGTTCATCAGTTCGAGCCCCACATTGGGTTCTGCACTGATGGTGTGGAGCCTGTTTGGAATTCTATCTCTCCTTCTCTCGGCCCCTTCCCTGCTTGTGCTCTCTCTCTCTCTCTCAAAATAAATAAGTAAACTTAAAGAAAGAGAGAGAGAGAAAAAAATGCTATCAGCAAAGTGATATAAAACAAAAGGGAATCAAGTTTAAGAAGAAAGCCCTCTCTTTTTGGCATAGCTTATTTCCTCCACCTGAAGTCAAGAAGTATGTCTTAACTCGGGTTTAACTAAGGTTCTTAATAAAAGCTTGAATTGATACTATAGGTAGAGGGAAAAAAGGACCAGATGTGCAAACAGGTGCAGGCAAGAAGACCTAAAGTGCATTTTTTATTCTTCCTGGCATGCCCAAAAGACGGATCCTGGAAGGGGAAATGAAGCACTATGAGCAAAAAGGGAAAAGCAATCCCGGGCACATATATAGGAAGACAACGTGTACAATCATTGACTCGAGCCTCTAAAGAAACAGTTTGCGCTCCAGCAACCGTACAGGGACTTGGAGAGAATGCGGAGAGGAACCAAAGTCACAAAAATGATCAAGAGTCAGAAACTCAAATCCGCGGTCTTGGACAGACGAGGTGCCAGGGGAATGTGGGTTCTGTGACAGTCCCCAGAACGACCAGCTTCTAGGCACTCGCTGATCCTAAAGAGGCCTGCAGCAGAGGAAGTGGGCTTCCATCCTGCAGGCAGGGCTGGGTCAGACAGCAGGGGAGTGGCAAATGTCCACCTCCTCGCTTGATACCGGAAGTGGACTGCTGTGGGATGGAAATGTTCAGGACCAGCTCCTCCACCTGGGTCCTGCTTCTGAACGTGGTAGCGCTCTCAGCGCTGCTCGGAACCCCTTTGTTGGCCTCCAGCTGGCTCCGTATTTCACTCCTACGAGCATTTATGTCCTACCGTCATCTGTCTCCTCCTCTTGTTAACTTAGTGAAGGAGCAGCCTGCCTTCCCCTTCCATTTACCTTCCCTTCACTCCTCCGTCCATCATGGTCTCCTGATAACACTACTGAACTGCAGTCTTGACCTCCCACTCCGCCCTTTGCCTGCTGCCTCTATGGCTACCATCTCAAGTCATCTGCTCAGAAAGCACCAATCTGCAAAGGCTGCCTCTACGGTCCCACAATGTCTTGTACAAATGCATGTTATATTCCGCTTGTATACACACGTTATATTCATGGTAAGAGCCAATATTGATGGGCATTTACTGTGTGGCTAGTCCGAGTGCCATACATGTGCCAACATACAGTCCTGCACACAGCCCTAGAGGTAGGTACTCTTTCCATTTCGCATAGAGGGCCTCTGAGGCACAGAGATGGTAAGTGACTTACTCAAGGCCACACAGTAAATGGGAGAGCCGGGATTCCAGCCCAGGCAGATTCTCTCCAGAGGCCCTGTTCTCCACTACTCTGCTCTTCTGTTTCTGTTACAGCATTAATTACACCGCTAAGATTTCATGTCTGTCTCTCCCTACAAACTGTAAGCTTCTTTTTTTTTTTAAATTTTTATTTCTTTCTGAGAGAGAGAGAGAGGGGGAGAGAGAGAGGGAGAGAGAGAGAGAGAGAGAGAGAGAGAGAGATACAGAATCTGAAGCAGCCTCCAGGCTCTGAGCTAGCTGTCAGCACAGAGCCCAACGTGGGGCTCGAACCCACGAACCATGAGATCATGACCTGAGCCGAAGTCGGACGTTTAACCGACTAAGCCACTCAGGCGCCCCACAAAGTGTAAGCTTCTAAAGGGTAGGGGGATTCTATTCGCCTTTGGACCCCCAGGGCTCCCACAAGGCCTGGCACTGGCACCCACTGAAGAGACGTTTACTGCACGAATGGGCAAATGAGTGGCAGTGAGAATTGCCAAACATGGGAATTATTTGCCAGAAAAGCCGGAAAAATCCCCTTCTGTGGTCGGGGCAGTGTCCTCACCTGTGAGATGGAGATAATAGTGATACCGTCTCAGCGGTGTCCTGAGGATTCCATGAGAGATGGAAACAAGGAGCTCAGCACCAGGCCTGGTGTGTGGTAAGTGGTCACTAAATGTTGGTTATTCTTATTACTATCACTATGATTATTATTAGGGTTCTTCTCTAGAGATCTTTAGAATCACAAGAATCTCTGCATTCTGGAATTGTTTTGTTTTGTTTCAAAAAACTTTTATCATCTTTATTTTTGAGAGAGAGCGAGAGAGACAGAGGGGGAGGAGGGGGGGGCAGAGAGAGAGGGAGACACAGAGTCTGAAGCAGGCTCCAGGCTCCGAGCTGTCAGCACAGAGCTCGATGCGGGGTTTGAACTCATGAACTGCAAGATCATGACCTGAACCGAAATTGGACACTAAACCGACTGAGCCACCCAAGCACCCTTGTTTTGTTTTGCTTTTGCTTTTGCTTTTGCTTTCAGTACAACAGCCTTTACAGTTTGCAACGGGAAGTGGGAGAGGACCGGACACGGGACACGATGTCTCTGGCACCAGGGACAGTTTTCAAAGACCTATTCTGTCTCTGTCCCCCCAAAAAAGCCACTCTGGAAATGTTTCAGCGTGAACACGGCTGGAAGAAATAGGATAAATTAGATGGTCTGTCAAGATGTCTCTTGGCTTAATAGGCAATGGGTACAGGTGCTAAAGGCTGCAGAGACGAGAATATTTGCCTATGCTCCAGAAAGTAAGAATTAAAAAGCAGTAATGAGGGGCACCTGGGTGGCTTAGTCGGTTAAGCGTCCGACTCTCGCTTAGGTCATGATCTCGCGGTTCGTGGGTTCGGGCCCCACGTCGGGCTCTGTGCTGACTGCCAGCTCAGCGCCTGGAGCCTGTTTCAGAGTCTGTGTCTCCCTCTCTCTCTGACCCTCCCCTGCTCACGCTGTCTCTCTCTCTCTCTCTCTCTTTCTCTCCTAGAAATAAATAAAATATTTAAAAAAAATAAAAAATAAAAAAATAAAAAGCAGTATTGAAAATAATCTTCTTAAAAATTGTTTCTTTACTTATTTATTTTGGGAGAGAGAGTGCGCTAGGGTGAGCAGGGGAGGGGCAGAGAGGGAGGGAGGGAGAGAAGCCCAAGCAGGCTCCATGCTGTCAGTGCAGAGCCTGACATGCGGCTCCATCCCATGAACCGTGAGATCATGACCTCAGCAGAAATCAAGAGTCAGACGCTTAACCGACGGAGCCACCCAAACGCCTCTGAAAATAATCTTTTATTTCATAAAGTGGGGTAGGAAGAGTTGCTGTCTTTAGGGAAGGACCCTTGCCGCAGTTTCAGTTTGTTAAAAACATGTCCTGACTTATGCAGTTTCAAATACACAATAAGAAAGCAAGTTAAATAAGCAGTGTAAGCACAAATAGAATTCAAACGTTAGTTTCCAAAGGGTTGTCTGTGAGAATAAGTTCAAACGCTATTAATTAGATCTTTAACTTCTGAATGTAAATAATTAAAATTCCACAACTTGCTCAATATAAATACAAATTCCATGATCGAGAGCGAGTGTCTAGTTTCGCTTGTTACAGCACTGCTTGACAGATGAAGAAGTGAGTCCTTGGGTGCATGATAGGTCACAGCCAGTCCCCCTTCCAACTGTGTCACTGGAAATTAGGGCTCATTGTCTAAGCTATTTATACACATATGCAAAGCGCAACCACATTCAGAAACGCGGTACTTTCTCATAGCTGTGGCTAACCAGCCACTTCAGACTTCTGTTAAAAATTAAACCTTTTGGTTGAATTGCCTTTTTTTCTGATGTCAAAGATATTGTCACGGGACTTTTTTTTTTCTTGACAAGGCAATCTTTATTATGTATGATTCACAGCTCTCTTTGTCCTTCTTAGTGCCATTTGCTAGCCTTGGATTATTATTCTTATCTCTGTTTCGGACTAGCTTTTTGCATTGCATCCAAATGTAATTTGGGTTCCAACCGTAGCTATCACAGACAGAATTCGTATGTGTTAAGCATTCATAAGGCATACATTATTAGGAATAGTCTTAGACACGGATATGATCCCATTAAGTTCCAATAAAACCGGATGAGAATTCCTGAACCTCTCTCCATGAAGATACGTGGCAGGTCAGGTCCAGGAACTGGCTCTCTTCAACAAAAGGTAAGATTAAGAGACAGAGCAGCAATGGGGACCTCCGGGGGCTTCTCGAAAGTGGGCATGCGTAAGAATCGCCTGGAGAAACGCTAAATCAGACTCCGTATGTCCACAGATTCTGCTTGACTCAGTAGGTCTATAGTGGTGTTTAATAATTTGCATTTCTTTTCTTTTTTAAGTTTATTTATTTATTTTGATGCGGAGGGGAGCAGAGAGGGGGAAAGAGAGAGAGAGAAAATCATCAGCAGGCTCCACACCATCAGCGGGGAGCCTGACGTGGGTCTCACACCCACGAACTGTGAGATCATGACCTGAGCCAGAATCAAGAGTCAGACACTTCACCAACTGAGGCACCCAGGAGCCCCAATAATTTGCATTTCTAACATGTTCCCATGGGATCCTGAAGTTGCAAGTCCAGGGCCATCTCTTTGAGAACAACTTGCTCCAGCAAATCACAGGACTCAAACAAAATCATCGGGAAGGTCCGAGTCTTCCAGCCTGCTATTCTTGCCAGGCACCAAAGGACCACAGATAAAGGCTACCGTCAGTAGAAATGGGCGCCTCCAGGAGTAAAGCCTATTAGTTTCCATTAGCTAAGTAATCCTGCTTATCTCCAAGAAGTAGGATTTTAAAACCTTAGATATCAAAGCTTAACAGTCACCTTGTATCTCAGAACTTGTGCAAATTACCATAGGTCATGAGCCCCTGAACAGAGACGCTCCAATGGCTCATAACTACCATTTATTCAGATCAAAGGAATCCATTCAAATAGTGGGGGGGCCTTTTGTGGCTGACTGTAGGAAAGGAGTCCTCAACAGGAATGTGCCACCTTTATTTAACCGTTCCCCTAATAAGAGACATGTAAGTCCCTTCCAACACTTATTTTTCACTGTTATAAAATACATGGCTAGGGAGATACTGAGGTACAACTGGCATACTCTCATTCATGCATATGGCTATTTCTGTGGGACAGATCATTAGAAAAAGAAATTCCAAATTGGATCAAAGGCTATCACGTTCTTTACGTATACAGCGTCTTTACTTCTTACATTCCAGTTTTAGGCCCATGACCATCTTTCAAAAATCTCTGGGAGAAGTAACGACTACACGAGCAATGCCACCAGTAATTCTTTCATTCTAGTATTTTAGATTCCTTATTTCATGGAGTGTAAGATCCAAATAAAATCATCGCAATACCTTTTCATTTTTTTTGTACAGCTAATGTTACCTGGTCAGTGACCACTGTTTACTAAGTACTACCTTCTGCTCGTACATGGAAGAAAAGAAGATATTTAAAAAAAAAAAAAAAAAAGGAAAGAAAATCTAGTTTCTGATCATGTGCCAAAGTACATTAAAATTGTATCTGTTGGGGGCGCCTGGGTGGCTCAGTCGGTTACGCGTCCAACTCTTTTTTTTTTTTTTAAATGTTTTATTTGTTTCTAGGAGAGAGAGAGAGAGAGACAGCGTGAGCGGGGTGGGGGGGGGTCAGAGAGAGAGGGAGTCACAGACTGAAACAGGCTCCAGGCTCTGAGCTGGCAGTCAGCACAGAGCCTGACGCGGGGCTCGAACCCACGAACCCCGAGATCATGACCTAAGTGAAAGTCGGACGCTTAACCGACTAAGCCACCCAGGCGCCCCAGTTACGCGTCCAACTCTTGATCTCAGCTCAGGTCACGATCTCACGGTTGGTGAGTTTGAGCCCCACATGGGGCTCTGTGCTGACGGTGCAGAGTCTGCTTGGGATTTTCTCTCTCTCCCTCTCTCTCTGCCCCTCCCCTGCTAGCTCTCGCTCTCAAAATAAATAAATAAACTTAGAAAAAAATTGTATCTGTCAGGAAGATACGTGCTCCAGGCTCACTGGTTTTTTCCCAATTCCTGAAACGCTCTGAGCAGCGTTCCCTCTACAGGCTTTGGAACATCCTTTTCTACTCATTTCCTCGCTGCCGCTTCCAGCCCCCTCGTGACCCTGGCACAAGTGTCATTTCCTCAAAGATGCCTCCCGATGCCTCCAGTCTAGGTCAGACTTCTTCCTATGTGCTTACAGGACCACATTCATTTCTTTCAGAGAACTTAATGGGTAATTATGTATTCCTGAGAGTTACTGTGTGATTAACAAGACTGTAAATTCACAAGATCAGGGTACCATTTTACCCAGAGCATCTAGCCGAGTGCCTGGTTTATAGGTGAAGCTCAGTAATTACGGAGAGAAAAAGAATCTGAAAGAATGAGCATAAATGCATATGAATATGTGACTTCTTAAAAGACTTGAGTAAACAGAAATATTTCTTCTTTAAAAAGTTTTTAAAGTTTTATGTATTTAAATAATCGCTATACCCAACATGAGACTTGAACTCATGACCTCGAGATCAAGAGTCGCACGCTCTTCTGACTGAGACAGCCAGGTGCCCCAGAAGTATTTCTTCTCACTACAGATCTTCAGTAGGGTATTTGACTATTTAGTCTTTATGAGAAAATATATGGTTAAAGAAATTTTTGGAAGTGAAAAAAAATCACCCTGTACCAACCACCCTAAGAGAGAAGCTATTCTTTCTCAGAGTTTTTTTTTCTAATCTTTGTCCAAATGCATATTTTTATAAAATATAGCCCTTCATGACATGAAGAGACTAGAGCTAGAAACAAAATTTTATGTGATAGTTTCTTCTCAGAGTGGGGCGCCTGGGTGGCTCAGTCAGTTAACTGTCCAACTTCGGCTCAGGTCATGATCTCAGGGTTCATGGGTTCGAGCCCCGCGTCAGACTCTGTGCTGACAGCTCAGAGCCTGAAACCTGCTTCAGTTCTGTGTCTCCCTCTCTCTGTGCCCCTCCCCTACTCATGCTCTGTCTCTCTCTGTCTCAAAAATAAATAAACTATTAAAAAAAAAAGTAGAGTCTCCTTTTACAGAAAAACAAACACACACATAAATATTGTAACTTGCAAGGCTACTCAACAGAAAACCATAGCGCATGATGAGAGCATAACGGTACACCCGTACTTTGGTGTTTGAATATGGCATTACACACCTGTTTTTATAAGTTAGACGAACAGTTCTCGTACCTTCCCATTTCCCAGGCTGCTGTTCTTTGGAAGCCTGTTCCCACTTAGAAATAATGTCACAAATCTAGAAGGGAAGAGGAAAATGGAGATTTGTAGCCGTTTTCAAATCAGCATTTTTGGAAGACAAGCATGTCTGCAGGCTGAAAATTTTCCAGTGACTATCATCAAACCAAATGGACCGAAACCTTTTGTTTTAAGCTTCTGGGTACCCTCGGTTTTGGATTTAATTATAGCTTGCTCTTTGGTCCACTTACCCTTTTGGACACCCATTAACTCTGAACTGTAGCAATGAATATCTTACTCAAAAAGGAATCTTAATGAAAGACTGCATGAGAAACAAGAAGATTCCAGGAATTATTTCATAACTTAATCACTGAAGAAGCAACTTTTCCACCTTCTGAGTTTATAAGGACTGGAATTACTGAAGTTATCTCAAAGAAACTTGAAATATAGTCTTTAGATTCTTTGATTGGGAAAGAATAAAAATTCTTCAGGAACCAAATAAATATTTGCTTGTTATTTAACAGGTCACTTAGAGAATTATAAATAAGTCTTCAAAACTATGTGATAGGCAGTTATTCAGCAAACCCCCCACTGTTTACTCAGCTCAAGTCAACCAAAACTACTAGCTTATCTTCTTGACTAATTATTAACAGCAGTGCTCTAGAAATGTGTGTCTCAAAATTTACATTTGAATTTGCTGAACTAAATAGGATGTAGCTGGAGCTGAAGAGAAAATGACATTCACTTATCTAGATCTCTCAATATGTAGCCACATATGCAGGCAGGCAGGGGTGGGAGGCAGGTAGCACACCTACTAACCAAGATTCCTAATGAACTTCATAGAAGTGTGACCTTCATAAGTATGAACTTCAATAGTATTCTGTGGAACCCCTTCAAGCCCCAACAGGTTGATCTGCAAGTGAAGCTGGGCTTTGATAGTTTGATGAAAGAACTTCATATCCTCAAAACTTCTGGGAAGCTATTACTTATGGTCTATTTCTTCTCCTATTCTGCTCCAATTCTTTCATCTTCAAATCACAGGAACACCTTCACCCCGTAACAAGGCACTTATTCCCAAGAGCAATCGAGGACCCTGTCAAGTAGGGAAAGGGGCCAGACCCAGTTCTAGCTGTGTGATCTGGGGTAAATCATTTTCTCCGCTTGGGATTCAGCTTCCTCGTTTGCAAAATAAGTGGGGCTAATTCCTATCAGGTTCCTTACAGTTCCATGTTCTCTACTTCTAACTGTTGTCTTTGCTAGATGGAAACTTTAGTAGTGTCATTTTACTATGACCTAGAAAAGATTTTTTAAAAGTCTTCCAATATTCTATCTTTGTTCATGATTTTCCTTATGTCTGGAATTCCTTCTTTATATCTGTAGGTCCGTTTTCTACACATCCTTCAAAGTCCAGTTCAGCTCTTCCTTATTTTCTAGTGCTGACCGTAATCTCTCCGTCTGTGGAACATTCACAGCGCTCTTAAAATGTGTATCATTTTCAATTCAAGTTTAAGGTTATTAGTGTATAAGGTTGTTCTTCCCCAAGCAAATTATAAGTTCACTGTGGACAGCGACTGATTCTGGTCCTTCTTTGGACTCCCCACAGGGTCCAGCCCAGCTCCTCTGACAGCATAAATAAAAAACTACTTTGTGAATGAATACAATAAAAAGCTATTTTATTAGAGCTTCCATACATCCACTCTTATTACCTTATTGGTCAGGAAATTGTTGCTATTGTTAATCTTTCTTCTGTCTTAACATGGAATATACGTGCGTGTGCAGATTGTGTATCAAGAATTCTATGACTTCAACAAAGTGCTGAAACCTTTTTTTTTTAATTGGGAAGATTAGATTACTAGAATTTTTAAAAATCTGTTGAACTAAGCTTTTTGCAATAGCAAAAAGTAGCCTCTTTGCCGTTTGCGGGGTCTGCCTTCTTAAAAGGAGTTGGCTTTACCTTAATGTTTCCTTGAAGACAATGCTCCACATCCCTGCCAGAAGGATCATCTGTGAATAACGCAAAGCCAGACTGTGTTGGCTTTCTCATTCCTGTGTCCTGGTTCAAAGTATTCAAAAACTCTTCCACTGTGGTGGATGCATCAAAGCCAACTACCTAAGCAGGAATAACAACATTGTTCTCTTAATAAAAGCAACTATGTACTTTTCAAACTTAAATTTCAAAGAGGAGTTAAGGGAGAAACAGGCTATATTTGATGCATGATTAATGATAACGTATATTTATCTAGGTGCTTAAACTCCCTCCACACCAAAGCTCTGCTGGAGAAAATTAATGTCATCTTAATTGCTAGCTTGCTGTAAGAATTTAGAAATCCTGGCTTCAGCCAACAGACATGAATTCAAAATACAAAGATCATTTGACAGCTATAAACATCTTGCAGAGGTATCATGCCTACCTATTAAAAGCAAACGAAGAACTACAGCACAATATGAAATTTTTAGGCAAATGGAAAAAAATATAAAAAAATGCACTAAAACAGTCACAGGGATGTAAGCAGAGCACAAGAAATTTGGTCAATATTCTTGTAATAACTTTGTATGGTGACAGATAGTAACAAGACTTATCTTTGTTATCATTTAGGGATGTATATAAATGTCAAATCGCCCTGTTGTACCCCTGACAGAATTAACACTGTGTGTCAACTGCACTTTAATTAAAAATGAATAAATAGAGAAAAATAAATAATGTTTGTCTCTTTTATATGCAGTGAATTCCATGATAAAAAAGCTCTGGCTAAAACACTAACTGCCAGCTTCGGAACATGTTTGCTTCAGGTCAACATCTGTACCTGAGAGCTATAAGAGCCGGGAGGAGTTTTCCCACACAATTCCTGAGATTTGGAGACTTTAAAAAGACCAAACTTGTACACACCCACTGTCAGTAATTATTTTCTTATCCAGCAAGTGCACTGGTAGGGAAAGGCGTCAACCAAAGTAGTTATGATTTTCTCCATGAGAATTAGAAGGGCCGTAAAGCTCCTCCCTTATTTGGCTCTGTGTGGATTTTCGTTCGAATCCTTCTTAGCATAACTGTTTCAAAACTCAGCTGTTCTGAAAGAAGACGTAATATATTTGCCCATTTATGGTCACTGCCAGCTGTTGACAAAGGTAGGCAGACAGTCTCACTTCCCTGTTCCACAGAGGACACACGCAGGATTCAAGATCAGGCAAGCATGCTTTCATCAGGGCAGAGAGCATAGCCCACCTGATATATCCCATTCATGAAGTGCACGGGGATGCTGAAGGGCAAAGAGTGATGATAAGGGTTTCGAAGAAGGGTTGAAAGAATTTCCATTCTTGAGGGTCTTGCTTCTCGGTCTCCATTTTGTTGTGTTCTTTCTACACACCGCTGGCAGTAAATGGCATATTTTCCAAATTCTGTCCTATAATATACAAGTTAAGATAAAGCCTAGGAATAAATTTAAGACAACCTAATACATTAGGTTGGTGTAAGTTACAATGTATTCTGCTAATTTTGACTGTGATTTTTCTTTTTGAGTGATAATGTTAAATGTTACAACTTTTCTCAAATTCTCGTTTCTTTACTTTTGCAACTGACTGAATCCAACTTCCCCACGAAGCATTTTCCCTCTTTACTGTATTATTATCACTACAAAATGAATTTAAAGTTAGCAGTCATTATACAGTCAATAGACTAATTATATTAACAAATACAAAGGAAATAATTGTATAAAAATAGTATAGGATAACTTAGGAAACACATGATGGAGTAGAGTTCTCTTTTGAGGAACAGAGAGGTTAGTGCTTGACTGCTAAACAAGGTAAGAAAATATCTCCAAACAAACAAATACATGTATTTTCCTTCTTTACCCTATAAAACATGCACTTCTTAAAACATTTTAAGCATTAAACGAAACCACTGGTGTAAATAAATACAAATGCTAGAGATTTTATTTGCCCTCATTTGTTACATATAATTTTTTATAAAAGCAGACTGATAATACCTCCAAATGTGTTTGTATTGTGAAATGCCTTCTAGGCAGACTTTAAAATATCACCCTTTAGGGGCGCCTGGCTGGTTCAGTTGGTAGCGTGTGCTACTCTTGATCTCAGAGTTGTGAATTTGAGGCCTAAGCTTGGCCTACCCATTACTTAAAAAAAAATCTTTAAAATGTCACCCTTTGTCCAGGGTCTCTTCAGTGACTGCAACTAAAATCACATGGCATTGGGGTACCTGGCTGGCTCAGCTGGGAGAGCATGGGATTCTGGATCTTGGGGTCACTAGTTTAAGCCCCATGTTGGGTGTGGAGATTACTTAAAAACAAATAAACTCAGGGCGCCTGGGTGGCTCAGTTGATTGAGCGTCCGACTTCAGCTCAGGTCATGATCTCATGGTTTAGTGGGTTTGAACCCTGCGTCGGGCTCTGTGCTGACAGCTTGGAGCCTGGAGCCTGCTTCAGATTCTGTGTTTCCCCCCCCCCTCTCTGTCCCTCCCCCACTCATGCTCTGTCTCTCTCTGCCTCTCAAAATTAAATAATAAAAAAGAGTTAAAAAAACAAACTAACAAATAAATAAAGTCACATGACTTTGATTACAGTCTCCAAAATATAATATGAATTGGGGAATACATTCCCACTATTTGCGGTTTGTTTTGTCTCATTGTGTTTGTTTTAGACCCAGAGTCTATTTAAGCAACCTAATGTGAACCTACTGCACAAAATGATCCCGATGACCCTTGGCTGGGTGCCCTGGGTCTCACTGTAAGAAAGCCATTCTGATAGTTGGATTTTAAATGTCTTTTCAAAAGGAGTAAAAATTCTGAAGCAATTCAAATACACACAAGTATTAAAGGAAGGAAGGCCATCGGGGAAATTTCCCTACATGAAAGAATTCAATGTAGAGATGGGACGCCTGGGTGGCTCTGTTAAGCGTCTGATTTCAGATCAGGCCATGATCGCACACTTTATGAGCTCAGGCCCCACATCGGGCTCTGTGCTGACCGTTCAGAGCCTGGAGCCTGCTTCCGATGCTGTCCCCCTCGCTCTCTGCCCACCGCCCCCACCTGAGTTCTGTGTCTTTCAAAAATAAATAAACATTAAAAAAAAAAATTCAATGTAGAGAAAAGTAGCCATAGGGAAAATGAAGGAAACAAAACAGTTGTTTCTATGGAATGAGCACCCACTAATGCTAAGTCGTTCATCCCTGAAAAGTACATAGACTTTTCAGTTAAAAATTATTCTTTGTCAGTTTTTCAAGCTCTTATTGCAATCTTCTGTAGGAGATTTAACATAACAAAGGAAGTATTTGTCAAGCCTCACATGAGTGATAACCAAGGGCTTCCTGTACCCACATTTGTTTCACGGGCTTTCCCACGAAGGTACCCGGCAAGTTACTAAATACTTATGACTTATTGTAGACTTTCAGAGACCACATAAACGGTTCAGCTGGCTAGTTTTCTGCACACCTGGAATCTGCATTCCTCTTTAGGTGGAGCCTGAGGAGCCACAGGAAAGGATGATGGGGAAGGAAGAGCCCAACACAGAGAGCCAAGAGCTGCCAGCCCTGGGCAAAGAGAAGCACCATAGGTTAGACACCACCTGGCAGTCAGAGATCCAAGTGAGAACCAGTGTGACTGACAGAGGGTATGAGGAAAGGAGGATGATGGTCCTTCTTGGTCCCCAAATGTTTGTTTTTTCTTCCACATCGACATTATCTGCTTAGAGCGTTTATAATACATAAAAACACAAAACCTCCACATTCCATAATCCATCTAAGTCGTATACTCTATTGAGTCCACAACTGAGGTACCAAAGGTCATGTAGATGCGGCAGTCCTTTTTGACATCATACTCAAAGATTAGGGTCATGGTTCCTTTTTTGTTCATTTATGTATTTACTCATTCACCGAAACATAGTAATGGCTGTGAGGAAAGACAGACTGGAAAACAGTAAAAACTCATATACCCCCAACCAAAACCAATCTACTCACACATACATGCATATATATAGAGATGGGGCAAGTATAAAAATATTAGCAGATGTTATCTTTTTATACTAGGATTGTATTTCACTTTGTTCTTCTGTTTTGTATTCTTTTTTCCCCTTTATTATTTTTGATTAAGTGTATCTTCAATCATTTTGTAAATATTATATAAAAAAGAAGGAAGGGGAAAAAGGTGCTGTACCTGTTCTTGAGTTACCCACAGTCTAGGAATAGACGTTCTGTATCTTACAATAATTTACAATATAACATGGTTAATACCATGTCATAATTTTTTTAAGTATAACCAATGGAGGGAATGACTAACTGCTGAGGGAGTCAGGGAAGAATTCACAGGAGAGATGTTGCCTGAGCTGACTGTAAAGTTTACAGGGCGGGAAGAGAGAAGGGGGGTCCAGGTCATAGGAAAACTGGCAGGTTCAAGGTGAAGGATATGTAAAGGCACAGAGTGTCTGAAGAATGGGGTCCATTTATCTTTTCAGTGTATGCTGGATCCAGGATGCATAAAATGAAGTGGAGAAAGAGGAGCTGGATTATGAAGGGCCCTCAATGTACATGAAGTTTAAACTTCCAACCCGGCTCATGCACAGGCCTCCGAGGCTGGGGAAAGGCCCTATGGAGTGTGTTTACATGATCCTATGTTCTTTTAAAATGTGTGAAAGTAAAATTAAAAAAAAAAACACACTAGTAATAGTATAAGCTTAATCTGTATAAGCTTCAGGTCCCATTAAACCTGGATGTCCTGAGAGTACTACTGGCTAGGGTAAGAAATTTCTGTTTTATCCTGCAGTTAATAGGGGGTCCATAAGCGAAGATTACAACAGGCATTCGTGGAAGAGTAAACATCAGTGACCAAAAGCCACCTGAAAATATATGCAGCTGCACTAATAGTTAAGGAAATATACCCTAAATCAACAGTGAAATACCACTCTTTACCTGGGAAGAATTTAAAAGAAGAATTACGCTGAACATTGTTAGAGATAACATGGAAATTCTAGAAATGGATTCAAAGAAATTCGGTGGACTTGTACACAGGGGTTAGGTTCAAAGTTGTCTACTGTAGGGGTATGTGTAATAAGCAAAATGATTGGAGAAACCCAAATGTGTAGTAATTGATATCAACGCACCATTAATGGTTTTGAAGAATGCTGAAGGATATCAGGGAAAGGATTACGTTCCACAGTTTTACAAAAGTAGTATGCACGCTGCAACTTTAGTAATGTGAACAACTAAGTGTGCATATGAACATATAAATAAACTGAAAGAATATACATCAAACTATTAATAGCTACTTTTCTTTTTCGTCCATTTTGTATTTTCCACATGTCTATATTGAACATGTATCATTCTTACAGCGAGGAAGACATCATTTTAAATTGCATGTGTGTGCATCAATATATACCTGCAGTGGTCCTGGTTGATTCTGTGGCTGTCTCCGTCTTGTCTGTTTAATGAGCTGACAGCAAATTTCATTCTGTAGCTCAGGATGTGTCAGGCAGATCTGCAAAGCGCTCTGGGCTAGAGATATATGGTAATCAATTGCAGGGGAGTCAACGGCTGCATTTATAAAAAGCTGGCATGTCTGAATGTAACAAACAAAAAAAAAGACATATTCAAGGTGAGAAATGATTAGGTTTATTCTGCATGAATTATATAGATTCTTTTCAATTTTAGTTTACATTTATCTATTTTTGAGAGACAGAGCACAAGTGAGGGAGGGCCAGAGAGAGAAGGAGACACAGAATCTGAAGCAGGCTCCAGGCTCCGAGCTGTTAGCAGAGTTCGACGCCGGGCTCAAACTCACAATCTGTGAGATCATGACCTCAGCCAAAGTCGGACACTGAACCAGCTGAGCCACCAGGAGCCCATATTGATTCTCTTCATAGCAACAGTTTTTGTTTAAAAGGATGGAATGAGATATATTATGATAACACTAACAAAATAAAGCTGGAGTGGCAGCATGAATATCGAAGTAAGAAAAAAAAAGCAAAAAAAAAAAACCACAGAAACAAATCAGACAAAGCAGAATTCGGAGCAAGGAATTCTGTCAGAGATAAAGAGGGTCATTTTATAATGATAATGGGGTCAGTTCTGCTAGAGGACATAACAGTCTTAAACATTTACGTACTTAATAACACAGCTTCCACACATACAGAGCAAAACCTAATAGGATTGCAAGAGGAAGCAGACAAATCCACAATTACAGTTGGAGATTTCAATATTCCTTTCTTAATAAATGAGAGAACAGTGGATAGAAAATCATTAAGGATTTAGAAAATTTGAACGCTATTAACCAACTTGACCTAATTGACGTTTATAGAAAATTCCACCCAAAAGCAGAATATGCATTTATTTTTTTTTTTAATTTTTTAAAAATATTTTTATTTATTTCTAGGAGAGAGAGAAACAGCGTGAGCAGGGGAGGGTCAGAGAGAGAGGGAGTCACAGACTGAAACAGGCTCCAGGCTCTGAGCTGGCAGTCAGCACAGAGCCTGACGCGGGGCTCAAACCCACGAACCGCAAGATCATGACCTAAGCGAAAGTCGGATGCTTAACCGACTAAGCCACCCAGGCGCCCCTGCATTCATTTAAAAAGTATACAGAACATTAATCATCTGTCATCCACCAGACTGTAAACTTCATATGAACAGTGACTGCCTTATTTATCTTTGTATTATCTTCACAGCATAGAGTGACACAGTAAATGTTTAATCAATTAATGCATTGAAAATCTGATTAAATAAACATAATACATATTGAGAAGGGTTAAAGGGAAGTGTTCATAAACACCAATGGTTGGCTTTAGCTACTGTGTTGTTATATAGTAGGTAGCCTTTGCCTCTTCTGAGAACAGAATATAATCAAATAAATTTACTCTCTAGTCTAAAGNCTACTCCAGCTTTCTTTTGACTTCCAGTAGCATGATATATATTTCTCCATCCTCTTACTTTTAATATGAAGGTATCTTCCAACATAAGAAGTAAAAGAAAAAATGAGAATTGGGGCAGTTTTCTTCCTTTTCTATGCTTTGGGACAGTTTAAACAGGATTGACATGATCTATTCTGGAAAATTTATCTATTTAAATTTCATTCTCCATTCAATTTGGACCATTTATACGTTGTTATGAAGTTCATTACTTCATCCAGACTTTCAAACATATTTGTATGGAGTCTTTCTTCCTTGGAGTATTTGTGTATTCTACAGAAGGATATGTCTATTTTTTTAATTTGAGAGAGAGAGAATGAGTGGGGGAGAGGGGCATAGGGAGAGAGAGAGAGAGAAAGACTCTTAACAGGCTCCACACTGAGTGTGGAGCCCTACACGGGGCTCGATTCCACAACTCTAGGATCATGACCTGAGCTGAAATCAAGTATCAGACGCTCAACTGACTGAGCCACCTACGAGGTCCTACAGGAGGATTAAAATGTTCCAGAGGCACGGGGGTGGCTCAGTCTTTTAAGTGATTGACTCAGTTTTGGCTCAGGTCATGATCTCACACTTGTGAGATCGAGCCCCACATCAGGGTCCATGCTTACAGCATGGAGACTGCTTGGAATTCTCTCTCACTCTCCTTCTACCTCTCCCCAGCTCACGCACGTATGCACGCTTTCTCTCTCTCAAAATAAATAAACTTAAAAAAATAAATAAACAAAACATTCTATTACAGTAATTTTAAAACATGAGCAAAAGAGAATAGTATAATTCCCTTCTACCTTTTTTCTGGAGTATCTTAATGTACATCATTTTATTTTATCAATTAATACTTCAGAATAGAGGTGTCTAGGTAGCTCATTTGGTTAAACATCTGACTCTGGAGTTCAGCTCAAGTCATGATCTCATGGGTTTGTGAGTTCAACCCCCAACTTGGGTTCTGAGTTGGCAGCATGGAGCCTGCTTGAGATTCTCTCTCTCTCACTTTCTCTCTGCCCCTCCCCTGCTCATACTCTCTTGCTCTCAAAATAAACAAATAAACTTAAAAAATACTTTAATATAGATCTCCAGTTGATAAAGCCTTCTTTCCCATAATCACCATGTCATATCATACCCCCCAAATTAATAATAATTTTGTTATGTAACAAACACAATTTTTTTTGAGGTGGGAGGAATGTAGGCAAGAAGAAGTTAAGACAAAAATTAAGACCTTAAGAAACCAGGGCAAAATGAAATACCAAGGTCCTGATATAGAATCAAGACCAGAATCTACAAAGGTGCATGAGATTCTGAGACTGGAGGAAAGGAGAAGAAAATAAATTAAAGAATGTCTGTTAAGGGAGCACCTGGGTGGCTCAGTCAGTTACGTGTCTGACTTCAGCTCACGTCATGATCTCACGGTCCATGAATTCAAGTCCTGCGCTGGGCTCTGTGCTGACAGCTCAGAACCTAGAGTCTACTTCAGATTCTGTCTCCCTTTCTCTCTGTCCCTCCCCTGCTCATGCTCTGTCCCTCTCTCTAAAAAATAAATAAGCATTAAAAATTTTTTAAAAATTCTGTGAGGGAGAGATATTTGAGGTGTTCATGTTTGATGCCCTCTAATCTTTTCAATGAAATAGAAGTTTGTTGTGAAGAACATTATTGAGTAGGGCATTGGAAGGTGTGCGTGTGACAAAAGACAAGCAAAAGAGGGAGTCAGCCCTGAGGGCAAAGACTGTGGATTTATATTGGCTCTAGTTTACACATGGCTGGTTGATGTTTTCTAGTCATGTGCACATGATCAGTGTGGAAGTGGACAGACACCAGCAATGATCTATATTGGGGTCTGGCTGAAGAATGCAGGGAATCATGGGTCCCAAAGAACTATAAGTATTAATGAGAGCCATTCAGACTGGATAAAGAAGAAAAGCCAAGAGATGGTTCCCATGCTCTCCTTTGATGTCAAAGAGAATAAATGGCTCAAAACAAAGGTCTTAGGATTAAACAGGGAAGAACAAGAAACTAAGAGAGCTCATAGGCTAGGAGATTATGGTTATAGAAAGAGATATTAGAATTGAAGCTTTTAGAAGTAGTGTACTTGTAAGGAATGGTGGGGTCAGAGAATGGGAAGATGAAGGTGACTACAGGTGAAGCTTACTGGCATTAAGAAGGTCAGGAATCTTAAGACCATGGCATTGGTGAGTAAAGTGAAAATGAAGTCATCCAACATCCTTAAAGAAATTGAAGAGTTACCAGAAAGTGAGTGAGAGATGAGGAGATAAAGAGTGATATAGTTGAAGGGCAGATTTCAAGTGATCAGTGATTTCTTTTTTTTAAACACTTTATTGATTGATTGATTGAGAGAGAGAATAAGTGAGCAGGGAAGAGGGGCAGAGAGAGAGAGAGAGAGAGAGAGAGAATCGTAAGCAGGCTCTATGTATAGTGAGGAGCCAGATGTGGGGCTAAATCTCATGACTGTGGGATCAAGACCTGAGCCAAAATCAAGAGTCAGACATTTAACCGATTGAGCCACCCAGGCACCCCATCAAATGTTCAGGGATTTCTCAAATAAGTTAAGTAATAAGAATTTGAGAATAGCACTGGAGAAGAAGGATGTTGATCCCTCTCCCCCAACACTCAGGGAGGGATGATGTGAGAAATCCCCCCTTTTGAGATGCTGAAGGGGAAAGGGTTCTTCTGACATTAAGTGCTTCACACTACCCAAACCATTTACAGTTCATGTCAGTAAATCCCAAATCCTCATTCAGAACGCATATGAGGGGCGCCTGGATGGCTCAGTGGGTTAAGCGTCCAACTTCGGCTCAGGTCATGATCTCACAGTTTGTGGGTTCAAGCCCCACACTGGGCTCTGTGCTGACAGCTCAGAGCCTGGAGCCTGCTTCAGATTCTGTGTCTCCCTCTCTCTCTAACCTTCCCCTGCTCACACTGTCTCTCTCTCTCAGGAAAAAAAAAAAACCGCATATGAAATTCACCTAATTTTATTTCAGAACATTTTCTTAATGAGATGATGATGATCACGTTTTGAATCTTTTAGAGTGCAACCTTGAAACCAAAATTATTTATTTTTATTTTTTCCAATTAAAATTTTAGCAACATATAAGTCCATATAAAATTTTACCTTAAATAATTTAATAGCTTCTGTCTGTAGAGCTTCAGAGGGTAGGGTTGTCAGTGGAGAAATGATTCCTTCTTTGCTGTGACACAAAGTAGGGTGTCTCCAAATCTGAGAGGCTACACACATAATAAAATGTGAACAGAAAACAGAAGAATCACTTATTTTGGCTTCCCATTAAGTAGCCCTTTAGAAATTAGCTTAGTTAGGCCTGGCTCACAGCTTTAAGTCTTACAGGTCATGAAAAATCTTTCGCAACATTATTTTATTTTAGTTTCCAGGTCATTGGGATTCTCACATTTCTGTTTTGGATAAACTAAATCTAGGAGAGCTCGGTCTTAATTTTCTAGGCTGAAAAGTCTACCAGGGCACTATTGCAAAGCTGAAATGTGCTAAAGATCAGTGGCCTAGGTAGGGAAATGACTCTGAGAAGGAGCTGGAGAGAGACAGAGAGGAGAAGTCAAAGTAGAAGGAGACAGAAAGATAAAGGGAAACTTGAAGACGTTCCTAAAATCAACATCTGTTAAATTCCTATGATAGATACTGCAAGTAAAATATGATCTCTGTATCATATAAAGCATAGCATCGAATCTAGACTCTCAATGGGGACACCTGAGCCATAAAAAGTTAATCTCAATGCAAAGCAACAAATATTATAAAAGAGTTAAATGCAAAGTGTATTGGGATATAATTTTAACATTTATTCGGTACCTTTTATGAGCGAGTTTGCTGATGAGGGGAGCTCCTGGGGTAGGTAGGAGAAATGTGAAGGACAGGGAGAGTTTCAGGCAGAAGGAATAATGTGAGCAAAGGCAGAAAGGTTACAGGACATGGCATACTGGGGAATGATGGTGTCCCTGGAGGCTAACAACCACAATGAGATTCTCGGCCCATGACAAAGCCAATGAAAAGATGGATGATTCCAGGGAAACAGGAACTCACAAATGAAAACTCCATTAGGCTAAGGGGTCCGTTTCATAAATGATAGAGCCTTATATGTTGTGAACTTACAAGGTTCTCCTTCAATATTGAGCAGTTTGCAAACCAGTTGTTCAAATTCAGATCCAACATTTACATTGTTACTTCCTGCTGCAACAGTCAAATGATAAAGCCAAGTGTCCTTAAAATCAAAATACATTAATAGAGATGTTAACTAAGATACAATTTTTGATGACTTAAAGGAAAAAATTAACTTGCATAAACAGCAGAAAACTTTGACACTGAAAAATTCTTTAATTTTTAAATAATAGCCAAAAGCTACTTAGTCAAACAGTTCTGAAGCAGACTCACTTGCATTATATGCATAGCACCTTTTCCCATTGTTCACATCTTTATTATTTTCTGTAGAAGTTTCTTCAAAAGCATGATAAAATTAAGTAAATTAATATGATGTTAAAAGACTAGAATAAATAAAACCAGTTTATATTCTTTTAAGAAACAATAAGGTCTATCATATTTAAAATCTGATTCTCAGTACATATGAGTAACACATAAAAAAATACTTGGAAAATCCAGAAAATTTAAAGAAGAAAGTAATACCCAGGAGGAACTTACCTCAACACAATAAAGGCCATACTAGAAAAGCCCACAGCTAATATGACACTCAATGGTGAAAAACTGAAAGCTTTTCCTCTAAGATCTGGAACAAAGCAAGGATGCCCACTCTTGCTACTTCTATTCAATATAGCACTGGAAGTCCAGAGCAATAGGGCCAGAAAAAGAAATAAAAGGCATACAAATTGGGAAGGAAGAAGTAAAATTATCTCTGTTTGCAGATGATATGATCTGACACGTAGAAAACCCTAAAGAGTCCACAAAAACATTGTTAAGAACTAATAAATGAATCCAGCAAAGTTGCAGGATACAAAATCAATATACACAAGTCATTTGCATTTCTATACACTAACAGCGAAGAGAATAATTTCATTTGCTATGGCATCAAAAAGAATAAAATAGGAATAAACTTAACCAACTAGGTGAAAGATTTGTACACAAAAAACTATAAAACACTGATGAAAGAAATTAAAGCAGACACAAATAAATGGAAAGATATCTAGTGTTCATGGACTAGAAGAATTAACATTGTTAACATGTCCATACTACCTAACCTCCAGATTCAGTATAATTCCTATCAAAATTCCAATGGAATTTTTTACAGAAATAGAAAAACCAATCCTAAGGAGTCACAAAAGACCCTGAATAGCCAAAGCAATTTTGAGCAAGACAAACAAAGCTGGAGGTATTCCAGACTTCCTGATTCAAAATTCATTACAAATTTTGAGCAAGACAAACAAAGCTGTAGTAATCAAAATAGCATGGAACTGGCATAAAAATACACATATAAGCCAGTGGAACAGAACAGAGAGCCTAGAAATAAACCCATTCATATATGGTCACCTGACCTCTGGCTAGAGTGCCAAGAATATGCAATGGGGGAAAGGACAGTCTCTTCAATAATTGGTATTAGAAAAACTGGATATCCACATGTAGAAGAGTGAAATCGGTCCCTTATCTTGCACCAAACACAAAACTCAACTCAAAATGGAATAAAAACTTAAACATAAGACCCAAAACCACTAAAGTCCTAGAAGAAACATAGGGACAAATCTTCTGGGCATTGGCCTTGGTGATGATTGCTTAGATATGCTACCAAAAGTACAGGCAACAAAAGCAAAAATAGAGAAGTGTGTTATACTAAACTTAAAAGCTTCTTCACAGTAAAGGAAACAATCAACAAAATGAAAAGACAACCTATGAAATGGGAGAAAATATCTGCAAAACATTTATCTGACAAAGAGTTAATATCCAAAATATATAAGGAACTCCTATAACTCAATAGTAAAAAACAAAACAAAACAAAACAAAGAAACAACAACCAAACAACCCAATTAAAAAATGGGCAAAGAAAATGAATAGACATTTCTCCACAGAAGACAGACAAATGACCAACAGATACATGAAAAAATGTTCAACATCACTAATCAGTGAGGAAATACAAATCAAAACCATAATAAGATACCACCCTGCACTCATTAGAATGGCTTTTATAATATATATATATATATAAATGCTGGTGAGGATGTGGAGAAAAGGGAACATTTATTCACTGCTAGTGGGAATGTTAATTGGTACAGCCACTATGGAAAATAGTATGGAGGATCCTCAAAAAACTAAAAATAGAATTACCATATGATCCAGCATTTCTACTTCTGGATATATATCCAAACAAATTGATATCAGGATCACGAAGACATATCTGTACTCACACCTTTTTTGTGGTATTATTCACAATAGCCAAGACATGGAAGCAACCTAAATGTCCATTAACAGGGGCACCTAGGTGGCTCAGTCAGTTAAGTGTCAGACTCTTGATCTTGGCTCAGGTCATGAGCTCATGGGTTCGTGAGTTCAAGCCCTGTGTCGGGCTCTACGCTGACAGTTCAGAGCCTGCTTGGGATTCTCTCTCTCCCTCTCTGTCTCTGCGCCTCTCCTGTTTGTGCACATGCTCTCTCTCTCTCTCGCTCTCTCTCCCTCTCTCAAAAAAAAAAACATTAAAAAAAGTAATTTATAAAAGCAGTTTATATGTTAAAGATATAGTAGCCATCCACAAAATATTTTATTTTTTGTATTATTCTTTTGGTTATATTTGTGATTTTATTTGATATAGACAAGTATTTCAATTTTTTGTAGTCAAATCTATCAACCATTTCTATAGTGATTTCTTACATTATTGGGGTTTTTTTCAGAAAGTACATTCTATTCAGAGATCAGATAAAGGCTCTTTGAAAAATGATATCATTTAGTTCTTTAAATTCATTTGGAAACTATTCTGCTACATGTGTGAGATGAAAAAGTAAACTGTTTTTCTAAAGAGCTGATTTCCTCAATATAAATTGAGCATACCATATTATGTACTGAATAATCCATTACCTCCCCATTAATCTGCAATGCCTCTTTTATCTTATAATTTTTATATTTTAATTTTATATTATATTAACTTTCTTTTGAGAGAAAGAGAGCATGAATGGGGGAGGAGACAGAGGGAGAGAGAGAAAGACAGAGAATCTCAAGCAGGCTGCATGGTTAGCGAAGAGCCGGGTATGGGCTATTCATTTCCCTGGAATCATGACCTGAGCCAAAACCCAAGAGCTCAACTGATTGAGCCATCCAGGTGCCCCTTGTTTTATGTTATAATAACTTTTGTACTGTTTACTTATTACATATACATATAATACATGTAATAACTCATTTTAATTGGATCTAAACCAAAATTTTGTTGAAAATGAGTAAAACATATAAGGGAGGTCTTAGAGTCACCCTGAAATACCCAGACTGAGAGATCCACATTTTGATTTAACTAAAGTAAATGTACTCATTTCAACCTTGAGATTACCTTCAACAAGAAGATAGAGAAATCAAACATTTGAACAAGGCTTGTTTCCATGGACATGAAGAATCTCTGCAAATAGAGCCTGAAAGTCTGACAAGTTCTCGTCTTTGTGTCCATAAAATTGATTTGGAAAGTATTACCAGTTCTTAATGACATCAATCTACTTCATTCAAAATCAACCAGTAAGTCTCTAGATACCTTTTCATGCTTGGATCCAATTAGGAGGTAAGTTGGACCTTGGTCTTTGGGATGGATGACGATGGTGTAATGTGTGGATAACAGACTTCGCCCACTGGCTTCATAATCCTCATCTGAATCACAGGATCTGTCAACCTCTTCAACTTTAGCTTCCCAGAGTTTGATCTGACCTAAAGGAAACTAAAGGAAATGTTAGTAATTTTGAGGAAGGCACTTTCTAGATATTTTCCTACTAAAATTTTTCAGAGTCCTTTTCATTCTTACCTTTATAAAGCATACTTTTTTTTCAATGAATGCCCAAAGGCATTTGGGTTATCCTCATTGTTACAAAAGTAGTGGCCACAAGTAAAATACCCAATTATGATATAAAAGAACAGATCGAATACTAGATAAGAAGCTACTTCTGTACAGCAGTTTGGATTATTCATTACACTGAAATGACCCATTACCTAGTCAAGAAATTGTGTAACTCAGTCAAAATATTCATTTGACTTTTCCCCCACATAATTGATGTTATTAAGGTACTGGATCAAAAGGACAAATGTACACGAAGTCTCAATGCTATTCACAGAAAAAGTGACAAGATTAGGCAGCTGATGCAAAGAAGTGTGATTAACTATCATCTTAAACCCAATGTGTTTTAAGAGTATTTATTAACATATGGAATCTATCACAAAGCAGTGCCATGATTTCTTCCCTCTTAAAGGGTAAGAAAAACTTCCTAACACTGATTTATGTTAAATTCTACCTACTTTTATTGACAAAAGCCATCCTATCTGCTGTGTTGAGTATTTAGCATATTTGTTTTAAAACTTTTGCTTTAATTAAGTACATTTATTCCAGGAAAACACATGGTCTGCTTAAGATTTACAGCTTCTAAAGTATTTTATCAGGTTTGCAAATGCAGTCTGAAAATGCTCATCCTAGCCCAGGGATATTTACCAATATCCATTTGCATTCTCAGGCCCAGGGCTCAGTGCGGGGCTCTCTTCCCATCTACACTCACTCTCCAGGTGGTCTCATCCAAGGTCATGGCTTTCATAGCAGCATAATTAGTTGCTCTCATATTTTAACTACAGATTCACTATATCTCCTTAGCTGTCTAAGAGCATCTCAACCAACCTGCTCTGCCCAGTCTTCTCTACCTAAGTTGTTGGCAACTTCATCTTTCCAGCTGTTTAAGTCCCAACTCTTGGCATCAACACTGACCCATCTCACTATTCCTCAAACACATCAGGCATGCTCCTGCCTCAGGGCCTTTGCACTTGCTATTCCCTCTGCCTAGCATGTTATTGCCTGAAATACCACATGGCTGCTCTTTTCCTTCCTTCAGAACCTAATTAAAATGTTAGCGTCTCAGTGAGGTCTTACCTGGCTATCTTATCTTACCTGAAGTATGACCTGCCTAATAGCTGACTAACAGTAAAAAGTTAATTCATTTAATTAAATGTGTTGTCCTTCATGAGAAACATGACTTCTCATTAAATTAAAAATTATTTTCTCAGTAGTTACTCTGCACAAAGCACAATTCTGGGCACTGAATGAAGAAAATTTACTTCTGAAGGAAAAATCTAAAACTAACTTACCTACATTTTCAGAAAAAGAAAGGCAATAAAAGAAAAGCCAAATAAATAACAAATACTATTTTTAATTCATTGAATAAATGCAATTTTATTTATTAAATGTATTTATCACACATTTATTGCATAATGTTTGTAATAATAAGTAGCAAGCTTTCAAAAACAGGAAAAAGTAGGGGCGCCTGGGNCCCCCCCCCCCCCAAAAAAAAAAAAAAAAAAAAAAAACAAAAAAAAAAAAAAACAGGAAAAAGAAAACGGATTCTACCATGATTATATATGACAATCCTATCCTAATTGTGTGCTTTAGACATATCCCTTGGTGAAAATCAAGGTTTTATCCATCCCAATATTTAAAGGTGATTATTCATTTTACCAAAGGATTCACCAAGCCTCCATAAACAGTACATAGACCTACTGCTCTTAAATATTTTGACTGAATAAAAGAAGACACTGATCCAGATTAAAAGCAAACTGTTTCTGCAACATCTCTAGCACACAACGAAGTGGGTCTATATGGATTCACATGCGTTCTCAATACTTCTCTAGTGATTAAAATGGATTTCTACTCATCCATCTACATTCTTCTGACTTGTTTCTTCTGTGACCAATGTGATCCACTTTTATTACATTATTTAAAAATTTTTATTTTAATGTTTATTTTTGAGACAGAGAGAGAGAGACAGAGAGTGAGTGGGTGAGGGGCAGAGAGAACAGGAGACACAGAATCTGAAGCAGGCTCCAGGCTCTGAGCTGTCAGCACAGAGCCCGACGTGGGACTCAAACTCACGAACCATGAGATCATGACCTGAGCTGAAGTCGGACGCCCAACCGAGCCACCCAAGCGCCCATACATTATTATTAATTATTAGTGAGAATGTTTAAGTTCTCTTTTAACAAAATTTGAATAAATTTCTATTTTGAAAGTGCATGCTTATTATAGGAAGTGTAGAAAGGTCTAGGAAAAGAGACTGTAAAAAATCATCCATAAATTCTACCATCACAGATAATTACTCAACATTTGTAGAGTTCTTTCCCATCTCCTGCTATGCATATTTTTATGTAGATGTGTTGGCCTGAGAATTATAAACTCAGCATCCCACCCCCTCCACTCCTAACATCTCCTCGTAGCTGCAGAAGAGGAGTTGGGAACCATCTCTGTCAGAACCCCCTTCCCTCCAGGGTTCTCAGTTAGAGCCTGCCTCCACGAGAACGTAGGTGAGGTGCGGAAGGCAAGGGTGAAGGAGAAGTTGTCACTCTCTTGAGATACTTGCAGTCAGATGCATGGGCTGATGTGAGAGCCACAGAGCTTTCTCCTAAGCTGTTGAAGACCAGCTGCCTCTGTGCTTTAGGTCGGGGTTACACTGAATGTACAATTTTATATCATGCTTATTTCATGTCACACTCTTACGTAAGCATTTTCCTACATTACTCCAGAGCTATAATTTTTAATAGCTTGTTAATTCCCATCCCATGAGCAACCCCGAGAATAATGGCATGCATTTTAAATATAGCTGGTTGGAAGTGAGAGTGCAGTCTGAAAATAGAGCAGATAAGTAACTAACTGACCTATGTGACGTGGTCACTGGGTCAAGAAGTCTGGTCTCATTGATGCAGAAATCAGTCACAGGCTGCCATTCTGCGGGGCTCGCATCAATATTTTATGCACGTACTTTTGGCACATGTTGGTTCAAGTTTTAGTTTCAGTAATCCAAATGTGATGCAGAGTACCCACAATAATAACTTGGCATACCCTTTACCTTTGAAAGCTATCTCATCTTTCTTGTTTTAGAGAGAGGGGAAGAGAGAGAGAGAGCAGGAGAGGGACAGAGGGAGAGAGAGAATCCCAAGGAGGATCCACGCTGTGAACGAAGAGCCTGTCGTGGGGCTTGATCCTGCAAACTGTGAGCTCATGACCTGACCTGAAACCAAGAGTTGGGTGCTTAACCACCTGAGCCACCCAGGCACCCCTCCCATCTTTTTACTCTGAAAGTGAAGATAACTCAAGCTCTTTTGGGGAGGAGATGAGTCTAAAAATAAATACAGGGGCGCCTGGGTGGCTTAGTTGGTTAAGCGTCAGACTTTTGCTTAGGTCATGATCTCGCGGTTCGTGGGTTCGAGCCCCGCGTCGGGCTCTGTGCTGACTGCCAGCTCAGAGCCTGGAGCCTGTTTCAGAGTCTGTGTCTCCTTCTCTCTCTGACCCTCCCCTGCTCACGCTATCTCTCTCTCTCTCTCTCTCCTAGAAATAAATAAAAATATTTTAAATAAATAAATAAATAAAAATAAATACAAGGATATAAACAGGTAGAGGATGGATAGGTTAAGTAGTATCTAGGGATTTGAGAGCCTGGGACAAGACTGGATTCTTTTCCCTCCCCAGATTTTCTTTTCTTTATTCAGAATCTGGGTAAATGTAAGAAAGTGACAGCTCTGAATGGGGAAGATTTTTCTCTTCTAAGACAAAGATGCATTAATCAAAAGTTGCCAAGAGTTACAATTAAGAATCAAGACCCTTGTAGGTATGTGGTTGCCTCGGTAATACATTTTTGCAAGATTTCAACCTTATCAAAAACTCTCAAGTTTTGGGTAGCAATCGAAGAGTGAAAAACAAAACTGAAGGCACAACACACAAAAAACGCCTCCAATTAGCTCATTAAAAGTACATACTTACCTTATCTTCTTGACTACGAAAATAGTACAATGTTTTTCCTATAAGTGTACACCAGACCCTCTTGGAGTAGCCATGCTTTACCTGAAATCATATTTCAAAGAATTACAAATGTAGCTCGGAACTCTGACATCGTGAACTATAGCATATACACTCTACCTGAAACTGTGTATGTATCCAGTTTGCTCAGGGTATAAGTGATAGTCCATCTAGACTGACCCAATGCAGTTCAAGATGTACCTGTTTGGCTTTTGTACTCACCATTCAACGCTTAACAAATTTTGGCTGTATGTCAAGTACGATGCCTCTAGGGCTAAGAAGTCAGACATGAATAAAATAAGATGCTCATTTCACAAGTAAGTGTTCTTCATAGATTTTCAATAATATTGTGGCTCTCTGGGTTAACCCTCTAACAATGTGAGAAATGAGAAGATTAAAACCTAAAAAAATTCTAGTGCTTTCCCAAATATTAAAGATTCATTCTTCAAAACATTTGATGCCTTCTCCGGAAGGAGTCATACAAAATGTTGAAATCTGTAATTAGGGGCACCTGGGTGGCTCAGTCAGTTAAGCCCCAACTTTGGCTCAAGTCATGATCTCACGGTTCGTGGGTTCAAGCCCTGCATTGGGCTCTGTGCTGACAGCTCAGAGCCTGGGGCCTGCTTCAGATTCTGTGTCTCCCTCTCTCTCTGCCCCTCCCCCGTTCATGCTCTGTTTCTGTCTCTCAAAAATAAATAAATGTTAAAAAAAACTTAACAACAAAAAAGAAAAAAATTTGTAACTACATACTGAGTAAGTGCCTGCATGTCAGGAAACACGTCAAGTGAGTGGGACAGAATCTGATTCTACCTCCTGACTCTGAACAGTCAGAGATTGCACTAGGGTCTGTGTGTTTTATAATTTAAGAGAAGGGGCTCAAAGAGGCCCTGCTGACTTTGGGTCAAGCCCTGGAGGAGGTGGATGAACCATGCAGTCATCTGAGGAAAGAACACTGGACAGAGGGGGAAATGGCTGGAGATGGTGTGTCTGACATTGAGCGAGCGAGGGGACAGGGCACCGTGGAAGGGACAGGAGGGGTGGCAGTGGGAGGCACGCATGTGTCACAGGGCCCTTGCAATGACTTACATTGAAATGGACTGGTCTGATAGGAATACACTGAGAAGAAAACAAATAACTGATATAATAGATTTTACAAGGAGGCAAGTCACCGTAGTAGGAAAGGCCTGTTTTTTGAGGTCAAATGGACCCCAGCTTCAATTCCATTTCTGCCTCATGCTAGACGGATGTCCTCAGGCAACTGACTTAACCTCTCACTCAGCCTTTTGGTCCATAATGTGGGATTATTGTAGATCTTACTGGGCTGATGTGATGACCAAGGGAGAGAAGTAAATAAGGGACAATAGTAGTTACTCAATAAACACTTCCTTCCACACTATGAATAAGGAGAAGTAAAACACATGTTCTTTAAGCCCACCCACGCAGCCAGACTTTGGGCTGTGGTTTAAGCAAACACCACCATCCAACAGTTTGATGGATTTAGAATCCCCTTGACCAAAAGCAAAAAATGTTTCATTTGGAAGACATATTTCAGTGTAATTAAATTTAGAAACATATATTTACAGATAAATATCCTGTAAGTCTTAAATAGTTTGTGTCACTCAGTTTCTTTCTTTCTTTCTTTCTTTCTTTCTTTCTTTCTTTCTTTCTTTCTTTCTTTCTTTCTTTCTTTCTTTCTTTCCTTTCTTCCTCTATATTTCTTCCCTCCCTCCCTGTCTTCATCCCCCCCCCTTCTCTCTTTCTTTCTTTCTTCTTAATAAAATCCCAGAAGGGCCTCTCATCAAAACGGGAATACATTGCATCTGGCTGTAAAGAGCATACTTTTGAAATGATTTATCTTTAAAGCACAACAATGTGTACCTTTGAAGAACTACAAGTTAACAAAGACCTCTGCCAATTCACTGTAAAAATTGTGTTTTAAAAACACAGTCTATCTTTTTTTTTTTTTTAATGTTTTATTTATTTCTAGGAGAGAGAGAGAGAGACAGCGTGAGCAGGGGAGGGCCAGAGAGAGAGGGAGACGCAGACTCTGAAATAGGCGCCAGGCTCCGAGCTGGCAGTCAGCACAGAGCCCGACGTGGGGCTCGAACCCACGAACTGCGAGATCATGACCTAAGCGAAAGTCGGACGCTTAACCGACTAAGCCACCCAGGCACCCCAAACACAGTCTATCTTTATGTGTATGTCCAATTATATTAGAATTTCTTAAAATTCTGACTTATTAAACTCATAATAAAGCAAACTGTGCCAGAAGAACCCTCATAAAAATGTAAAGGCCATCTCCAACCTTAGGGCTTTGGCAAACAAAATAACCGAAAGAATCATTTTTTACCTTGAATCTGTAACAAAGGTCCCTCCTATCAGTTCTGTGTGAAGCTTTGAAGACACGGTGTATCATACCCTGGTTGGCCTCTGTCATCACACAAAATATAAGCTACCACAGTTGTCTCTCCTCCCCTAAACTCTCATGCCTGCAGCCCTTCTCCACCGTAAATCTTGCCACAAGCGTTGCTGACTTCCATATCTAGGTGAAAGTCTTGTGATAATAATAGCTAGCATTTTGGGAGTGTTTATGATGTGCCACACACTGTTCTAAAGCACTTTATACACTTAAATAATTCATTCCATCCTCAGGCTGCCTCAGTGGCTCAATCGGCTCAGGTCATGATCTTGCAGCTCATGGGTTCGAGCCCCACATCAGGCTCTGTGCTGACAGCTCAGAGCCTGGAGCCGGCCCCTCCCCTGCTCCTGTTCTGTCTCTCTTAAAAATAAACATTAAAAATTTTTAAATTTTTTTCAGTTCATCCTCCCAACACCCTGTGAGGCTGTCACTATGATCATCCCCCCACTTTACACATGAAGACAGTAAGGCACAGAGCTTGCAAGCAACCTATTCAAGGTCACGCAAGGGCAAGTGGCAGAGCCAAGATTGCGCCCATGCTCTTGCCCTCGCCTCTTTGCCTCACTGCGTCCCTACATCCTTAACTCACAGCTTCGTGCTCTTTTCATTTCCACTAACCTTTTTTTTTTTTTAAACTTTTTTTAATGTTTATTTTTGAGACAGAGACAGAGTGTGAGCAGGGGAGGGGCAGAGAGAGAGGGAGACACAGAATTGAAAGCAAGCTCCAGGCTCTGAGCTGTCAGCACTGAGCCCGATGTGGGACTCGAACTCACGGACCGTGAGACCATGACCTGAGCCAGTCAGATGCTTAACCGACTGAGCCACCCAGGTGTCCCCATTTCCACTAACCTTTGTTGTCCCTCCGTTTTTGCCATCCATCCCCTCCACCGCGCCCTTGACTTTGTTTCTTCGCTGGAAACTGCTCCACTTCTGAAACTGACATTTTATTCTCTGACCTCAACTGTCTCCCCCTCCTTCCTTCTCTACTAATTCACACCACTCCTCTTCTTTGACTCCTCCTCTCTTTCCAAACATGAAGTCCCCTGATTCTTCCACTTTATTTCAGTTTATCAGTTCTCTCCTGGCCTCTCTTCTCTTCCTCCCAGCCTTGGATCTGGGTTTGTCACAAAAACAGTTCTAGCTCCAAGCCCTGGGACTGTGTTGCATTCTCTGCTTCTAACATTTACACTCAATAACATGTCATCTCCATTTGCTTTTAGGTGATCCAGTGAAGAGTGTGGGAAGAGAGAGAGAGGTTTAAGGGGGGCTTTCTCACATAACATTAGCCATAGTTCATACCTTAAAATCGGGTGATAAACATATGAGGGTTCGTGTTACTGTTCCTTCTACTTCCACACATTTGAAAATGCCCAGAATGAAACATCAATTTTAAATGATCACCTTGATAGGTATGTGTAAAGCAAGTAAGTTAATTATAGAATCTAGGTGGTGGGGCTATGGGTGTTTGCCGTAAAACAGTCTTCCTACTTTTCTGCATCATTAAACATTTGCATAGTAGAATGTAAGAAAAAAGTGGCTATCTTTACATTGCTACAATGTAAATCTCTTCTCCTATTTCTGGGCATATGAAGATGTCAGAGAAAAATAATGAACTCTAGTCACTAAAGTCAAGTGGGCCCTGAGTAGCACTTAGCAATCTTTCTATTTGCTTTTGAGTATATCCCCATGTCCCTGATTATTCTCAATCCTTTCCCTCATTCTCACAAAATAATTCTGTCTTACGGAGCAATCATCATCAAGAAAACTGAGGATATCAGGCATGATCTCATTCAATGCCCTACAAACTTAGATATTTATCTTTTCTCGCCTTTCTGCCAGTTGGGCCCTTCCACCCCACCCACCATGCCCACTCACCATGCTCGCCCACTATGCCTTTCCACTAACCCTTTCCACCATGCCCTCCTACCATGCCTACCCACTATGCTCGCCCACCCACTTCTTCAGTGCTTCATTTCCCACTTCTCCACTCTCTTGGTTTCTTCCTCTGTCTGCAAACTCAAGGTATGCCTTTCCTGTCCTAACAATGCCTCTCCTGACACCATGTTCCCTTCAGCTTCATTCCCTCTAATGTGCTGGGCCATGTGGATAGTGCTGCAAACTCAAATACTGCACTTACTCATCTCCGCTTTATCCTTCAACACACTGCAATGTACCTTCCTTGCTGAGCACTCCACCGCCTCTGACGCTGTGGACCCCTCTCACCCGGTCACACGCTCCTCTTCCTGGATCCCATGACTTATTTTCCAGGGTCTCTTCACACGTCTTCTTTGCTAGTCTCAGCGCTTGTAAAACCCCAGCATTCTAGCAGCAGGTTCCCCGCTCTTCCACCACACACATGTCCCTAGGAGACTTCTCTCACCATCTTGAATGCAACCACTACATACATGCTGAGGATTCCCCAAATCCTCTCCAAGCCAGCCTCGTCCTCTGAGGTAGACTCGCTGGCACTGCTTGACGGACTTCTTCATTCTTAACTCAGGTTGTCCTCAAAACTCGAAAAATTGGCATGGTCCAAAATAACCTCTGAATCATCCTAAAACTGCTCCTCCTCCCTGAGCTCTCTGATGTGGCACCATCTTTCACCCAGCCAACCTTGTTTTTCCCACTTCCTAACCCCAAGTTCAACCAATCTAACTAAAGATTTTACCTCCTCTCATTATTTACATTCACCCTCTCTTCCCTCCCTGTGACCAGTTCAGAGTCTCATCCTCTTCAAAACCACTTCTGCTAACTGTTCTTAGAACTTCCTTCCACCTTGCCCCCCGCAAATCCACTTGCCTCTCAGCAAAGTGATCTACTGACAACATGAATATGCCCCTGCCTCTGTTACAAAGCCGAAGGGTCCTACAGCACCTTCAGGGTGAAGAAAAAAGTCTTTAGCAAGATGAAAAAGCCCTCTGTGACCAGGTCCCTCCCCCTTGTTCTCCAAAGGACTTGTTTTCAGTGCACACGGCACTGCTTTGAGATACTGTCTGCTCCCGCTGTCCCCCAGCCTGGGATACCTTCCCTGCCCATTTCCATGTGGTGTAACTATTCCTTCTCTTCCCTCAAGACTCAACACAAGTAAATCTTCTCTGAGAAGATGTTCCTGATCCCGCAGCCTAAATTAGACTTCTCTGTGACCTTACCATGCATCTCATAATTGCCCTTTGTACGTATTATAACATGCTAAGTCCCTTTCTTTCCCAATAGATTATGGGGTTCTCTGAGGAATGGGGCAATGGCCTCTTCGTCTTGATATCCTCTAGCCTATTGGCTGACATGTGGTAACAACTCATTACACTTTTGGTTTTTTAAATAAATGACATTTTATAGAGAAAATTTTCTTCCTAAGTATTAAAAGTTGCAAGAGTGAATATCCAGAACCAAATTAGACAAGTTCTTAATATCTACCTACATATTTCCGTACTTAATAACAACGTGACAGCCTGAAAAAATGTCCTCCCCTCCGAAGCATTCAAGTGCTGTTCTACAGTATCTTAAATTGTAGCCTGAATGTGAGCTCGGAACAAGTCATTCAGAATAACTGAGGGAAGCTTTTCTCTTATAAGGCTCTGAGGGTGAAAATATGGGGGTGGACATGAAAAATGGTAGGAAGGAAACATAATAAGCATCCTGTCTGTAAACCCAAATGGGTTAGTCATCTGATAATCACATCTACTTATACTCATTTAAAATGCAACTGTGAGGTGGGAGGCAGGGAAGAGCAGAAATGTAACGTGCAGGAACTGACAATGCCATGTGGGAAAAGTAAAAACAATCAAACAAACAAACCCTTAGCCACAGGATCATATTAAACTCTAAGGGTTTGATACACATGGTCCTTGACATAGGAGCACAACTAGTTATTATGAATTCTAGTAAGAATATCACTTAAAGTAGTGTTGTGTTCACTGGAAAATATATATTTGTATAATACCAGACAGTTTCTAAGTCATCAGTAATTGAAAAAATATTTTCATGGTAATGTAACATTTTGGGAAAAACAGCACAACTCTTTGTTGAATGTACTGGTGAATTTTTTCTCTTACTTTTGGTGTAGCTGGTCAATCTTTCTAAATACTACCGAATAGCACTCATCCATGTTCCCACGTTAATGCTAGCTATGGTGACATAGCTCCTCTAAATCTAAATTAAAAAAAAAATTTTTTTTAATGTTTTATTTATTTCTGAGAGAGAGAGAGAGAGACAGCGTGAACAGGGGAGGGCCAGAGAGAGAGGGAGACACAGAATCTGAAGCAGGCTCCAGGCTCTGAGCTGTCAGCACAGAGTCCAACGCTGGGCTAGAACCCATGAACCGTGAGATCATGACCTGAACTGAAGTCGGACGCTTAACTGACTGAGCCACCTGGGTGCCCCTCTAAATCTAAATTTTTAACTTCTAATATAATCAAAGTGTATGAAGAATGAGTGACTAATCAGAGGTTATTTTGTTTGTAATACTTTATGTGTAAATATTTTATTATATTTTTCTAAGTGACCAATTTTTTAAAAAATATTTTTATTTATTTCTAGGGGAGAGAGAGAGAGACAGCGTGAGCAGGGGAGGGTCAGAGAGAGAGGGAGACACAGACTCTGAAATAGGCTCCAGGCTCTGAGCTGGCAGTCAGCACAGAGCTCGACGCGGGGCTCGAACCCACGAACTGCGAGATCATGACCTAAGCAAAAGTCGGACGCTTAACCGACTAAGCCACGCAGGTGCCCCTAAAAGTGACCAATTTTTAAATTTAAAAATAATATTTATCTTAGGTTTCTTTTTCTAAAAAAATTAGAAAACAGAATTAAGCAAGAATAAAATAATACAGTGTTAACCAGTGTATCTGGTTATATTTCATATTCAGACGTCCTTCTATAGATGTATATAACAAGGTGGGACAATAATATAATACTGCTTTCTATTTATTTTATCGCCTAACAATGTATGTAACAACGTAACATATTCTATAGCACTAGATATTCTTTTACAATATTTAAAATGGCTGCATAGTAGGAGCACCTGGGTGGCTTAGCTGGTTAAGCTTCTGACTCTTGATTTTGGCTCAGGTCATGATCTCATGGTTCATGAGTTCGAGCCCCACATCAGGCTCTGAGCTGACAGCACAGGGCCTGCTTGGGATTCTCTCTCTCTCTCTCTCTCTCTCTCTCTGCCCCTCCCTTTCTCACACGTGCTCTCTCTCTCTCTCTCTCTCAAAATCAATAAGCTTTAAAATAAATAAGTAGATAAATAAATAAAATGGCTGTATAGTAAAGTAATATCTGATTATATATACTTAATTAAACTATTCCCCTACTCTACATTTTTTAAAAAATGAAATTAGGATTTATTTTTTTTCAAATTTTTTTAATTTA